>NC_137949.1:21921358-22521358 GCF_963969265.1 Rhamphochromis sp. 'chilingali'
GTTAGATTAACACAGGTCCAGGCAGGGGCCACTTTTGTTTTGTGTGTCAACAGAGGTAAGGTCTGCTGCAGATTTGCTGTGAAGTGTTGGGAGGACTTCTGGTCGGAGTGCCGCTCTGCAGCTCGCAGACTTTTGAGCCTGATGGCAGGCGACTCCTTTAACTGGGGCTGGGGAGCAGTCTGCACAGCTCAATTTTGCCCACATTAATCAAACTCACATTTCCTCACATCAGCCAGTGTGCCCATCAGCAGGGCCAGCTTGTTAGCATAATGAATTCAGGTGATTTTTACACAGAGGGCCACAGTCTTTCATTCATTTCATTCATTTATTTATTCATTTTCAGGCACAACAAATACCTATATTTGAACAGTCTTCAAAAACCAAATTCAGCTTGTTGGAAGAGGAACAAAAAATTACCTTTTTCTTTTTACACGTTGTGTTTTTTTCTTGCATTTAATTTTTTAATTTAATTTCTGTATCCTTGATGGAAAAAATAGACAATATTTAAGTGTCAGAAATCATAGGGAGTTAAAGTTAAAATGGCCATTTCTGTGCCCAGTGAGTTATTTCATTTCACGCAGACTTCCTGTTGGTATGAGTGAGGTTGGGAGGGGGGTGCAGAGGGTCAGCAAGAAAAGAAGGGGCTTGTGGAGGTGGTGGGGTGTCTGTCTGAGAGAGTGAAAGCATGCAGTCAGACAGTGGGAGAGACCTTTGCCGTCCATTCATACAGGTGCTTATAATTTGCAGCGTGTGATTAATCATTGTTGTGTTTGGGGGTGACATCTTGTTTAATGGATCTGTCCATCTCCCTTCTTTCACTGTTCAGGGGAGGTAAGTCCTAAAGTAGAATGCTTAGTCAGACACGTGTGCACACACTCAAAGAATTTCACATCAAATTGTGATTTTAAGCTTGTCTTTTTGCTTCATCACAGTCCTGCATTGGAATCTACGCTGACATTAAAGTAAAGAGAAAAAAAATGACCGGAGTGTGAGGTAGCCAAATGCAACATGTGTGCGAGCCCACCAGCTGCCTCCACACAGAGGTAGTGGTGTTTTTCGTGTATGTTTGCTTTGGGTGGAGGGCAAGCGGGCTGGTCAGCATGGCTGTAAATCAGAGTCTTCCTGATGGAACCCTGATGGACAGGAACCTAATCTGTCCCCGGTGTGTCATTATGCGCAACCTCCCAGATAGCTACAGATCCTGCTGCTCCTCTCATCTCACCCTGGCCTCAACACACACACACACATATGCACATACACAGCATACCCATGTCCACAGTGAGTCAGTCAGGGCAGCCTTCTGGAAACCAGAGACAGTAACAGAGACACACATGTGGAACATAAACCCGTTGAGCCAGTGTCAAGAGTTCATCGTTAGCATCTGTCATAGCAAGGTCGATGCCCAAAAAGCATTTGCTGCTCTCACACCGCAGCGGCTCACTCTTGCTCCAAATGTACACAGGCCATGCAGCTAGAGCGCTGTTGCCAAACTGGCTTCAGTAATGGCTAAACATAAGCAAACTGATGGATCCTTTTAGGACATGTCAGGATCTGTCCCAAGGCCTGACTAGCGCCTACACAACGGCCCTCACACATTGACGTGAATCGGAGCCAAGGTGTCATCTGTTAGTTTTATGAGCCTTTACATAACCAAATCCAAAAGAAAATACTGTGTTTCCATTTGACACAAAAATAAAAATGGTCACTGAAATTTATGATGTTTTATCTCACTTTTTTTAAAGATTCAGTTACGTTGTAATTAAATTTACTTAAATCCTCCAAAATACTCAATAAAACAGTTGCACTTTCCTTTTTGCGATTTATTTCATTTTACGGATCGGTTTTAAACGGTGTATGTTATGTTTTGGGAAAAACTCCTTTTAATATTGTTAGTCTGGTTACTGTGTGACTTTCTCCCCCCTTTTAAAAAACAACAAACCCCCCCCCCCCCCCCCCCCCCCCCCCCCCCCCCCCCCCCACCTCTCATTCATAATTCTCTGCTGACAGTTTGGAGTTATTTCAGCTTTTCTGCCAAATGGCAGGATAAAAGCGACCACCACAAGCGTGCACGGTTCAGCTGGAGTTTGTCCAACGAGGAGATCCTGACCCCTCAATTACAGGATGATGGAGCTATTTCGTCCTTTGCGTGTTGCTGAATTTCATTAACAATTTGGCATCCACACATGTGAAATTAACTCGGTGCAGCTTTGAATTAAAGCATGTTAGCTTACATGTAAGCTCTTTTTTTTGACAGTGATTTTCATGCATGTGCATTATGTGATACTCCTGGAGTATATATTTAAAGAGGCTCCTTCTAAATGCTGCTCAGTACATGTGTGACCTTTGGTTCTGTCTGTTTCCTTCAGCAGCAAGTTTCTCACAAAGCCAGAAACCGAAGAGCCAATGCTATAATCGGAGGCCATCAGAGAGACAAAACGCGGATCTGCTCCACTGACAATGAATCTGAGACCCGGAGAATGTTTGCTTGACCTTTCTCTGCATCACTTTGGACACTGAGTCAATTCAAAAAGTCGATCCCTCATTCAGTGTCAGTGAAGCAGCGCCTCGGTTTGTCTCTTAAATGACTACATCTAGAGAGCCTGGAGTCTCATTTCCAGCTCTGAGTGGCATGTGATCATGTATGCAGTCTTGACTTAACTGTCTAAGACTGCAGGTATACTGCTGTGTTTGTTCTGGTTTATGGTGGATTTCCCTAAATTGACCTTTTTTTTTTCTTTCTTTTTTTTTTTACTCCCAGCACTTTCAGTTCACACAGCACATGACAGAACCAGTTTCTCCCTTGCAAAGCCTCTCTGCATCTGGTACCCTATCTCTACATCTCGTATTTGTATATCTGTGACCTTGAAAGCACTGATAGGCTGAGGATAAGGCCTGTATTGTGATTAGGCCCAAGTATAGTTTCCCTGATGCTGGGTTAGCGACGTGGCACTGGGCCATCTGCCAAAACAAAAGCTGTCAGCGACGACCTGTCACGCTTTAAGCCAATAAGCCTGCCTGTCCACCCGCCTGTGACAATTTATTACCCCGTTTCAAATAATGTTGATAAATCATAGACAAAACACAAAGCTTTGCTCCTGATTGCATAATTACTGCATCCAACCATGGTCGTATGTAATATAATCACGGTCTCTCATCAGGCTCAAACCACCAGCGTGCATCTGGAGCTGCATTATGCAATGTTTGGAAAGAGACACAGCAAGCTTGCTGACTATATGTGTGAAGCTGTTCAGTTGGATGTCTTGTATGAGAGTCTTATATATAAAAGAGACATTTAAACAAGAACAACCTCCTCCCACTGTTTTCAAGTGCTGGAACATATTTTGACTGTGTTTAAGCAGTGATGGCTGAGTGCATTTACACTTGGTAATGGCTTCCTGCCTTTAACTCTCTCGGCTTAAGACAAGAGGGGAACCATGCGGGTACTTCCCCTTTGCTACTGCAGCGAGTCTTCTACTCCTATAGCAGCCTTGTAGCTCTTCTCTTTTTGCCCCTTATACTTTTCAGGCAGCCCAGAACAAAAAGGACAGACCACCCCGTGAGCCTTTTCACTCTCTTTCCTACTGTATCACTTCTACCATGGATAGTTTGTTGCCTGAAAGATGGTATCACTCTTCAGGAATGTCCGCTGGTTTTTCAGTCCCTGCATCATTTGCATTTATCTACCTTGCAGCCTTACCCAGTGCCCACAAAGATTGTATGTTTGGAGAACGTCCCTACCATGATGCGTCCCGAAATGTCAGCCAAAATGCGCTTTCTTCCAGGTGGCATGAAGCCTGGGTCCGCAGAAGATTTCTGCACTGGCTGTATTTTCAACCTCAAACTAGATCCTGAGCTGCAAAGTTACAACTTTGCACATGGTAGCTTTTCTAGCTTTATACGTCTCCCAGCAGCTTGCCATTATAGCACACAGGTGCTCAACAGCCTTATAACACTGAAAGTGATGGTCTTCTCTTTTTTAAAAGATGAGTCACTGGGCTTCAGCCTTAGTGTCCATCCAGCCCGCTGTAGACAGCAGCTTGTAACGGGGGGACTTCAGCATATAGACACAAGGTGTTAACAACTAATTAAAGAATTTACTGCCTCACTAAAAGTCCATTATTGGTGTTCCCTCCCAATTATTGGCTCTATTATCAGCTTTTATGGACTAAGGTGAGCTTCCGGGGGAATTTATGCTTGTTTTGGCCGAGCGGTCAGTTCTGTCTCCATTTTTTTTTAAAAACAAAGAAAAATTGATTGTCTATGACAACTGTATAGCAGATACTAAAATCTTACAGTTATTACAGTGACACAGACTACTGGTGGTTAATTTCCCATTTCCTTGATACATTAAATAGGGTCTCTACAGCTGCTTTCCTTTCTCTCAGGCAGAGTCATCTTTTGTCAATGGCCACATGTGCTTTCCACCCCCCCCCCCCCCCCCCCCCCCCCCCTCTCTCTTTCTCTCACCTCTTTGTGTATTACTCCATCTCTGTCTCACATCCATCCACTAGGTGACAGTAATGACACAGCTCTCCCCTCTGGGGGTTGAAGATGGGATGAGGTGTGATTTTTATTTACAAAACGTGAATTTTCTAAGAACTATAGGTTACAGCCAGAGAAGTGATGTTATAGCGACGCGGTGACGTGGCGGTGAAGTTAATGCTGGCAGTGCACGTGGTGAAAACTCCACTTACTACCCATTTACCATTCTGCTCCACATCACTCAGCAGCATATAAAGACTCGGCATAATGGCCCATGTGCTGTGTATCTGTACAATTTCATAAAAATACTAGAGGTTGTTATTTTAGCTGTGAAATTGTAGTCAGCAGCGACTTTTTTTATTCTCGTCTAGGAAGTAGTCGTGATGTTTTTCCCAGCACCACTGCATCTAGTCAGCCCTAGCAAACCCCCTCGGTGCCACTTTGCATCTCAAATCAGAGCAAAACCCCAGTAGTTTCAATCCTATTTGTCTTACATCGCATAACCTTGAAGCCTTATCATTTGAGTGTCCAACTAACCAAGCTAAAGTTTCATATGAACTGACTTTGAACTCACTATTATATATGTATTTTTATATGTATGAAAATGTGTGAGGACATTTAAAACATTAATAGAGTTAAAAATATTCTGAATCCCAAAATATGTGGTCATATTATTAACCCAACTTTTTTTGGTGTAAATATTAAGCCATGCAGAAGAAGCTAGATATATGCAACTATAAAATTGTTGCTAATTAAATGTGTTTTAATGTCATCGCTTACTCAAAATTCAGCCATGAAGTGATCTATTTAAGCTATATCATTATATATAGATTTTCTCAGCATAATTTTTAGCTCCTGGCCAAAGTCAGTGGAGCAGGTGACAAAATTTTAAGCTTTGTAACTGGCTAAATTGATATATTGCAGTCAAGTGAAATTCTCCCTTATTTGCACTTTTAAGGAAACTTTCCGATGCAGCTGCTCCTCTTTTGCATAGATGGTTGAAGTGCCGATCTGATTGGCAGCGCACAAGTTGATTCAGGTGCAGTCATTGGTGTCTGGTGTCATACATTTTTGATCCAATCATCCTTGGTAATTCCACCGAATTTGTGCCAAACTAGTGACTCATGTCTTTTGCCCACTTATCTGCAAATGAAGCACAACTGCCAGTTAAGCCAATTGGCTTTGATAGGGGTTGTTTTCTAACAGACAAAAGCAGAGAAGTGTGTGCGAGAGTACAGCTTTTTAAAGGTATTATACCGGAGGGTGAAAATTATGCAACAATTTTTGTAAAAGCAGAAGTTCATGTGGTGTGTGTGTAGGTGTGTCTTATATAACAAAGGGTCAGGTTTTATCTTCAGTGATGGAGAACAATTACTCTGCTGTAAGACTAGTACTGAGGAAAGCCATTGATATCCAAAGATGCTTTTAACAAAGAGCGTTATTTCTAGCCATTGTTGCCATCTCAGGTATGAGGGATGTAGTTTGTTACTGTGTTCAGCAATAATACTTTTTTCATTTATCAACAAACAAGGATAATTATTCTCTAAATGATTAACTCAATAAATGCAATATTTGCTGTTTCTTAAGATGAATGTACACCATCCACGCACAGTTCTGCGCCCTTCCAGTTAATTTCCGCTTTTTTCCACACTGTCAACATGCTCTCATTAGCTGATGCCATTAAAATAATTCAGTTCAAAGAAATGATTTAAACCCTGCACATAAATACTCCTAATTTTAATTTCTGTCACAAGTTTTGGTTTATATTTTGATTTCTCTGCTTACTTTCTAGCTAGTTTTCACTCCTTCCCCACGGCACAGTTGGTAATTGTGTAGTGTGTACTGTGAAGCTGGCCTGTCATAGCTCGTAGTCCATTTGTTATAGTGACAGTCTATATATCAGGCTTTTTAGATTAGAGAAAATACTCAAAAGTCATTCCACCTAACGTATGAGAACATCAGAGGTACCCCCAGGGGAACAAGTATAAGCTAAGAATCAATTTGCTCTTCAACACTTCGGTAGCAGTGCTTACTGCTCATTTTCTTCTCCAGTGTCATTACATGGCGGAGGAGAGTTGTGTAATAGTGTAATTATTTAACATGTGCAGACTAGAACAATGTGGGGTGATGACCACAAAATAATGTCTAAAGGCTGACATAATGTGCACTAAACAAGCTTAGCACCTCGTATACACACATGCCAGCCTGCATAATGGCTGAAAGAGTTGTTTTTAAAAACAGAGGACATTTGACAACAGCAGTCAAATATTTTGATCCAGAGAGTCATTTCAGGGCTATATCAATTTCAGTGTGCAAATCCACTGTAGCATAAACTTAATGCAGAAAATAAACATCTCAGTTTCTTTGTTATTGTCTGAAGTCATGATGGTAGAGAGGAGTTTGTGGAGGGGGACGAGCTGTTTATGTTTTTGCACTGTTTTGGTTACCTGTAATCTCTCTCTATCAAGGCTCTGTGTAGATGGTGTGAAAGTGAAATCTCTTAATGCTGTAGTTCCTTTTTTTAAAGACATGTCTTACGTCTAAATAATATTGTCACAAATTAATTTATATATAATATTATAATACATAGTAATAAAATCAACTGGTACCAACAGTCAAGAAGCATGCACTTTGTTTCCTGGCCAGATCTGACCTGTAGGCTTAATCTGAGGTTTCGCACCAGCAGGTTATTTTTAGGGAAAGTACACAAAGTGGATGTGTAAAGAGATGTGAAAATAATTATTAATGTTTTCAAGCGAAAACATTTGATGAGCCTCGGACATATAATTTGAGTTAAAAATTACATGGTTTTCACCTGCTGATTTGGCAGATGTTACACTGGGCTTGTAGAGGCAGTTGAATGAAATGGGTGGCTGCAAAGCCTCCGGAAATAAAAACATATCCTTAAGACGTTTGTGTCTGTCATACATAATGGTGGAAGTTCAAATCCCGGTATTTCTTTTATTAAATATTTGCGTGAATTAAACCTAATTCTTTGCCTAGAAAAATCTAAACACGTATATAATATATATATAATAAAATATCCCCTCTGTCGTCATTCCTTTAATTTAGCAAGATGGTACAATGACTGATACCCAGATTTTAAGGATCGTAGTGAAGTAGCAAGGAAACGTATTAACAATGTTGCCCGTGCTACGCTTACCGCTTATTTTTAATAAAATGACAGCTTTGTTTGGAGATTATATTTAACCATATTTTATATTTTACATATAAAAATATTCAGTGCATTTACATTTGACTTACTGTGCCTTTTAATTTTTTTTAATGACATGTATGAATCATCTGTATACGTAAAACAGCTTTTTTGAATCTTAAATTTGCTCAGGAACTTTTAAGTTTAAGAGGAACTGTAGTTGTTAGTGGCTCTGTTGTCAATTGTATTGTCATTTTTCAATTGAGTTTGTGTTACAAATACTGATCTATACTTCCGCCAGCTACTTGTCTCTCCTTTTTGACGGAAATAAAAGTCTCAGTATGTTAAAAATGTAACAAACAAAGAATAAAATAATGTATGTTTAATGGTATGAGAAACAAGTATAACATAGTCAAATGTTTTTAATTTTTTTAGTACTGCTGTTGGAGCGTTTTATCTCGTGACCTGTCACAACCCACAGGTTGGGGAACAACTGGTTTCCTGTGGACAATGTAGCAGCTCAAACCTCCTGAAGGGTTTATAGTTGCATGTTGCGCTCATATTTGTAGAGCCATACTTCACACCCTCTAACCTTTGTTAGAGGATTACAGAGTTTATTTAGATGGTGACAGGTGTCCTGCAGGAGTTGGAGAAAATTTGCTTAAAAAGCAATCCTCATGAAAGAAATCACCCTGAGAGGACACGGAGCACTTCCTGTCAAACATCAGTTACACCAGGTTTTGCATCCATTTTGTACCCTTTTCTTCTCCGCCTGATAGCCACTTCCGCCTTCACGGTGTAGCTATTTGCATCGTATTGTTTTTCCTACAGATGGCCATGTAGAGAAAAAAGAAAAGATGTCACCACAGGTTTTAAGAAACCAGTGACAGTAATGAAGGATGCAGGCTCTCACACTGACACTGATATCTATCGTTTGTCTGTCAGGGCAGACAGCTCAGGTTGACCCAGTCAGCTGCACATGCACCTGACTCACCTTTACACTTCCATCAATATCACAGAGTTCATCTCAAGTTTGACAGACAGAGACAGAGTCATGCTTTCCCTGTGCATAGCCAGTGGGGGAAATATGCCATGACTTCCAAGATAAATCTAAACTGGAGACAGCACACTTATGGAATAACCAATATATCATTTACAAATGTAATATTCTAGTCAGCATATTCCATGATAAATGCAATCTTTGTTTGTTTCCTCCTACCATTTATTAAGGCCAGAAAACAGAAAAATAAATAAATAAAATAAGGAGCTGTTTGATTTGATGGAAATTGCTCAACTGTTACACAAAAAGGCGGCAGTATAAGGTGAAGGGAAAGGATTCTTTTTTTTCACTCACTTCTTGCCAACTCGTGCATTTATGGCTTCTGACCTGCAAACAGGGCATGCCAAGGCTCTGCAGGAGACAGGAAATGTGTCATTTGTTATTAAGAACTTATTTATTTTAACATAGAAGAGGAATTGCATAAAAATTATCTGGGATGGTGAAACTCTGAATGTGTTCTTAAAGATTTGAAAAGTAATTTGAAGTGTTTACAAGCATTGTAATTCCCAGTTTTGCCCTTTTTAATTCCACCGCACTGCAACATGGAAGATACTTTATGTCTATAAATGTATGTAACAGTTTGTTTGTCTTACAAAGGAGAGAAATGACTTAATTCTAGTTTTAACATCCTGAACCTTTTAGATCCAATATTTTAGCTTCAATGGCTTAACTTTGGTGAGAATATCCACAGTGTGTGCCTTATGATGTAGTAGACATCTCAGACCCAGAGAAAGTGTGAATGCCTGCACTTCATGTCAGAGCCCCCGGGGGGTAAAAAAAAAAAAAAAATCCCCCACTGTCACTAGAGATGACCCTGCTTGTTTTTCTAAGCACCCTTTGAGCTTTTTCAAGTGTAGAATTAGGGAGTGTTTGGGGACTTAACTGGGAAGCTTCTGCACTCCCACAACAGGAAGCATGATTGGTGATATTTGTGATTAATAGCTCATAATAGCCCTGTCTATCTCTCTCTGTCTTTCTCTCAGGCTCACTCTCTCGGCTTTCTTTTTCCACATGTACTAAGCTTTCTTTTAAATAAATAAATTCATATGCAGTAAGTTTCTCCATATATGATTTAGATGACCCATTCCTAGAAGAAAAAGTCACTAAGATTCCTTATTCATCATTCCTTTAGATAATGAAGAAATGCTTTTTGGCTACTTTAGTTACCTCTCTTTTTAATTATCTGTAATATACAGGTTTATTTTCTAGAAAGGCATTTCACTTTCTCCCCGTGGCATCATTATACACTTATGACAGATAGCTTGTGCTATGATTGGGTGAAAATGGTTTATACTCCATTTCAGTTTTAATGTGATCAGTTTGGAACCATTACACCAGCTGTTTTCTGTGAAAACACCTTTGGCTCAAGGGCTGTATTTCAGTACTATGGTTTGCCTTACTTGGTAGTAACTAAAGTTTAATGGCTTGACCGAAACAGGGAGACCCCATGTTATTTGGGCACTTTTATGTCACATTTATATCATGCACTTCCTCGATTTGCCTTGTTTTTTTTATTTTATTTTTCACATATATACGTATATATATATGTGTGTGTGTGTGTGTGTGTGTGTGTGTGTGTGTGTGTGTGTGTGTGTGTGTGCGCGTGTGTGTGTGTGTGTGTATTGGGTTTTGTTTTGTTAAATAGCACGAAAGTGAAGATGCAGCCAAAATAAACCGTGACTTACTTATCTGGTGATTCCCATGAGTTCATCATCTCTACCGCTGCATTTTTTAATTTATCTGATCGCAAAAACATTCTTCTTTCATTTGTCCCTTTGTCCCTTCTTTCTGCTTTAAAAGAGCTTAAAATTAAGTTGATTTTCTAAATCAGCGTGCCCAGCCTCGCTGCTGATGGATATCATGTTAGCTTTGTGACTGCAGTGGAGCAACACCTTGCAGGGTTTGTTTAGCATTCCAGGTCCGATGTGTTTTGAAAGGTATTAATGGAGGACATGGAGGCATGAGATATTTCCTGCAGGTTCAGTCAGGTGCCCTTGTTAAAACTCGAGTCGGCCTGCAAGGTGACGCTTTGTCATTATGACACTCATGCTTCTTGTCATGCCTTGAAACCACAGAGCAAGCTGCGATTTTCTGCTCTGGCTCTCAATGAACCAAGTAATACGTTGGTTTTGGAAAACAATTAGCAATGTTGGATCGGTTTTAAAATGCATTAGAAAAAAATTCACTAAGCTGTTTATCTGTCACCTTTTTTTTAATCTCTTCGTGCTCTTCATGATATTTCACTAACAAAGTGTACATAATTTTGACATCTTTACAACTTTCAAAGTGTCAGTATTTTATAGAATTAATTAAAATAAGTTATTATTACATTTAAATAATTAATATATTATAAATATTGTTAAGAAAGTAGTGTTTAAGCCATTGTTTGAGATTATAGCATTCATTGGGTCAAGTAAGCATGAGAAATAACCAGCTAGTTTGTCTTTCAAGTATTAGCCCATTAAACAAGGAAAATCTTGCTTCCAAGCAGTGACCTTCTCCTTGTGGTTGCTGGGAATTACAGTCATTCAATGTGTGTCTTGGCAAGATGGATGACACCTGCACCCATTGAGCAATCATTCCCTGGTGCGCTATTGTTGTTCTTTCTCACTTTTGCGTGGGAGCAAACTGTATGCATTCCCATGCCAAAACCAATGAAGATAATCATCTCATCTGTGTGATGTATGATCTTCTTTCTTTGGACAAGTTATCAGACGACCTGGAATGTCTGAATACCCGTGTTACCAGTGAAGCTACTTGTTGGTTCTGCTCCAAAGAGTCACTGCACTGTGTAGGAAAAAAAAGATTGACTGTGGTGTGATGCAGCAGTTTTTAACACCGATCCTCATTGTTTTTCAGACATGTGGTGAATGTGAGAGCCAAAATAAAAGCTCTTTTTCACCACTCTGCATTGGCGATGGGCATAAAATTCACCTAATGTTGTGCCCAGCTCTTTTGTTTCCACTGCTCAGTTCACCTTCACACTGCATCTTAGCCTTGAATGCATGTGTCTGAAATACAAGTGTGGCGGCGTATATTTAAGTGTCTCTAAATGGCTGCGCTCCAGACACTCCTTTGCCATTAGCGCGTGCGCCTCCGCGTGTGTATGTGTGTCTGCAATGTGCTGTCAGTACTATTGTGTATCAGAAATAAAAGAACCTTTAAATAATGGAATTTTCTAATATGCAACTCACTGATGCATGGCAAAGCCATAAACATCAACCAGATGGTGGGTCACTGTAATATTAGGCTCCTCCTTGCAGCTGGAGGAGGGAAGCAATTGCAGAAAGAGTTGCAGCCAAACTCTGGCTAAATATAAGAAAAGTTCAGTAGTATCATCCCTTTAGTGCGTCCTCAGCATGCTCGGTGACTGCATCAGAGACTGTTGAGTGTGAAGTGCTCTCGAGAGTGTGTGGGTTCACTATGGCCGCACTGTATGATTAAAAAGCATTTTGCACTGGCAGTTGGAACAGAAAGGCAGGATACACTGGGGCACAGCGGTGTGAGAATGTCGAGGAAATTACATACTTGGTTTTTTACACAGAGACAGTTTGATGAAGTGTTTCCATTGGACATTAGCAGGAAAAAAATGAGCTGTCTAACATAATTGTTTGGAATTAATTGCTTCTCTGAAAATAGTCTCTATAAATCAGAATTTATTGCAGCAACAACTTGCATCTTTTGTGGACCTGTCATCACTTATGTAATTGCTGTGCCCTTTCTCGCAGTGTATTCTTTGTACTTTGAGTGAGAGGACACGCCACATCATTGTTCTGTTTTTATTCCACCTAGTTTTCCCAAAATGCAAATATGTTATCAAAATAATCACAAATTGGTTGCATACAACTACTGTAGCTGCTGTTTACAGGTTTTTTGACAAATAGAAAACTTCAGTGTGATTATATGTGCTAATATAAAATTGATTTCTAATACAAATGAATCGATTTTTCAGCACTGCTGGAAATCACTATGGAGTGTCTTATAAATAAACTGCTGTGTGAGTGAGATGTCATGTAGAGGTCAGTTTAGGATTATGGCCACAAACTTTATTTTTTTTCTTCAAGTCCACACAGCCTGTCAGTTCATCTGCCATCAACTCTTCTTCAGATGTCCTGTTTGCAAGGGTGTTAGACAAATACTCAGACAAACACAGCTGAGTTTTGCATTAGTGCTTGTCATCACTTAATCGTTTTGCAACTGCCATCTTGGAGGAACAAAGCAGCATACATTGCTAACTGACACGCTGTGGTCCATAATGCACTTAGACTTACATAATGATACCCTGAGAAGTGAAACACACCTCATGAATTGCTGTACCTAAATTGCATACTGTGGCAGACCTGTCAGTTGGTAAAGAGTATCTACTTATACTGGTTTGGTTATAATTATGTATCCTTTAGGCCCAGTTTCCCATACATAGATTAAACCTAGTCCTAAATCAAAAGTTGTTTTTCAGTAGGGATTAGATTTTTCTGTTAGTCTAGGGTTACATTTAATCCATGTATGGGAAACTGGATGACAGATTTCCTGTAATCTGAGGTTGAAAAACTAAAGTAATCATTTTAGTAAAGTATTCAGATGTGCACAGATAGTCACACCATAGTGTAATGGTTTACACGTCCCTTTGGAGGAGACACACATCTCCTGTGGGGTTGCATCAGGAACAGCATGTGGGGGAAAATCTGCCAAATGAAATGTGCCGAGCCGCCTGCTGTGTCGACTTCTTGTGAATAAGTCAACGGCCAAAAGAAGCATCTTCGTCTTTTTCTCTATTTAGATACGCACAGATGCAAAATGTATTCCATGGTTTTAAAAGAATGTAAATAATAGATTACTAATAGATTTTCTGCTCTGTTGTTTTCAGTGTAATTTCGGGTTTGTTTTAATCTCTGCTCATTCTACAACCTAGAGACACGGGCTTTTATTTAGCCATAAAAATGTAGTAGCACCTTTTGTTATGATACAAGTAGTAATGGCTAACTCATATTTCATTTCCACATCAATTCACGAAAATACGTTTTGCATTTTCCCTCCATTACACTTAATGCGGGAGCAATCCTGCTCTGCTGACTATGGCGTGGTGTTGGACCTATTTTACATGCGACTCCTGCTTTACTTTTAACTTAGATCACACAGAGGCTCACAATGAGTTGGGGAGAGTTGTATGTCTTTATCTTTGTTTGCCTTCCTCACAAGTGTCCACTGTTTGAAGAAGTTGTCTCTTTTTCCCCTTTGCACTTCCTCCTCTAGTCAAGTCAAGTCAAGTTTATTTATAAAGCACATTTAAAAACAACCAAGGCTGACCAAAGTGCTGAACAATAAAATACAATCACCTTGAGCATGTTCAGTCACTTCCCAGAAAGTGCACAGGCTGATCGAGCAAACAGGCAGGTTTGGTTTCATCATGTAATCTGATTACCCGTTGAAAGATTTGACGTGCCTCGTCTTCACATCAGGCCTATTAATAGAGAAGACAGAAAACAATCTGTCCAATGGACGGTTGCATTTACCTCTCCAGCGCAGTGTCATTAAGAACCAAAGTCAGGTCAACTGAGCCGTAACAGATGGAATTTTGTTTGACTCTCTGCCACTGGCAACTTGGTTCAGTGCTTCTTAGTTCTCCCATTCGTACATTAAGATGCAACTGTAGACAAAGTAATTTTTACTGTGGTATTTCACTTGATAATTACTTCCCTGGAAAAACCCCAGAAGACACACGCTTTTATAGACAATATGTTTAATTGAGCAAATTAGAAAGGCCCCATATTGCACAGCAGCTGTGTACACACACAGTGGAATCTGCAAGGGAAGCCCTCAGAGCCCCAGTAAAGGGATGCAGTGAGAATCGCCAGTTCAAAAAAAAAAATCCTGATTGAGTCAGAGAGCCTCCGTGCCAAAGCAGTGGCTTTTCAACACAGATGCACATAGTTAGCATGTGTGTGAAACCTCAGAGCCTTTCAATGATCACCCGGCTGCATTGATTCTGCTGGCATATTGCTGATGTACTGGGTTTGCACGGGTGATATAGTCGGTGGCTTCAGCACTCAGAGGGTTTTTGGACAGAAAAAGAAGTCTTGCCGGATCTCTCATTCAGACCAATGCATAAAAAACTGAGAATTACTGAAGTAGCTGCTGTTTCCAAAAGGCAGAGTGATAATCAGAGTGCTGATGAGGTTCTTATGTAAAGTTGCTTGGACTTGCATGGGTTGCACCTCAAAACCATTTGGTAGAAACATGAAAAAATGTAATTTTTACAGAACTTTCCAATTTAAATGGGTTTAAAATGAAAGCGAAACATATCACATGAACGAACATTCACTGTTTTTCCCCAGTTAGACGTTAAACAAGCTTCTTATCAGATTGTTTACAGGGTGACTGTCACACACACTGTGTTGCTATCTGATGGTCACAGAGATTTCGCATACATCTACAAGTTCACATGATCTATGTGGAAGATTTGATTGGCTCACAGCACTGATGTGATTTACAAAAACAGAAGACTGACAAAAAAGTCATAACAAAAAAATAGACTGATAAACGTTTGTCACGTTATCACTGTTTGTAGATTATTTATTATTTTATTCACATTTAGTTATGTTTTACTAAAATCTCTAAAAAAAAATTGTGTGCATGGGTTGACTGTGCCAAACCTAAATATGCTCAGTTTAGACTAAGTAGCAATTGCTGAGCATTTGGAAAGCCAACTTGAAACTATAGAGACTCAAACTCATAATTTTCAATTACTCTCATTTCTGACAAACGTATGCTGCCAATGAATCTTTCTTCAACATACTTAATGCTGTCTTAACCATCAGAAATGTCTGGTTTCTGTTTGTAGTCCAGTTGTATTGACCAGTCATGTTTGAGCAGGCTTTGGTTTCATGCTGGTAAACAGTCTGTGCAGAACGCAGAAGGAGTGCATTTGCAGAAATACAATCTTGAAACCGTTGGAAATCATCCAGTGACTGATAAAAAATGCTTTTCATTTATCTTCATTCGTAAGCAGTCATCAGTGCAGTGAACAAAAACGAAAGCAAGGAAAATAGAGACCGAATTACCTATTCTTTTTAAAGTGACTAATCTTGACTGTTCTTTTTTTTTTTTTTTTTTTTTTTTTACTTTTTTTAGGTCTGGTAGAGATCTGCTTGATGCATCCCCTCGATGTGGTGAAGACGAGGTGAGCCACATTTTCAAAATAAAAAATTCCTGCAATACCTTTACCAAATGGCTACTTACAAGGACGCCATTTCAGTCCACATCTGCCTTGAATCTTCTTGGTGGGCATTTGCATCTATGCTGTGAAGTTCCGAGCATACCAGGTCCCCCAGCTCAGCATGCCAAGCCAGTTCTGCAATCCACATTTAAGCAGGCCAAGACAAATGCCAAGAGCCTCAGACGTTTTGTGGAAAATGAAATGCATCATTTACCCATTTATTCCTCACACAATGTTAAGGTTAGATGTTTTCTGTTTTTAAGTCACTCTTCTTTTTTTTGCCTCGTTACCTTATTTAAAAAAAAGGCCCAGACCTTTTCTTTCTGAGACTTGCAGAATAAAGCCCATGTCACCGAATCTGTTTGCAGTGTTTTAATGCCTTGTTTCCGTTACCATCTCCTGTTTGTGTGTTATGCAAGAGCGGCAGCAGTCACGAGCTGCAGAGTGATCAGGAGCCTCACACCACAGCGTCTCAGCCAGCCATAAACAGGTCGTGGGCTACTACTAAAGCTTTATAGGCTTTCACAGGCCCAGCCAAGACCCCTGGCTTCGTTCTGGGCCCCCCTACCCCCATTCACTACTTGTCCGTAAATTGTGCAGCTTTTTCTGTCATTTACGGCTGCAGTTTCTTGGTAAATAAATTGCTCGGCGTGCCTTTTAAAAAAGTGAGATGGTTGCACTTTAAAGGCAGTGCCACCACCAGAACACAGAAAAGGAAGCACGGGGGATAAAAGCCAGGGGTGAGCGGTGTTGTATTAGTCGATATTCGATACTTTGAAGGCATACCGTGTGATTTATGGTCATGTGTGGAAGCTATTGGGGTTTATTACAGGTAAGTCTTGAGCGCTGCCTGTCCATCCTCACACAGGGTCAGGGTTAAAAGTGCACTCACTATTTGCTTTGTAATGCTCTTCCTTAAAAAGTGGTAAAAGCTGCACTAAAACTGGACAGGTTTATCTGTTTGTTTTCTGTTTGTGTCGCCATGTGTTGACGTTGATAGGCAGATTTTGGCTGGGAATTGGTCAGTGTAATCTGATTCCTTTCTGTCTTAAATAGGGGATTTTTAAAAATTAATTTAAATCACCACTATAATCAGTATATGAATTTATAAACAACAGGTAGTTGCTGTTTATTTGGCGTGATAATTACACACACAGCTTGTATCTTTGCCGTACACATACAATGCCATGTATGTGTAAATATGCATTCACACTGTACATGTTCACACATGTTCTAACACTTAGTATCTACACATGAATTCATAAACCAAGCATTACATACCAGCTAATTGGGAAACTGAGGGAGCTGAAATCTATTAGCAGGAACCTTGGAGCCGAGACGCAGACACACCTCCACTGGGTTTCTCTCGCTCTCTGTGTCTCTCCCTCTCTCTCTCAGGCATGGCTCTTATTAGGCACTGGCTCCTGCTTTATTGTCCACCGGTCCAAATTGAACAGCAACTGGTGTAAATTTACTTTTTTCCACCAACACAGAATCAAAGGAGCTTTTTTTTCTTCCTTTTTTTCTTTCTCCCTTTTTCTTTCTTTTGTAGTAAACCCGCCCTAATGTGTACCTGCCGTGGAGTTGATGTTTACCTGTATTGCGAATGAGGATTTGGCTTTCTCCTCTTTCACAGGGACGGGGGGAGCGAACTGCAGATTTAGGACTAACATCAGCAGTTTGCTTCTCCACCAGTAGCCAAATACTGCTGTTATGAATCAACAAAATGTAATGTCACGGACCATTTGGCAGCTTTTACTCGTCCAAGATGACTGATTTGGTAGATAAAGAAATAGCTAGACAATGTAATAGCTCTACATATCTATTAAAGCACTTTTGAGTAATGATAGCCAGCATTTCATTAAAGCACATTCGACATTGCTTTAAATATGGGCAAAAGTAAAAGTCTTGTCAGATGACTCACAGTGTGTATTTTTGCCTTTGTTGCTGCACTTTAACTCTCTGTGGTGTGTTTACTGACCAGTCAAGCCATGACTCCTGTTACTCACCTTTGCTAACAAGTACATCTATCTTACATCTGAGGGACTCCTGCTGAGCCCACCTGCCATCAGTTTGACTTACAACCGCTTTCATCGTTAAAAGAGAGTTAAACATACAGTTTCTTGGGCACAAGACAGCATTTTATATTTTTGTGCAGCAAATGAATCAGTAGAGGTTATGTCTTGATAAAAAAAATTCTTAACTGCAAAGTGAATTTAGTGTGAATTGCCCTTTTGGTAATATAATGCACATTTCTGTTAATTGTCATACAATTTCAGATAATTTAATTTAAAATATACCACTCAGAGGTTTTGACTTTTCTTATATTGTGCACTCCTCTGGATAATAAAAAGCCTCAGATATAAATAAAGCATACTTCGCACAAAGCAAAGTTAATTGCCCTTGACCCTGATACTCCCGTCATGGACATGGGCAGGAATGTGGAGGTGAAGAAGGGGGGGGGGGGGTGATACGACATGGGAAGGGGAGGGCAGTCGTCACTCTAGCCGAGAGAGACAGTGGGACCGGAGTTACAGCTTTTCATTAACCTGGAAACCACCTAGTTACATGGTTCATGGGCTGTTCTCAGCTCACTTGGAGGTAACAAAGGGTGTCGGGCGGCACTTTCTGTAGGGGGGCTGTGCGCTCGGGGCACCCCATCTGAATCTGATCAGGTTCCCCCTCTCATTAGAGAGTCTCAATGAGCCCGCATTTCCCTTCATGTTGAGATCCTGTTACATGGAGCTCCACCCTTATAAACATGCATGCGCAAACATACTCACACACACATCTGAAACAGCTTCCCATCAACCCTTATGCTGTGCTTCCTTCCAGAGAATGAAACCACACCTTCCTCATGTCTGTGTCTGCCTAAGCAGCTTGTGTCACAGGGAAGCTATTTTTGCTTCTACAGTGCATACATGATCGGATGTGTTTGTTTTAATAAGGCCCCATATTTTTTAAGCAATCGCTCTGACGGAGCCACTCCTTCTTTCTATCTTGTCGCCCTCTGCACCAATTCTGCCTTTTTGCCATTCTAGTTTTTTGTATCCTCTCCTTACGTATTCCTTGTTTGTTCCTCTAAGTCTCTTTCTTTGTCCTCTAACTGCGCTTCATTCAACTTTTTAACCTTTTAAATACAAACGCTTTCTCGTGTTTTTGCATTCTTCTGTGGTTTCAGTTTTTCAGCAAACGTCTCAGTTAACCTGTTGTTGTTTAACCACTACGGTTGTTAATATAAACCTTATTACATAACTACTTCATCAATATCATGTGGAATCTATTGTTTAAACTTGCATCTTTTCTTCTGAATTTGTAGTTAGTTGAGCGATTATATAATGTTTTGTTTTAGATCCCTGTTGTACATGTTTAGAAGATTTGTATTGAATTGTGCAATTCTGTAAATTGTGTTGTATGACATGGCTGTCACTGCAACCCACTAAGCCTGCCAGTAGCTTGTTTCAAGCCTGATTAGAAAAACCTGGTACTAGCCCTCAATTGGGGCAGTATCCATGGAAACACTACCTTCATTTGGTCACAGCACGCATGAAACTTGCTGAGCTTGAAAGTGCTCTTTGATGAGGGCTTTGACAGATGACATCCAGGCTTTTTGGGCAACATGTGACAGCACTAAGGATAGTGAGAGGTTTCAGGCCTCCTCCCTCCACGTCTGTTTGCCCCCAACTGTTTGGTGAACCCCTGTGCACTTAAGGAGGAATCCCTGACACAACCCTCAAACAGCAGGGCACAAAGCAGTAGCAGTCTGATAGCTGATCTTTCCTTGTAAAGGAAAGGCAGGTCAGCGGTAGTCAAGCTGGCTTCTAATCCCCCCCAGCGCTCTCAGTCCGCAGGGCAAGGCTTCGCTCAACATGTAAAGCTAGACACATGCCGGGCGAATGCAGGATAAACTCAACTTAGTCAGTGCATTGCTTGAGTGAGTTAGTTGTGAGTCCAGTTCAAAAGGCAGAGAGCAATTCTTTTCATGGGCAGAGCAGAACTGCATATTTGGCAGGACTACAATATGAATAGTCATAGCCTAGTCACGCTCGCTTGCATTTCTCAATGGTGAAAAATGCAGTTCAACATAAGTGTTTGTAATATGGTTCATTAGACTGTTGTACTTACCAAGTCTGCCATCCTAATAACACACTATGAATAATTATTTATATGATTATGTTGATTATTTTTACTCATATTGAGCATAGCACAGGTTGAGGCAATCCTCAAAGTCAAGCTAAGCTAGCAATCATAGTTCATCTGGTATTGTAGAATAGTATTACTAATGCTAATAATAACTAATGCTATTCTGTATACTCAAATGGCAGTGGTAAAAATGGTAAATGGCCTGTATTTGTATAGTGCTTTACTAGTCCCTAAGGACCCCAAAGCGCTTTACACAACCAGTCATCCACCCATTCACACACATACATTCGTGATGGCAAACTACATTGTAGCCACAGCCACCCTGGGGCGCACTGACAGAGGCGAGGCTGCCAGACGCTGGCGCCACCGGGCCCTCTGACCACCACCAGTAGGCAACGGGTGAAGTGTCTTGCCCAAGGACACAACGACCGAGACTGTCCAAGCCGGGCTCGAACCGGCAACCTTCCGATTACAAGGCGAACTTCCAACTCTTGAGCCACGATCGCCCCGCAATCGCAATGCTCTACTTTAGTCTGTCTTCACTGCTTTCTCTGCAAGCAGCTTTGCAGCCCACCTTCATACCAACTCTTTCTTTTCATCCTGTGTATCTGTGTATATAGGTTGGCATTAATGCCTCCTCTCCTCTGTAACCTAGAGAGCTGTACTGCTGGTTTTCCTGCTTCAGGCTTTTTTTCCATTGATGCACTTTAAAGGGTGGGTAGAGACTACTAGAACAGCACAGAACCACCAAATATAAATTACTGCAAATGGAAATAATAATTTTCTTTCGCTAAAGCGGTCCTGACTGAAATGCGAACGATGTAGAAAGGCAGAAAGTAGGGGTGCGGTGGGTTGAGGAGGTGCATCGGTCAATACATCCCACGTTTATGCTGACAGTTCATTTTGTCACAGACCTGCAATTAACATTTGTGGTTTTGTTAACCGTAACCATAATCTTTCTCCTACCAAGTGTTTTAATGTGCCTAACTTATACCTTTGTTCATCATAACCACAGTTTTTCCAAAACCTGTGCAGTACTATACTAAACTTTCTGCAGATGCTGCAAAAATAGAGTAAAAAATCTTTTTTTAAATTGCTTTTGAAACATTATGAGATCCTTCTGTCTTTTATATGATGGGTGTTTGACTTTTTGATGGTGATTTTGTGTTATTTTTGATTTTTTGTAACTGTTGCTCCATTGTGACTTTATTGTATTGCACAGTGAAAAATAAAATTCATTAAAAAATCAAAAGGAGTTTAAGCAATACAATACAAGGCTCATGATCCTTCCTCTAACCTTCCTTTAAGTGCAACTTCACCTTCAAATAAGTTTGTCAGCTCTTGCGTTATATGTGGGCAGCTCTCCCAAGATGACGCCATCAATAAGTCCAAAAATAGTTCAGTGAAAAACAGTGACATATCCCTGAATATACCCTTCCTTCTGTTGAGCAGTTTTAATGAAAAACGTTTAAAATATCAAAGAACTAAGAACTGAAATGTTCCATCTCTTTTCAGGCAAGTCACTGCTTAGTCAAGCCAGATTTGTGTCATCGTGACATTGGTGACTTTTACATCAGTGTTTTTCACGGGTTTATTCAAACATGCCAAAACATCACAGAAAAATAGCTTATATTGTATGATCCTTACAGTCTGTTTGTCATCCTGTTTGGTTGCCTGGTTTTCTCATATTCAGCTGAAGGCACAACAGTTGCGCTCTTGGCGTTGCACCAGTTTGCAACCCAAGAACTTTTGTTTGTGTTGTTGTCCAGAAAGCTACATTTCTTCTTGGTTTCAAACCATACTCTTCTGAATGAAGTCTAGAGTTAGATCATCAAGTTCTTTGGCGTCCTTATTGGTACTCACCCCATATGTAAAATCATCCTACATCAATATGACTGTATTCATTCAGACTTTTTTTTGGAAGTGTTACAGAAACAATCCATTTAGGTTGACGGCTATTGTGGATTAAATGGAAATTTCGACAAACCGCTGACATGTTACATTTTGGTTGGATTAACAGAAAGGCATGCATGTCTGAAAGATGTTACTACCCACTTATTTTAACCTGACTTTCAACCATAAAAAAGCCCTTAAAAACCACACCCATAGTTTTACAGTTGTGACAGATGTTACTAGAGTTACACACAGCTGTTTGAGCTATAGCTAACAGTCATATGGATTATTATAGAAGTTTGTGTTATAGAGGTGCATGTAAAGAGCATATGGCCTGTCAGTGTTTGTAGTTGAGCACCTGTATTCATTATCAGTGAAGAGGTTCACATTCCAGTGCACTAATTACAGAGTAAAAACATAGAGGGCTTTGATTTCACTACACCCTCACTGTGCTGCAACCACACGGCTGCCCCCCTGCCGCACCATTTCAAAACTCAGACATACATGTCTGTGCATCCTTTATTTATTACTAAAGTTCCAGCCTCCCGCGAGAAGCTATTCCCACATTGGAGTCGCTCTAACACAACATTTCAAGCTCAGCACAAATTGTTGTTGCTTTGGAACAACTCGTAGTTGTTTGGCAGTTTCTTTACTCTCTAGATTGCCTCTTTTCTTTCAGTCATTAAATCTTTTAAATCCAATTAAATTGATATTTCGTACTAGTGCCTAAAGCGTAGGTATAAGTTTGTTCCCATTTTTTCATGCAGTGTTTAGGCAGATAGAGCCAAGCATGTTTACTGCACCGGACTACACAAAGGTGTGTAATATGTAGTTGACATTGCTCTGAAAGTGATCTGGCCTGTGGGTGAGAAGAAGTCACTGCTCAAGCATTCCAGACTTATTTAAAAACCTTGGCATGATTTGGTTGTAACTTTCATAGGTCTGCATCACTGACTAGATCCATAATTCTTCATGTCACTCAAGCTCTTAAAATAACTGGATTTAAGCTAAAAGATCTGGATGGCGTCCAGTAAAAATTACTGTGGCCTGCACTTGCACAAAGCGTTATGCTTACTTCTTAGTCAGTGATACCAGATAAGGGCAGATAGCAGTTTGTCCAAGAAAGAGTTTAAGAGATATATGTGATGAAAAGAAAGTTGAAAGAAAAGCAACAGAGAAAGGTAACAGTATTCTTCTTTATCCACACGTGGCTGGGTGACTCTTTTTCAACAACTTTCTGATCAGTAAGTCTTTAAATAACAATATTACAAGCCCTGAGACAAACTGGCATCTACACCCTAAAACATCATGACACAAATGTTTAAACAAATGAAGAATATAACAGCAAGATGACTGAATTTCTTGAAACAAGGCCTCTGTAGTTTAACCTCCTAAGACCCGAACTCTTCCACCGCATGCATTTTTAATTTCTCTTTGATATTTCGGCATATTGGGGCCCGATGAATGTAAAAACAAAGAATTACCAGATTTTTTTTTTTTTTTACCTTATTTTTGTTTTTAAGAAAAATAAGAGCCACATATGAGGATATTCGTTTAAAATTTTCATAGAACAGTAGCAGTATAATGTCCTCGTAAGTGGATATCAGGCCCTTATTGTGTAAAATTTAGTATTTTGGTCTAAATAACCCAAAATGTAATGTCAGGTCCTAGGAGGTTAAGTATGATTATTGGCAAATTCAGTCGAGACCTGAGCCAAGGCTGAGACATGTCATGTTGGTAGCTCATGGGAGTCTAAACAATATTGCAGAAGTTCCCAACCGTGGCTTCTACTGTCCTCTCCTGGACTACTCTATGACTGATGAGATAATCAATCGAAAGACTAGTACCTTAATTATCGAAAAAGAGAGTTGGTCTAGTTTTAGCCATGATAAAAAAAAATAATATTGAGTTATAGTAACCTGAGTTTTTTTTCTTTGTTCTTAATTTGTACTTGAAGAACCTGCAAAAGAGGTTTTACTGTTTTACTTTTACTTTTATATGATGCCATAATTAAAACTGCACCATAGCGCCATAATTTCAGCTAACAGCAGTTGGCAGAGTTTAAAAGACTCTAGATTAAACACCCAAGAAATCCTTCCTGTTATGCAATCGTTTTCTGGAAATGGTGGTAAGACTGCTCATTTTTTCCACCTATCTGATCCACTTCTGCAGCAGTCACGTTCTAAATTTGCCACAGTCCACTCTAACACAGAGTTATCTCTTAGTCAAGCAGAAGTTTGTAATGCTCAAAGCATTTGAGGTCCCAGTCTTAGACTGGCCCTGCCTCATGGTGTTTTATGCAGCTTTTTTTCTTGCTCTTCTCCAGTAACACTGCCTGATCTCAGGTCACAAGGGTCACAGCATATGAGCAGACATCTGGACTAGCGAAACAGTCCCAACATCACCACTGGGATTCAGAGGAACCAGTTTTATCAGTGTGAGAGAGAATCCAGAATGACAGAAGGATTTTGTAGCCCCTTTAACAACCAGACTAACTTTTTTTCTGATATCCAGACTGCATGTATAATTTGGGATTTCCCAGATCCAGTGGGTGCTGGTGAAACCTAACCTGGCCTGGTCCAGATCAAACTCTGGCAGCCTGCCGTGTTGCAAGCACCAAAAGTTTATCACTTCCCTTGAGCTCCCATCTCACATCTTCTTCCCCTTTAATATTTTTTCCTATTCTGTTCTCCAAAGGTTTGTCTTTATATCCCTTCTGCTCCTATTCTCAGTTTTTCCTGTAACAGTTTTATTATAGATTTAATATATCAATTTTTTCTTTGCTCATTTCTTTATGGACAGGGCATAGATGAGTTGAAATCAAACTTAAGTGTGATACACCTTAATTTATGGTGCTTTTTAAATCGAACACACTATTTACTCTGTGGGACTAAGTCATCTCCGTTGTCAAAACAATAAGACGGGAGCCTTTTATTTTGGCTCTTTACCCTGATGCAAGACTGTATGGCTAAAGTCACAATTGAAGGAATTTGCCATGTTGGACCATTTATGTCGGAAATGTGGTCGTAACCTCATGTACCAATGCAATGGACTTTTACCATCTTTATGATCCTGCTCATTAAAATTAACTGTCTGGTTGTAAAAAATAGACTTCCCCTTTATGTTTCCTTCTGGATTGTCTTATGTACTTCAGATCTAACATGAGAAATTGCTCAACTTTCATTCCTCCCCCTTGTGATTCACTTCTTCTTTTTCTTCAATCATATTTTTTGTTTCTCTCCTTTTTTGTCAAAGCACTTGGCATTCCAAGAGAGAAGGCATGGGCAGATCAAGGCTCTCACTGTAGCAACCAGTCCAAATACGCAGCAAAACACATAAATCATAAAACATTCATACTTGGGGAAAATTGCACTATATGAAATACTACAGTATAATAGATAGGTATAGGTAACTGCCTGTTGTAGATTAGGTCATTACTTCTCTACTTAGTGTTTTAATTAAATGTCAGTCTGTCTGAACAGCTATAAATAAGAGTTTTTAAATAAATAGCAAGTCATCAAACTCATCCAGCTATTAATTTCTTTTAAGGGAATATCCATATCTCTTAAGAAAGGCTTTTAAATCTGCCCAGTCAAACCTATGCGCTTGAATCAACCTAGCAACCCCCTTCCTATAGGCTTTTTTTTTTTAACACAGTCTGTAGGTTCACCTCCACATCTCACCACCTATGAGATGACAGCCCATTTTGTCGGTGGCCCATTCAAGCCCATTACCACAAGGGTCTGGGAGCGGGCATAGCCTTGCTAAGCCCTGAAACACTCCTCTGCTATCCATAAAAATACAAAGAATGGGGCTCTAGCCTTCTACTGCACATTCCTTTACCTTTTTGACATCTTTGTGGATGCCTGACATTTGTGCTTTTATAGGTATTGGAGGTCAGGTGGACGAGGTCTTTCGTATTATTTAAACAAGAGTGTTGTCTCGTTTGCAGAATCACCAACCTGCCCTCGCCTTCACCCTCTCCCGGGTAGCTCTGGGCCTATAAAGCACAAGTACAGAGAGAGTAGGATGTGGGTGAAGAACAAATGGGGGAGCCTTGATGAACTTGCAGATTTCATCACCTCTTGGTATACTGTATCTCCATTAGCTTTCACTGATGATTGAAGAAGATGCTCCAAGCAGTGTGTTTTAAAGAAGCCCCAGGGTTTTCCTTGGGTCTTCCGTCTGTAGAGTTTATGACTTGCAGGGCTGACTCCAAGGCCAAGCAAATCTGCCAGAGCAATATAAAGGATATCTTTTGCTCTTCTTCAGCCAACCAGTATATCTTTGTATTCACTGAGGCCGTGTTAACAGAAACTAGAGCTTTTTGTCTGCACAAATCCCCCCAAACAGGACATCCACTCACAACCAACTGAAGCTTTGGGTCTTGTTTTCTACAACTGGTTGCTGTGAAAAGCAACACAAGCAGTTTCCTAGCCAGGGGCCTGACAGTTCCCCTGCTGCCATAAGTTCTTATATTCATCCCTATTATCTTCTACTCCCTGGGCCTTTCTGCTTGGTCCCTGGCTTTTATGACAGGGTAGAAGAGGGCCATGAGGAAATGAGGTGACCCCGGGGTTACGAGTGGAGTCAGGGGGCTGGAACTGGACCACGGCATTGCCAACCTCACTCTCTTAGGGCCAGTTCGGGTCGAAGTAGGGCAAGCAAAGGAGACAGGGGGAGACTGAGGACAGAGTGCCTTCCATCCTTGACCCCTTCATCATATGACTCTAATTAAGCCAGATTTGAATTTGTTTACAAGCCCCTGTGGTCTTAAATCTTCTTGGTCTTTGCCTCCTCCCAGTACCTCCTGTTTCACCATCATCTCATACCTTGAGTCCTTCTTTTCTTCTTGTCTTTAATATGGTGTCAGACATCTATTTATTATCCTGTTTTTACTAGTTTTCAGGAACCAGTTACAAGCTATTTGGGAATCCACCAAATAGGATTTGAGGGACACCCCTCTAAGATGTTAATCTGTTAGTGATATGAAAGGCCGCTCACCCCACTAAACTTCCCCTCCACTGGAACCTGGGGGCTCTTTATGGCCCCATCAGGCACCCGCGTGGACGACTTACTGCTGACCTTGTGACCTAGAAGTTGAAGCCATATGAGGAGGGAATCTTTCTCTTGTCCCATTACTGCCTGCTTTTTTTACTCGTGTCTCCTGCTTCGCTCCTCAGAATTGCTAATGTTATTTAAGATCTTCAAGTTAGATTTTGTCATCTTGTTAAACACAGTTGTCATCATCTCATTTCACATATAAGACGTTAGTTATTTCGTCATGTTTTCTCTAATTCCAAGGCATACAGTGGTGTTAAATGAGGAGTCTTAAATGAGTACCTGAAGCTCTTTACCACTAACAAGCATGATTTCTATTCATTCTTTCAAGATTTACACACAGCTCACCAGACTTTATTAGAGAGGTACCTGCATGTTTGCTGTACAACAAAAAGTCACTCGACTGGCTCCATCGTATTAAAAATTTACACGTAACTCAAGAGCTGTTACTATAGGCTTGCTGGCATGTTAGTACCTGAAATGCTTTGTGCAAAAGGCCTGGTCCTGGTGTGTTGCATGGTTAATTGGATCATTTGGGTTAAATAAATGTTTAAGTTCTCTCCTGCACTGAGTGGAAGGAGCCTCTCATCATAGTGGAGGAGGGAAAAAAGAGAGGGAAGAAAATAGAGGGAAAACAAGCTCAAATTTGTGCTTTTGAAGCCATGTCGGAGTATAGCCTACACAGGAAATGAGGATAGAAATTAAAAGAAACCAACATCTAGCTATGATAACAGTCCCTATGCAGAGTTAACATAAGTTGATGGAGCTGATGATCATAATATTTAAAGTAACTGAATTTTTAATCAGAAATTTCTTGTTGCAGGTTTCAGATCCAAAGAGGCACCACTGACCCCACCAGCTACAAGAGCCTGGGTCACTGCTTCCGGACAATTTTCCAGAGTGAAGGGTAGGTTATCCTCAGTAGTGATTCAAAATAACACGGGAAGCCACTCATGAGTCTTTCTGTTTTCCTGCACATGAAAAACACAAAGGTTGATAGTGCCATTATTTGCCTATGCTTATTAAATTCATTTCTTTTTAATAGTTCCTTGAGGGGCAAAAGTCAAGCACAAACTCAATGAATGCATCTTTATTACAACAACCTAGAACAATAAAATGTACTGTGACATCAAGGCAAAACTTTAAGTTGGCCACCAAAAACTTGGTGTTTGCTTATGCTGTTGTGTCCATAGGTATGCTATGCTTTTTATGTCTTTAATTCTTAGGAAAAGCTACTGTTGCTGTCATACTAACAGCATATCAGGGAGAAAAGTATGTAGTCAGCTATGCTGTGAGTGACATTTCTTCCAAACATGCTGCTTTATTTAAATGTAACCAAAAGTTATGTGGTTTGGTGGCTATAAGGATGTGAGCATTACAGTTTGGCTTCCTTAAAAATGGCTGATGTGTCTGTCAGCCTCCAAAAATATCGTGCAGCAAACCACTGAACATACCTTATTATACGCTGTATCTCGTACAGGATACGAGTAGACTAACTAAAGACAGCCATCCTGCCATGCTCCCTCCTCGTCTGCCTGCCCTGTCACAGGTCTGTGAGATAGAGCAGGCGTAGGAGAAAGTGTTTGCCACTCGCTCTGTTTACGATGAGCCGACAGCTTTACTGCGGATATAAAGTTGATCTGCTGCAAGGTGTGAGTGAGCGCAAGGCAAGAGGCTGGCTAGTGACAGTTAGAAATCCTCAGTTGGCTGGAGTTCAACACACACACTTATGCTGTTACAGTAGCCATGCCCTCTTCACCCCATACGCATGCTGACAGTGTGACATTTAACGCTTCTTTGCCTACTTTTTGGGTGTGTCCTGCGGGACTAACCTTGTACGAATTTCCAGAGAAGTCTTTTGGCACATAAAATGGTTGACATAAAGCGTGGCGTTCACAATATCAACATAAGCTTTTGAGTGCTGTTTGAGTGTGATCTCATCTAACAAAGTCGAGACGTGCCGCAGAATCACTGAATACGGAAGATCCACTTCCTTGTCGACCAATTATCATTAACAGTATATTTTTGCTGAGTATGTAATCACTCCCCAGTAGCACATTGAGGATTACCTACAGGCCAAACCACTTAGTTATAATTTATATAAATAATGTTAGGCCCCACTGTTGTAGAATTATTATTAAAAATAAACTTCTCCCGTCAGCTCATGGCAGAACAGGGCCAACACCAGACCTCTCTCTCACTCTCTCTCTCCCTCTTTGAGGCGGTGAGGGAGGAAACCTGAGCTCTAAAGTTGAGCTCAGTGACTAAGCTGAAGAAAGACACAAGCCTGGACACAATAGCTGCACCTATAGTATTTAATTTCATATACAAGGAGATGCACGTGAATGCTTAACACGAATTAAGAGTTATATCTGTTAAAATTTTACATTTGCCATCTCTAAAATATAGCATGAAATCCTGTAGCTGTGCTCATAAGTGTGTGACCGTGTGAACTACACTCACTAACACTTGGTTGTGTATTGCCTTACAGTCTGCACTTCTTTCTTTTTTTGCATGTGGGTGCAGCAGCGTGAGCATGTGTTAAGTGTTTCCGTCTGGAGGCAAACAAAAAGACTCTATTCTCTAGCATTCTTTGCTAGTGTGGTATCCAGAGACTGGGTCGGGACCCAAAGCGCGGCCATGGTTATATTAAAAGGGTCCATGCATTACATGAGAACGGTGGAAATACTGAAGATGAGTGACTAATGCCTGGAACTAACACTGTAGGGTTGAGGGATGTGGGGTTGAATCCAGCTGGGACCACCCATGCAAAAAATATGTATACATTCGTGGTAGTGTGAAGAAGAGCAGATACGATTATGATGATCCAGATCATGTATGAAATGCGACGGTGAAAGGAATAGGTTAAAGGAATATTTGGCATTTTTGGAAACATGCATAACTGGGATCTCTGAAGGGAAATTAAGTTTTATAGCTTATAAAGGAAAGATAGTCCAAGATTATTAGTGAGCTTTTGATGGAGATATAGTAAGGAGGTAAAGAGACATTGTCAAGGCCAGCTGCTTTCTTCTGTTTTTAGTTTTGATCCTAAACTGACCTACTTGCATTGCATTTATAAAGGAAAATACACATATATCTAATCCTCAATTCTATTTATATAGTGCCAAATCCCAACAAGAGTTGCCTCAAGGTGCTTTATAATGAAAGGTAAAGACCCAATAATACTAGAAAGAAAACCCTCAAAATCATACGATCAACTATGAGGAAACATTTGGCAACAGTGGGAAGGAAAAACTCCCTTTTAAGTGGAAGAAACATGAACCAGGCTTAGGGTGGGGCAGCCGTCTGCCGCGACCGGTAAGGGGTGAGCAGAGGGAGTCAGGACAAAAGACACAATGTGGAAGAAAGCCAGAGATGAATAAAAACTAATGATTCAGAATCAAAGCAAGAAAGAACAGTATACTGTTAAACTACTGTTAAACCTACTTATCTTACAGACTGTGCTAGATTAATCCAAATCTCAAACCCCTGACAACCACAACATGTGCTATAGCGTCCTTTTGTTACAGCAGGTAAAAGTGTTTATCGTACAATCTCTTACGTCAGTAACACAGGGTTTTTTTTATTCTAGTTATAGCTATTCGTGACTTAGGTGACATCTAAGTTGCATAAACGGAAGCAGTTTTGGTGGATTTAATCCTGGCCACTGGGAATTCTGTTATTTAGTTCCTGTTAGGAGCAATGTCAAGTTTTAACAGGCACTAGGAAATGCTAAAATATTCCCTGTGCAACATTTTTCAGTTTCCTCAAAGACTGTGAAAATAAAATGTGTGTTCCAAAATGTAAATCGCAGCAACTTTCCAGGTTTGCACATTTTCACTGTTACGCTATTTTTGTCTGTTTTTATTTCTGTCACTGGTATCGCTGTTAGTGGATTTATTTAGTTGGTCTTTTTTGTGTAGTTGTGTCACTGACACGCTTCTCTCCAGATGGATGAAGGCTGTTAAAAAAGGAAAGGTTTATGAAAATGAAAGCCAAATTACACACACAAGCATACAAGTACACCCAACTAATGCTGGGATATACACATCCCTCATCCCTCGCTCTGTGTCAGGAGGCCATTTGTTTAGGAAAGACAAAAAGGGACTTAGTGTGTACTTTACATTGGCAATCAAATAAGGATTCAAATGATGGCCACTCACTAGAGGCCATATTTGTTCTGTAACAAATTTCACTCCTCCTTCATCACCTGGTGGCTCCCCAGCCTGACCACACCCGGGAAATCTGTGGCCACCATTTGCATGGACAAAGAGAGGAGAGGGAAAGGCCTTCCGTCTGACTGAAATAACTTGTTTACACAAACCATATAAGAGATTCATTTTTGGCTTCCAGGCAGCATTTTGCTCAGCGATAATCCCTTGCTCTGGCATGATAATGCGGGCTCAATTACCCAGAGCCAGCGCTGCTTGTGTAGCTTCAGGTGTTGATCAAATAGGCTGGATCACCTGATGAAAAGTCTTTTGATAATTAGTTGTGGTTTGCTGCTGTTTTTGCTAGGCGCCCTCGCCGCTGTGGATTCTGTGCAAGCGTAATCGCCTGTCGGTCTCAGGTTATAGTCAGTGGAAATGTGTTCCAGCAGCAAAAATATTTACACTTGTACCCAATCAACCAAGATCATCTCTGTTGACTTTTAGAGAATGTTGCCACAACAGAGCTGGTGCTGCTGTTCACAGGATACAGTCGGCCACGCCATGTTGTCCTCTTTGACTTGTATTCAATATCAGTTTGCCCTCTCTGATAGTTTCGCTTTCCCTTCGCCACAACAAATATTTAATGACCATGTGTACATTTACAGAATATTATTATCTATTATTTTTTATTTTTAGATAAAGAAATTATTTTTGGTAATAAGGCTACTTTTTATTTGTCAGTAAACTCCTTGGAAAGGCCTAAAAGATTAGTTTTTGACTCCTTAGTCCCATTAATTGCTGTCAGGGTGGTGTGTTTGTTTAGATGACAAATGGGGGGGAGGCTAGATGATTTCCTGAAACAACTGAGAAATACCGAGTAAATCGTGTCTTTTCTCTGAACCTTTTTTTTTTTAGCTGTGCATCAACCCACATTTGGAGCCTCTACTTGAGTCTCTATCTGCAGGTCGAGAAAGAGAAATTCTTATTTTGTAGCATAGCAAAGACTTTGTAATATTAGCCTTGAGTTTTAGAAGTAAATCTTCAGAACGCCATCAGGTTTCTGGTAACTATTCCTTCAAAATGACTTGTATTCCACATTGTAATGAAGGGCATGTCATAATGTGCATCTCTGATTCACTGATGTGTGTTTTCACTTTTCGAGGTTAGAGCTGGCACAGATAACTAGCCACGGAATATTTATTTTGTTTTGTATTTTTTTTTTTTAAAGAAAAGAAAACAGCTGAATGAAACTTTTTTTATTAAGGCCATCTTGCAGTTTCACAATAACCACTGATGTCATTTGAAAGTGTTCTTTCAAGAAGTAAGGTAGCAACAAAAAAATTGAACAGAGGAAGCTTTGAAACGTTGTGATCGAAGAGCATATTTTGCATTTTCCATGAATGGAATTTGTATCATGGAAAATATCTCAATGGTAAATAAACAAGGAAGCGGGAAATCTAAAAAGCTTGTGATGGGTGGTGACCACAAAAGAATGTAGTTTTTCCATAGCAACACGTTTGTTATGTGTTTACACATCGTTGCCCTGAGCTTTGCACGGCAATTAAACAAAATATTTATTGAAATATTTATCGCAATTACACATGCATAACCCCATCTTCAGATTGATTGATTTATTATGGATAAAAATGTCCTGACCTGTCCTGTCCTTTATACTGATAGTATAAGAGTAGTGGCCTCTGCTGCTTCCCTTCTTTGAAGATTTAAACCTGTTTTACCTGTTTTAATTCAAGACAGTCCCCTTAAAACAACATTTAGGAATGATAATAGTGGAGGAGAGGTAGCTGTTGCCAGGAACAGTTTGCTATCAACACAAAAGCTAATGACTCAAAGTATCCGATGCTTCAGATGTGCTGCGTTTTAGACCTGGAGCCTGTGGCACACGTGGTAAAGTTTGACAAAAACAACATATTACTAGTAAGAAAAAGTTAAAGTATGTCAATCTGGCCCCATTAATGTAAACTAGACCAGTTCAAACAAATGTCCTAAATGTTCTAACATGTTTTGACCTAACTGAAGGCTGTGGGAAATGCATGTGTGTGCACTTCTGAATGTATACGAAACATGCAGTGTGCAAAACAAAGCCTACTACTGTCCTCTTGCATGTGTACATCAAAAACCAGTCAGACATTCGTGTGAATCTATATATGTGCTCTTTTGTTACTTTTCCATCAGCCGTTAACATACCTCACCTGGTTACAAAGGGGCATTTACCTATGAGAGGGTAACTCAGCTTATATCCAAGAATCTGAGTGAATCTGAACACAGCATGGAAAGGTTAAGAAGAGATTTGTATATAATTCAAAAAAAGCACCCAATAAGTGTGTTAATGACTAATTTAACAATCTGTTCATTTAGTTTGTGAAGGCATTACATAAAATTCGCTTTTCCAAAATATAGCCTGTGTTCCATGTAGGTACACATCTCAATATGAATAACTCACTGTATCATTTTATTATTTTTCCTGGCTCTGACTCTGCCTTAAATCATGGCTGGATGTATAATCGAGCACAGGCAAACGACCAAATTGACTAAAATTATACAGCTACTGCTTCTGAAATATCCAACATATCAAATACTGAAAAAACACCCTTAAATCATTTCCTCAGCATATTCATGTAGAACATGTTTACCAGGGTTTGTGGTTTGAAAGTATATCTGAAAATGTGCCTTGCTGAATAAGGAGGAAGAGAAAATGTCACGCCAATCCCTTTGTGATTTTTAAACCTTTATATAAACCTTAAACAGGAATTCTGCACATTGTATGAATTCCTTAACTCAAATTTGACTAGCAAGTCACTGCGACATCACGCAAAGCCAAGTCTTTATCAAGCATGCATAGCCCTGAATAGTGGATTAAAGCTTCTTGATGCAAGGCGACAGTGCTGTCCACTGCACCACGCTGCCTTGTGACGTTCATTGGCTTCCACTTATTTCCATACAATATGAAAATCAGTGAGCAGCCATTTGAAACTTGTCTTGGAACATGGCAAAATGCATAACTAAAACTTCCTAAATCCTATGCAATCTGTACTTTGTATCCTAAGTTAGAGTTGCTGTGGTGTTGAGCTGTATTGCATTACAACGATGAATAATAAGTTGATGTAAAGTTATCAGTGTATTAGAGGATATTTCAGCAGCAGTTTGGTTGATCCGATGTACGTGTAGTGTTGATACACTACACGTACAATGTAAAAGTAAACTAACATTTTACAAAAACTTAAGTCGAATTCAGTGCCAGAGAGGGGCAGGGATAGCTCATTAGGTAGAGTGGTGGCCCCATGATCGGAAGGTCGGGGGTTCGACTCCACTGAACGGCTACCCTGAGGTACCCCTGAGCAAGGTACCGTCCCTGCACACTGCTCCCCGGGCGCTGCACTGGTGGCTGCCCACTGCTTCACTGGGTGCATGGGTTAAATGCAGAGGAACTATTTCCCTATGGGGACTAACACACACACTTTACACTTTACAGAGAAACATTTTATTTCCTCTTTCTACAGAGTATTTGGATTCTACAAGGGAATCCTACCTCCTATTCTGGCAGAGACACCAAAGAGAGCAGTCAAGGTGAGACAAAGGACATGGCCGTTTGTTCACTGATGGCCGCAGAGCTTCTCGGCATATGATGCAACGCTCAGGATCTGGTTTCTTGGCAAACTGCTTCACTCCCATATGAAAACACTCAAACCACAATCGTTCTAACATGGTACACACGTGTTGATTAAACACATGACGCCCTCTGCCATGTCTGCCTCCTTAGCCACTCCTGTTCATTCTGTTGGTCTTCCAAATATTGACTTACAAGCATTTGAAAGAAAGCCATCTCTTGAGAGCCATCTTTGGATATTTGTAATGAGGTTTAGCATTTGGAGCTAACGTGTAATGGGGTGACAGGGATTGGGGTGAGCGGGGGGTTGGGTGGCGCAGAGGGCCCTGATGCTTGGCATAGAACACCTCTGTAATGAGATGCTGGAAACAAGGATGTGTGAACTTTAAAAGTAAGCACTCACACTGAGAAGATGGGGTAATCACTCACATTGAGAACAAAGCTAGGTGGTGAGAAATGTCTGGAGCCAGAAAACAAATTAAAGCTCAGATTAAAACAGTCTTGCTGGCATTTTGCCCTTGGTCAAATAAACAGATCCGTGGATCTGTCTGCTTTTGAGACTTTTGTCTTTCCACAAAGATCAAGGTCTGAAATTCAAAGCGTACCGTCATTTCATGTTCGTTTACTAAATACATGCAATCTTCATGTAGTTCCCCCTTTCCTTTTGTGTGTTTTTAAGGTAGCTTTCTTTATGTACACCATATGTGGGTGTGTATGTGTGCACAGATGTCACTTTCTGACAGCGCTTTTATCCTGATCTTTCCCACTGCAGTTTTTCACCTTTGAGCAGTACAAGAAGTTGCTGAATTTGACCCCTTTGTCTCCCGGTGTGGTGAGTCTTCCATCCAGGGACACCTGAATACACTCTCACTTGAAAAAAGAAATACGCACGCACACCGGATTTGGAATAATGTTTTAGAGTATAAAAACAGCTCACCTGCCAAAGGCTTTTAAAACAAAGACAAATGCCAAGAATAATTTTGCCAGGCAAATGAATTAATAAAAATGTAAATGTCCTTGTTAACATTTCATTTTCAGTGCTGTTTCATGTAAAACTTTTAGTAATGAAGGAATAGGTTTAGAAGGGAAATTCTTACTCATTTTGTGTTTTTTATCTTGGTCACACATTGGACAAGATAAACATGAAATGATTTCCAGAGCTTAAATTAATACTGTTGGCATAGTGCGAGCAATTCAGCACACATTTAGTCATTTATGTAGCTGTCAATGTCATTTTTAGAACTTCTGAAACAAACCCTGAATGTTCCACTTTCACCTCAGTTTAGCATTTAAATGTATGAAGCAACATTTATATGTAGTTGGCACTCAGTTTGGGACATCAGCTGTGATCAGTGTGGCACTAATGACTCCATGTCTCTGGCTGAACCTTTGCTTTTATGAGCTTCATTCCCAGCAACAGAGCAGCCACAAAAACTACAAGCGTTTGTTCGGTGCTGCTACGTATGTGTTAATCCAGTATAACTGGCAGCTTATTAGAAGGCTTTTTTAAAATTACACAAGTAATAATTACTTTGTTTTCATTTCATTGACTCACACTGTGTGAGAATCTATTCAGATTTTTTTTTAAATTGAAGATAGGAAGGAGCTAAATGTTGCATAACAGCAACAGTTACCATAAGACTACGGTGCAGACTTAACATTGGGCAGGTGCTGCGTTTTGCCCATGCTGTATGTTGTGTTAATATAAAAGACAACCCAAATCTGTAACCTGGAGTCACAACAGCAATCATAGTGCTTGCACTCGGTATAATCCTGGAATCTGCAGTCTGGTTTGTCCATTGACAATTTGATTAATGCTTATTCAAACAAAATGAGTGTGCCCCTTCACTGCTGACACAGACGAAAAATCACTTTGCAATTCTACAATGAATGTAAAGCAAGTAGAAAAGCTATGGCGGTAACAATACTGCCTGTCTGCTGTGACATTCAGTCATTTTTAAATAAGCTCAGCCATATGGGAAGTCAGACCTTACAATTTAAAACAGCAAAAGGAGTCCAGCAAAGTTTGTGACATGCTAGTGATCTAAAGGTTGAATTCATAACAACTGAGACAGCTGATCAGATAATATCGTTTACCCAACCTCAACTGCACGTCCAACAGCAACTAATCCCAATTCGAGAAAAAAGGCAGTTAAAAATCAGTGTATTAAAATTTCAAGTTCCCATTTAGTTAACTTTAATCACGTTATTTTATCGCAGCGTGGCTACACTGGGACAACCCACTGGGATTATATCGTTTATATAGTAGCACCTTTTTCTCTTCATCCCCAAGTTAAGCAGGTGGGATTCTTTATAGCCTGGACATAAACACAGATTGCCTCTTAAATTAAGATGAACCCACAAAACTTCATAGTCACCACTCCTTTCAAACCCCGATGTTTGGAAGTAGAGCCAAAATAGTCTAATATTTAACACAGTACTTTAAAACCAACTTGACCAACTTGCTTGGCGGTTGTTAATTCTGGAGACTGGCTACACCACAGGCCATGAGGTAAGAAGAGGTTTCATCCTTCTTGAGTAATTGATTTTCTGTTATATTGAGTCAGAGTTTTAAGCTAGAAAGATTTGTATTGGTGGGGTGTGGTCACCGCACACCACCTATTCAGGTGGCAGCCAAGTGTCAGCCATGATGGATGGCTTACCTGTAGCTCAGTGTCAAAGCCGCCCCAGCGTGGAGAATATCCTCATCTTGTTTTTACAGCCATTTCTGGAGTAATGTTTACCTGTCCCATTCATCATGCCCTCTTCCCACTCTTCTTATGCCTCCTTCTGACTATCTTCTTTCCACCCCTTCCTCTTCCTCAAGTACCTCTAACCCCATTCCCCCCAGAGGCCCTCGCATATCAAGTACTGTAATCACATCAGATCATTAGTGCAAGTGAATTACAGATTGGTTGTGAATGGTGCTCTCTCTTCCCCCCTATTCAGCATGGCACAGCTGAATGCCTTCACTCTGATTAATGAGGACACACACAGTAATAATACAAATAAGGAATTAAAACGTGGCTCGCTGGCTGTGTAAACATCGCGAGGCATGTCTGAGAGGATGGGTCCCGGGGCTCTGACAGCAGGATAAAGAGGCAGGAAGAGTAATGAGCTATAGACACGTTCTTGACATGTTCCCATTACGCCTCGCTCTGAGCACGCATGCACGCATGCACGCACACATGTACACACACACACATGTACACACACACTTAGATGCAGAAATAGACAGACCAATGTAAGTACATGCAGTGTTGCAACAGCCAGTTGTATAAAATCGGTGCTACATTAGTGCATGTTGATTGTGATGAGATGAATGAAAGCAGAAAATAATTTTTTGGCTTCTTCAGTGCAAGTTTGTTACCTTGCTCACATTCCTACTTTCTACTCACCTTCCTCTCATTCCCATCTGTCATCTGGCATTCTGTCTGATGATAAACACAGGCGTCTTAAAGCATTTGTCAAGAAGTAACAATGATGGCTGTGACGAATACATATTTTAGACAAGACAAAAAGACTCAGGTTTCTGGAAATGAAATAACAACGGCAGCTCTTGTAACCCGGACACGTTGTCACTCTTCATTGTCTTCATCAGTTTATCTAGTTTGCTCTGTCTCTACCCAAATATTATCTCCACATTCTGAGTCCTAAATCACGTCCAACTCCCCTTTAGGCGCTGTCTGCAGCAGGGCTTGGTTCTGGCTTGACTGAGGCTTTAGTGATCAATCCATTCGAGGTGGTGAAAGTCAGTCTCCAGGCCAACAGGGATTCCTTCAAAGAGGTTGACTGAAATCAAATATTGTCATAATGTGTAAAATATTGGTAATCTACACATCTTTCCATAGAAATCTGCTCACATGTGTTTCTTTCGAATTCAATCTTTCCAATACAGCAACCCTCCTCCTTTGCCCAAGCAAGACGGATAATTAAGTCAGACGGCTTTGGACTGAGGGGCCTTAATAAAGGATTAACATCAACACTGGGGCGCCATGGAGTTTTCAACATGATCTACTTTGGCTTCTACTTCAATGTCAAGGACGCTATTCCTACCAACCCAGTAATATGCCAATCATAATCTATGATCACACACTTACTTGTTTTGGGGTTTTTTTCCAAACCACTTTAACCTTGCTTTGACATTGGTAACCTTGACTACACCTAGTTTTTTTGCTATCCATAGGCTATGTGATATGCATGTGTGCCAACAACCTTGCCACAGGGAAATACCAAATGTATTTAACAGTATTATTAGTTAGCCTGACTGGCATGGAGGGAAGGAAGCAAAAATCAGAGAGGACTTGTAAGATCAGCCCCACTAATACCTCTTCTGTTTGCTCTTCATAACATCCTCAAAGTTTCAGATTACACATCCGGCAGTTCCTGATGGCCCAAACAAAAGTTAATTTTGTTTAATGGAAACATTACCATACGCCAGTTCCACATGTGCAAACTGGAGCATTAGATTAACTCCAATGAACTAATTGGAAGCAGACAACTGTACTATTTTCAAGAGGAGGGTTACAGTGGGAGGCCAGGCTCTGCTAAATTTTCAACATTTTTCCAATGACGCATGATGTACAGAAAACCAAGTGGTCATCTTCTGTGAATGATAATTATGTGGCTGGATGACTCAAATAGCTCCCTTCTTAGATTGTGGCAGTTGCTTTTTGGGAATTATCCGTCTCGATGCACATTGATGGAGCGATCCTGTTTGTTAGATGCTAACAGTGGCCATTGTCGAGACAGCAAAAGCAGAAATATTGCGGACGTTGTGCAATTCACAGGCTGAGCTGATAGTGGTGTTTCTTCAAAGGCCTTGTGTCAGCAACATGAGCAATGAGCTTGCAACTCAAACTTGTCTGCAGTCGAATTCAGACTGTCGAGTCCAGGTTTCTCTCATGTGGCCTTTTGACTAACAGAGGAGGCAGATAGCACACTGCCATCATTCACAAGTGAATGTGTGAGGAGATGTTTGCTTAAGGCTGTTAGGAAGTGGGTTGATGGGTGTACTTAGGCCACAGTTACGTTGCCCCCTTCTCCACATCCCACTTGAAAAAAAATAGAAAAAGTGGGATTAGCTGTTGATTTACCACGGCTCTCAGGGTGTCCAGCCGCTTGAGAAAGGCCTGGACCAGAGAGGCTGCTGTCATTTGTAAAAATATCCTGGCCAATTAGCTGTCAGAGCTCTCTGAGTCTGGGCTTCTTTGGTACAGTAATACCCCTGTGCCGAGTCACAGCCCAATTACCCAAATTGTCCCCATATGCCTCCCCAGTCTGCCTGCATGAACCCTGTTTATAAATCCTCTGTCTTGGCTCCCCGGTGAACATGTGCTTCTGCTCAGCCAATCAGAATGCTGCACTGCAGTCAGGAAGCACTAATCTGCCCCCCGCTACCATAAAATGATCAGGGCTTTCATGCAAGCTTTGCAATCATATGCACAAGTCCCCTCATGCTCTCCCCCACATTCGCTCATAGACGTAGACACGTAATGTCTCAGCGCTGACTTTGTCAACTCCCTGTCACTACTTTCCTTTTTATTTCCAAAAGCTCTATTTGCTGTTTATGTTTTATGGGACCAAATTTAACCCTGTGGTTCACACTTTAAAAATATAAGTGTCACCCTTAAAAAGGCATACCTAATTTTATCTCCTCCTTTTTCAGGACCCTACCCTAGAGTTCCTGCGCAAGTTTACCATCGGCCTGTTGTCTGGGACCATCTCCTCCTGTGTGAATATTCCCTTCGATGTAGCCAAGAGCCGGATCCAGGGCCCCCAGCCAGTGCCAGGAGAGATCAAGTACCGCACCTGCTTCCAGACCATGGCACTAGTGTACCGCGAAGAGGGGTATGGACAAATGTGGGAGGAGAAAAACAGGGGATGTTCGGGACAAAAGCTGGAATGCTGATTCATTCAAGAATTAATGAGCCACTTTGTCTGTTTTGTTAGCAGTCGATAGTTGGTTATCTGCCAAACTGGCTGTCAGAGAAGACAAATGTACCAGCTGGAGCTACAAGTTAGCAGGGTTTGATTGTGTGGAGTGACTTTCCTACACTAAATACAGCAAAAAAGCACGAATAGCTTCATGCAAAACTGTGATCCAATGAATGGAAACTAAATAATGATGTTAGATTCTGGGCTGTATTCCCCATGAGTACAATCATACATTTCTGCAGCCTGTCAGTTGTTTAGTAAATGTTAACATATTTTCATGCCTCAAAGAATGACAGCTCTAAATGGAAGCTTCAAGGAAAGATGTATGTTATGCTAGCAATTGCCTCAGGCTTTCCACTTTCCCCCATGCTGCTCCGCTAGACAAGGGCCAGCGATATGTTTGTAGTTAGTGGATGTTGTTAGTATAGAGGTTGTTGCAAGAATGGCACTGAAATGTTGTCGTTGCAGGGGTGCATGGATGGTGCCCCATCCGCCACATCCAGTCCCCTTCTCTAACACAACACAGTCCCAGCTAATTAGTGGTCCCTATGGGAGACGTCATTAAGCAGACCCTAACGAGCCGCACGGCGCTCCACGGGTCAATCTAATCAGACAGAGGGCCAGGGAGGAAGTGGGTCGAGCCTTATTAACGCCATCAGTGGCGGGGGCAGGGAGCGGGACAGGGAGCACGAGGCGGAGGCGGACAGCCACTGATCACCTTGAATGCATTAAGGAGCAGGTACTCGGTAGCGCTGGCCGCTGGACCCTATATACCTGATGGAGTGACAGACAGGCAGCGCAGCAGACAGACAGACTGACAGACAGGCTCTCACATGTATACTCATTCATGCATTCACAAGCAAGAGCACAGGCGCATGTATACAACCAGCATATGGAAGGACTCAGATCAGTCAAACACTTACAAAAACAAATAGATTTATCATGTAAAAATGACTCTATTCAGAACTTGCTTATTATAATAGCGAACTGTAAGTATTGATGCATTGCATACATTACATCTAATAAAGCTGGGGCTTGATTCATGAATTGCTAGGCAGCTTCTGAATTTCTTTTTTAGATCAAATGATAATAGATTATCATACACAAGAGTTCACTTACATTGGTTTTCTTTGAGATCTGCAAAGCATCTAAAATGATATTTAATAAATGAAGTGATGTCAGAGGTTTAAAATTTGCCTCTGAGTTGTGCTGGATTTGACATATGAAGTAGGACACATGAGAAGTACTTATGTGCAGTCTAAAATTTACACACCACCACTCCATTTGCACTAATTTACATTTCAACTCCATCGCAGCACAGCCATTACGCAAACTGAAACGATTTACATATACTGGATTCTAGCTAAAATCTTTGCACATTAACACCTTACAGCTCTTCTTTCCTTTCTTTGCAGGTATTTGGCACTATACAAGGGATTGGTTCCCAAGATAATGAGGCTTGGACCAGGTAAGAAAAAAAAAAATTCCTCGTGTTAATATTGAAATCATTGTCATCCTCACATCTGTCACACCTGTTGCAGCAGATAAGGCTGGTGAAGAGAGCGATTAAGCAAGAAAAAGCCTTCCCTTAAGCATATTAGCATTTCAACTTTGCATGCAGTGCTTCCAGTGAAATAAGGCTGTAGCAAACACTATTTCCTTCTCAGCAGATTCCAAGGAACAGTATTTACATAATATTCCACAATAATAAGCTTTAAATGGAAATACAGTGAGCTAGAGATACCGTCCACCTCCTTTGTAAACAAGTGCTACAAGCTTTTCACATGTTCCTGCTCTCAGAAACTCACTGGGGAAGTAAAGCCTCTGAAAATCAAATTCACAACGGGTACTTCTCTTATATTCTCTCACAGGTGGAGCAGTAATGCTGTTGGTCTATGAATATGTGTCTGAGTGGCTGCAGAGAAACTGGTAACAAAACAGGGAACCCCACAATGGTGCCTTATGAACTGTGCCTTACTGCAAGTATCGTTACCTGATCAGAGTCATATCGGAATAAATTCGATATTTTTTTTATCTTGAATACAAAAAACTCAAATTACCAAATCAGCATTATATTATGTTTTAAAATGCAGCTTTCATTTCCCACATTCAAAATGCTACAACACATTTTGAGTCTGAAGGAACTGTTCTAATACCTGAAAATAGTCTTCATTGAGTTTAAAATCATTGACAAATCAGTGTTCCTAATGAAGTCATGCATTAACATAGTGTTTTCACATTTCATTGGTTGTAGTTCTCATGTTTTTCTTCTTTTTTGGGCTCATCTCACTGGTTTGGTGCAACAATCACAGATTAAATAGACAAAGACAAAGTAGACTGAGCTGAACGCTTCAGAATATGAACTCTATTTATATAGAAATACTTGAAATGTGTTCAAATGACATAAAACACCAAAAATAGAGTGAAGGCATTTTTATGATTATCCTGATTTCTGTCTATTTACAGCTATACTTGAACATATATAGATGAGTTTGTACAACGATCAATCTCCAGTCTCCTATTTTATCACATTATAATATATATATATATACATATTCATCTTTTTATGGTATATGTATTCATAAATGCAAATACAAGATGCAATCAGGAAGTTCAGACATAGTGTAGAGTAGAAATCATATTTAAATTTAAATTCAGCAGCCTTCAAGAACACCTCATTGTGCAGCAAAGCACTGCTCCCAGTGCTACTGCAACTTTTGGAGGATTCCTTGGAAGTCTGCTTATTGATTACACCTATCTTCATCCGTGTACTACTGAGCCTTAGCAGAAATAGTGTTTTAATGTCTAACAAGAACACTGACGTTATGAAAGCTTATTGCAAAAGTTATTAATGCATATGTTTTTGCCAGTTTGTTCTTAATACACGGATCAAACTTGGCACCAGAAGCCCATGGCATCGCAAAGGCACGCGGAGAGTCTCTTTTGATGTCGTTCCATAATTATACTGGATGCTGGGGGCAAACCGTCCTGCCTGAGACAATCAGTCACAAAACTGTCAACATCTTTGAGAGCTTCCTGTTTTCCACGTTATTTTAAAAAAAAACAACAACAACAACAATTTAACATGCAGTTCAGTTTTTTCAATAATCATTTTCTGGCTTTGTCAAGAAAAGTGCTATGGAAAATATGAAGGTTTTGGTGCACCCTGCACCATGAAAATGGACAGTATTCGATGGGATTCTTCTGTTTTTAATGTACCTCCAAAAAAAAATCTGAGTTTTATATGTTTTCAAGGTTTTATTGATAAAATGTTGTGTGGATTTTCCTTTTTAAGACCTTCCTGAAAAAAAAACCTCAAATCAAAAACAACAACTGGACAGTTCTTTCATGTATTGGTAACAAATAAAAAGAAAAAATGAACCCACATTTTCGTCACTGTATAATTGTGTGTTGCGTGTCCTGTAACAGTAGATTCGTGTTGTTGTTTTTGTCTTAACTGGGACCGTTTCATCTTGGCATCGATATAAGAATATCCCCTTTCTACAGTTTGCCACTTCATCACTCTCCTTTTTGTCATCCGAGCGCTTCGTAGCCAACTTAGTGTCAGTCTTTCTCTCTCTGGCGGGTAGTCAGCGCTCGAACATTTAGTGCAAGCTAAAATAACAAGCCCCAAGAATTCAAATGGGGCTGCAGGGATCGAGGGGGTTACCACACACTTTCTCTTTCTCTCACTCTCAGTCTGTTTCTTATACAAATATTCAAAAACACATATATACACACACCTGTTGCACAGCCTTAGGCATAGTGGCTTCTCGAAGAGACTCATCTTAACTTCATCTGGTAGCTGGTATAGTGAGCCACGTTGGCATTTGACAGTCATCATTAATGTGGGAGTCACTCTCTGCCAAAATGGAACGGCTCCTAGTTTTTGCCTAGGGGCCCGCGGTGAGAGACTAACAACTGTGGCTTGAAGACTGATGGAATTGTAAGAGCTTAACCTGTCCTTTATGTAATGGAGTTCTGAATCTGTATCTGTATTTTAAAAGCTTGTGAAACTTTACCATGAATTCCCTGCACACTGCAATAATCATAAATCTTATAAGTCTCCCTCACGTCATTTTCTTTGCGCCCTTTTTATGGATTTTCCCACCCTCATCTGTAACATCTCAATTCAGTGGCTCCGCTTTGACAAGGCTGCAACCTGGGCATGGCTCTACCTGCCTTTCCCAGTGCAAATGTGGTTAATGATTAGTATATTAAAATGTCTGCAATTTACACTGTAGGTAAAAAGCAGTCAGCCATGCACACACACACACACAAAGACACGGCACCAGACGTGATTTTTAAAAACACGGCACTTATTTTTTTCCATTTTGCTCACCTGTCTCCTCACTGTTGTTGTTTTAAGACATTAAGAAAACATTCTGGCTGTTGTCAGCTGCTTTTAAAAGTGTTCATTGAGCAGAAGCACGCATGAAGTCCTGTATTCAGCCGGTATTACTTTCTCTGCTCAGTGTTACTCTGTAAATGGCTGTCTTGCTTCTAATTGCATGCGGAGAAGTAAAGATAACCATATGACACTGAAGTCAGACTCAACTTAATTAATTGTAAACACGTGTCTGCCCTTATTATTTTTTTTTTAAGTACGCCTTTTAGACCTCTCTTTCCATAAAGCTGACCAACATTAAACTACAAGAGCAGGGATTGTTAGACTTTCGAGAAGCTTCCTCCTGTCTAGAAAACACACTGTTCCTGTTTTTTGAATACTGTTGTCAATTAAGACAACCACATTTTAATTTTGTTCTGTGAGTCAGACTAGACTAACAAGGCTGTGTGCAGTTCATGTAGCTTAGTTGAAAGGAAAAGTTGTTTGGCCTTGTTGTGTGTCGGCTGAGGTAAAGAACAGAGCGTGTAACGACTCTTTCATGCCACTCAGAGACTTAACTATCATTTGCCGTTCATGATGGATGGTGGATGGTAAAAGGGTGGCCGTGATGGCTGGCTGGTACAGCGAGTGAACATCTCGTCTCTGTGATGTGGTTCACATACGGTCAAAGAAACACTACGATCCCTGAGCAACGGTCCGTGACCACTGGATGCGGGGAAGACTGCTTTCCAAGTCAAATCAGCTCCTGCATGGGGAGGACTGTTGACACTGTCACGTGCAGAGGCTGTTTATGCTGTATCGCGGGAGGGAAAGAAAAACTGAGCCGCGCACCTACTGAACCATCGGCGGCAGGTAATGCTATGCGAAAGAGCTGGGTAAGCACCTATATCAAGTTATCAATCTACAACTTCAACTAAAGCCCAGTTTGTGTAAATCTGTGGTTTCCACTGCAGGGCTAGACAGGGCTTGCCAGACTCACTCGTAATTTATTACACTACACTCTTCCCCCCTCTACACTTTCAGAAAGTATTTTTGCATCATTTTGCAAACATGTCATTTGTCAGATGGCCTATGTGCTTTTCCTTTGTAATGAACACGTTGAGTTGGCCCTGACAGTCCTATTTGGCCCTTTATGTGGCTGCTGGAGGTTCGTGTTTGGGTCACATGTCTGATGACCTTGGAAACCGCAGGCCAATGAGTCTATTTGTGGCTCTCTGAATGTACATGGACTGCACCTGACCCCAGGAGTCTAGGACTCTTGGGCACACAGATCTCAAATTTGTTTGAAAAGCTGATATTTTTATTTACTATTTTTCCCACAAAACCATATGAAAAAAATTCTATGACTTAAAATGGTTGAAAATTATAATGCATGACATTAGGCTGTTATTATTATTTTTTAAAGACAGCAGGGCTTTACTGGAATTAATATTCTATGTTTCAAAGTATAAATATACACTGCATTTTGACTTTTTTTCAGTTTGGTTGCAGTGGGAAATGTCCAAAATTCTCTTATGTTTTGCACATTTTATTCATTTGTGTTTTATTTTTATTTATAATTTTTATGGGAATAATCTGTTAAAATAGTGCGAACCCAAATTACTCAAATTGTGTTTTTGTCACTCTAATGCACAGGTATAATTTTTTATGCTTACAGAAAGGACCGCATTAAATGTAATGAGGTGAGAAGACATGTACCCATTTTTAATGGCCAAAGGACTTTCAAAGAATTGCTTCAAGTGGTCGCAAACACTCGTGCTCCCAAAGCATTTCTGATGAAGTTTCCTAGTGAGCCATGACGCATGGTAATAGAAAATACAGGCCTTGTCAGCGTGCACACGTCTTTTTTTTTTTTCTTTTATGGAAAGCAGTTTCCTGCTCATGTAAAACAGGCCAGTAGGCCACAATGCCCTGAGTCTGGAATAGCTGGAAGAAAAAGAGATGAAATATTTTTAGCTGTGATGGTGCACTTGTTTTCTGTTCTCCGAATAATAAGTGTTGAGGAATCCCCAAACAGCCAGAAAACTCCACGAAGACCAATAAAAGCCAAACAATTTAATAAGATACATTCAATTTCATTGTGCAACATTTGACAATTAATTATGTTAATGCTCTAGACTCCAATGTGCCCAATGCCAATTCTGTCTAAATGTGCGTGGAGATGTCCATGCTTTCTGTAAGACTAATTGCACTTCATTCAACGTACCTTTAATCTAATAAATAAACTTCCCTTTGAAGCTCTTGCATAGGCTACACTTTTAGAGAAGTGGAAAACAACGCTCCATAACAGAGTTACTTTTATCAAATCATAAACAAAAAGCATACAAACATAAAAAAACAATAGCAATTATTATTATTAAGCACCCTGAAACACTAATGTAAAGTTTTTTTTCCCTTTTCTTTGATTCTGTATTCATGAAGTTATACATTACCCCATTTTGCCCAGAGACATTTGCAGATGTGCAGTAAAGAATCTGAGAGGAATTATGTTGATGGGTGGTGTAGCAGTCATATGTCAGTCTTTGGAACACCTGTCCTGCAAGTACTTTTAGACAACACATTTGCTGTAAAAACTGACAGGCTTTTTATTCGTTGTGTGTCTTTGGTCTGACTGCGCTTAGCTCGGAGGGGCATCATATACCCAGTGGCGCAGATATGAGTCCTGGGGCCGAGTCCTTCATAGAAAGCTGGCAATGGGAGTGGAAAACAGTTGCCACCATGGACAGACTTGGAGTTGAATGTCCTCTCCGTCTCTCACCCAACCCACTCCCCTTCATACCCTCCCACCCCCCTTTCTCCCATCAGTCTGTGGAGTTGACTTCACAGCACCGAGGCGGCGACTGGGTGGATGGCGTCACGGTTGGCTGACATCCTCTTGAAGGCCAGCGGGGTGGCAATGTCACAGCTGTGGGGAGATAGAGCATTGCCACTGGCTGGCTGCCACGTGGGTCCGGTCACATAGGCCGACGTGGTGGCGCTGTACCCCATGTAGGGTGACACTTGGGTGGGAGGGTGGTAGGGAGGGATGCTGGGTGCTGTGACATAGCTGTTCACTGTGGGCAAGCCATTCGGCATCTGGGATTTAAAGAAGAAAGGGGAAAATAAGATTAAGATAAGAGCCTCTTAATTATAGGTTTAAAAAGTCACTAATAACTCATTTCATCATTAGTCATTTTCCTTTTCTAAAAAATGATCAAAAAGAAATTGTTTGCCACAGACATTTTCCTAAATAGGGACTGTAATAAGTTCAAAAAATTTCTGCCCATCCCAGGGAAACACACAAAAGCAGCTGCTGTAATTAGAAAAGGAAAGAAAAACTGGGGCAAGCTGTAGAAGAAAGTGAAAGTGATGTTGGTTGAATTATAAACAGCAGAGAGCTTAATTCTAACTTCACAGCTACCACATGAAAATAAATATTTTCCCAGTTTCGGGAAGCATACGTGCACTATATGGAGCTTGTTTTCAACTCAAAAGTGGACATTGCACCAGTGTTGCTGATAAACTGCGCCATATGATGGGAGACAGGCTGGTTGGGGGCGGCACTTAAAGGATGTCATGACAGACTGAGAGGGAAAAGGCACGCACAGGGGAAATATCATGGTTCGAACCAGGAATGGGCTTTGCTTCTCTGGCACAGCGACAGGACTTAACTTGAGGAATTCACCAAAGCATTTCAGCAGGGAGGCAGAATTTCTGTTCCTGGGTGGTCCCGGACTACTGAGAATTATTTCTATACAACTGGGATCTTTTCTGTTCCTCTCACTTATTTTCATAGACTTGCTTGACTGACAAAGTCACTGGCAACTATCTTAAAAGAGATATGAAAAATTATCTTCCTAACTGGCATTTGCGGTGATTATAAAAACACAAGTACAGAGAAAAAACTGCGTGTGTGTGTGTGTGTGTGTGTGTGTGTGTGTGTGTGTGTGTGTGTGTGTGTGTGTGTGTGTGTGTGTGTGCATGCCTGGGCCTGGGCCTGCAGGTGTCTGTGGGTCTGTACTGGGTGGCTGTGGGTGTCTGGGGCAGTTGTTTGTGGGTGTCTGACCATGTGTGTATGAGTATGCGGGTGTTTTGTATCATAACTTCACTCAAATATACTGAAATGTATTTCATTAAGTCCTGTACAGACAGCCCATTATATTATTCTTGTTTTTTTCCAATTTAAATCAACAAATGTAATTAAACAGTTTCCCCAGAATTAACACATTTCCACTCTTGAAAAACATCATATATTACACACAGCCTAGTGTTTGCACATGGTATACTTATACATACAGACACACATTCGGCTCATGGCAATGTCTATCTATCTATAGGTATAGATATAACATAGATATAGATATATAGTATATAGAGAGAAAGAAAAGAAAAGAAACTCCCTTTCAGTTTTACGCAACTGACTACTGCAAGAACACAACTAACTGCAGCCTCCGGAACGACCACATAGTTGAATCAACACCTGTCTGACACAAAGTCAACAAAATCAAACGAGTATACAAAAGGCGAATTTATGGGACTGATCTTGTATCTGATTGTATAATTTATAAGGCGGACCTGTTCTTTCATCCTCCGCCCTCCGTATATATAAAACGTTTTTAAACTTGAATTACATCACTTGTACTTACTTTAACATTACTATTAAAAAGTTTTAAAATTCATATTAATAATAATAACATTAAAGTGTTTCATTGTTATGAATAATAATAAAAATAAATAAAACACTTGGTGTATTTGGTCGACTATGCGACAAAATACTTTAGCGAATTTACTGCTGCTCTAATCCCTGTATTTCTTTTTTAAACAAATAATTTAAACTAAACTTCAGGACATTTACGAGTTTGTTTGTTTGTTTTTTTGTTAAATTTCTAGAGAGTACAAATTTTAAATATTTTTTTTAGATATATATAATATGTAGGCTATGTTTTGTTAAACATTTCGCCTCTTTCAAGCGTTTTTAAAACACTTTTGCATTAACTCCGAGCCGCGGTTCGTGATTTAACCTTAATCTGTGTTAATGATGCTCGCAATCTTGCAGAGAAGCACACACGGGTGCATCTGCCCGCTTTGCCTTCAGAGCAGAGGCCAAAGGTTTCTAGCCGCGGTCTTGGTCCTTATGGAAAAATAGGTGTTAGGAAATTTGTCAGAAATGTAAAGCCGTCAAAGGTTTTCATTGGCCAGGTTTGGTTAGTTTTCTTAGCTGAAAGTAAACCTTTAGAAAAATTAAAAAAGAAAACCAAAAACAACAAGTTCCCTGCTGCTGCAAGAAAGATCGTGCTTTGAAACTGGTGGTAAAAAGTGACTTGTAGTTTGATAGATACAAAGTTGTTTAGCCATCTTGTTTGAACACGATCCTGGCAAGACCGCGCACTTTCCCTGCGTCTCAGCCTGTCTGACAAACACAAATTTAACAAAGTCTAAAGTCACATTAGATCTTAGCAGGCTGCAGAGTCTGCATGTATAAAATCGGAGTGATGGGGCACATTTTAATCCTCAGTGTTTTGGTGGAACAGTTCTTGCTTCGCCATTCTTTGTTTTTCATGCAATAAACTGTGTAATTTATGGAGTTGTTATTTTCTGCATTTAATGGCTCACTTCTGTTTTTGTATAGCTGCTTGGCTAACCGCTCAGACAGTTATTGTGCGTCCACTTTGAGCGCTCCTAATCTTCCAGCATCGGTTCAATCTTTTTTTTTCCTTCATAATGAGAATGAAAAGCCCCCCATGATAAAGTAGCAAAATAAATGATGTGCATGGAAACGTTTTCTGTCAGTGACCAGAATCACAAGCCCTTTCAAAATAAAAGAAGAAAAGGAAAGCATGCGCACACAAGCGTGATTTGGGAGGGAAATGACATTAAAGGCCTGCGATGAGTGGTGTGTAGACCTGCGTTAGTTTTAGATAGAAAAGCGGAGATAAAGCTGAATAAAAATCTATCCAATCACTTTCAGCTTATTGAGTTTGGCCATATACATTTTATTAAAGCTACATAACATTAGGAAATAAAACGAAAAACATCTTAAGTTGCATGAAAGTCAGTAACGATTCGTGTATTAATTTTTCACTATTGTATGTTTGAGTCGGCGTTTTTAGCGTGGACTTAACCGCTCCAGCAAAATAACGAATGCACCGGACGCTTAGAGCTGCAGGACTGCCATTAAGGACACAACAATATCCCAAAGCCTACTTTAAAACTCACAGACAAATGACGGGATGATGGTTGTCGTTGACTAGGCTACAGCATTAAAACCAGCCAATTCAAATACTGTATAATTTACCAGGGAAACGAAAACAGGAGGCAACTGGCTCTTATTCAGGGGTCCAGCCATTGTCTCGAGTGTGAAGCACGCTACACTTAATTTTCAAAATCCTAAAAGTTAATAATAACTAGGCTATTTAAACCCCCTTTGATGTGCTTATTGTTAAATAATCTGCTCTGTAATCATCCATAAAAGCACTGACCAAGCAGCAGGGCCTAAACGAACTGCCCCTTGTAAAGCCAGAATAAAAAAAAGAGAAGAGAGAGTGAAATAAAAATGCACCCCAGCCAGCAGAAGGAGCGCATTAATGCTGTGAAATGGGAAGTTTCCATGCTAACTGTTAAAATAGAAGAATACTCAAGTCTGCAAGTAGATTAATAGCCTACACTCTTTTCGCTCTTTCTGTACTCCTGATTAAAAAACAAACAAAACAAAAAAATAAAAAATTGAGATTTCCACTTTTTTACCTGTGTGTATTTTGCCTCAGGTTCTAAATGCGCCTTATCCACGCCATTGACTAGTGGAGAGCTTGCTGGTAGGAAATTAGTCCTGTTAATAGCGCTCCATTCTTCTAGTTTGGTGCTGGGAAAGGATGGACTGTCACTAACTGGGAGGGGGGCAAAAGAGAAAGAGAGAAGAGAGGGCGGTCAGGAGGAGACTGTGCTAAGGTTAGGGGGGGAAAAGACCGGCACAGGCCGCTGCTGTGATTCATGCATCCGTTAACCGCAGGTTAGCCAGGTTGCACAAGACAATAAACCCTGTGACATTCTGAACTGATTATTTGTCAATTTAGGTATGAATAGCACGTAGGTTGAAGGTCTTTCCTGTGCGTAATGCTTCTTTAAATGTTTCCTTGAGCCATTAAACAATTATCTTTGTATTATCTATTATCCGATGTACTGTATTTCAGCCGAGTTTCAAGTGTATGAAACCTAGACTCTGTATTATTTTTTTCAAAAATTTTCCAGATGTCTGAAATTGAGATAATCTCTTCTGAAAATAAAAGTTTGGGGAAAGTATTTTTTGCCTGATAATTGCCTTTTGTCGTAAATTTATATTTTTCTTTAGGGCTGTGAATGAGAACCTAACACAAAGGTGAAATTATCTGTCATATTTTTAATTATGTATTTATTTATTTTATTCGTCGTAAAGAAAATGTGCTCAGAATACATGGGACTAAATGTAGTTGGGGTTTTTTTTTTAATCCATTTCTTTTTTAAGTTATGGCTAAAGCGACTCCCTCTCTCTGGGTCAAGGATATTAGAGAAAAAAAATTGTCTCGCTGTCGGAGACAAATTGAATTGACTTGCATCGTCTCCTTCTTGTGCATGATGGGCACACTACATAGATTCCCCGTTGTTTATTGTGAGAGAAGCCATCACAACAATTTCGACAAAGAGCTGTAAACAAACTGCGTGCTGCACATATTAATATTATAACACTCTGCGACTTTATCAACCCTCGGGAGTTTTGAATGTGTTGTCCGTGTGCGTAAAAATAAAAACTACCCTAGACAAAGCCACTAATATTTTACATTTTTAGCCGTGCACGTGTTTTATTTTATTTTATTTCCTATCATTTCCATTAATTCCAAACCCATTTTAAAAAAGTATGTGGCAAATCTCTCACTTTACTAAATGTACTAAAAACTTCAACTCAGCGTTCAAAAACCTGCCACAAGCATCTGCTAATAATTTAGAAATGCATAAATTGTTTATAAAGGCAGCCCCTCAAAACACTGTTCTCCCCCCACCCACCCCCACCCCGTGAGCTTTCGTGGATATCTGCTTTACATTTATGTTATTTATATTGCTCGAGTGAAGCTTTGCATGGCGGTGGAAGTGGAAGAGGCCGGGGCGTGTTTCTGCATGGCAGCCCTGAATCCTGACAGCAACAGGATTGCGGCAATGGACTGACAACACTTCCCTTCCTGCCACTGGAAAACAAGCTCTTAGAAGAAGCCCTCTCACACCACCGAGCCGACCATTAGCACTGATTTATGCTGGATCCTGTTTCACTGTTTCCAAAACAATTGCGGTTTTGTTGAGTACAAGGCAAAGTTATCTGGGCCTACCTGCATGTGGACAAAACACAACCCACGCAGCAGAAAACGCATTCTAATGCGAGATACTTATTTGAGGCCTGAATCGGGCAAACCGCTGAATGCACAGTTCTGCACAAAACGACTCGCTCCAAGTCATGGCAAACATTCAGCACACCTCATTTTGATACACTTCGTCTCACCGCCTTTCCCTCCGCTGTCCCTCTAATATTCCACATCCGCCTCTTAATTATTCTTGCAAGCTGGACCATCTGTTTCTGAACTAACCTGCCTCCTTTTAAAATCAATATCAGCAGGCAGGTCAAATGGCATTTAAGCTTTCTCTCTCCAAAAAGGCCTGTGGGTTTATAACGTTCCAATAGTTACTTTTGGAGGCCTTTAAAAACAATTACACTAACTCAAAGGGAGAAAAAAAACACAAGTGCCGGTTTTATTCCAAATACACACACACATACACACACACATTCGCACTCTTGCGTGCAAAACCCCTTCAAAAGTTGGTTATATGTGGTGCAATAAACAAATGTAACCGCCCTCCATGCAGCCATGCTTACTTTGTTGCTCTGTAATAGACCGTATCCCCAGAATATCAGTTACAGAGTGCGAGGAAGGCCATATCCTGTGCATGGCCATGTGTCCGGGAAGGGTGGGCATGCCAGGGGGAGTGGGCACTTTGGACGTCGGGTATGAGTATAAGTGGTTGTAGGGTAACGTTGGTTGTGGCGGTGGATGAGGCGCCTGCTTGCCCGACTCATACTGGCTCTGCTGGGACAGATTCCCAATCTTGTTTCGGAGGATCCGACTGATGGAGCTAACGGAGGGCAGGTTGAACTTGTCGCAAACCCCGTCAGCGAGTAGCCTGTCCCGGATCTCCCAGGCAAAAATCCCCGGGTCTCTCTGCTTGTATGTCCGTATGTGTTTGACAACGGTGGGTGTGGTGACCCGCGGCTTGCTGCCTCCGATTGCCCCCGGGAGGATGGAGCCGGTCTCGTTGTAGCGAGCCAGGATCTTGCTGACACAGCCGTGGGACACGCGCAACTGCCTGCTGATGTCACAGGGTCGAATCCCGAGTTGGGCCAGCTCCACTATCCTGAGCCGGATGGCGTTGGGGAGCGGCCTGCCGTTTACGAAAACACCACCGAGTTGGTTCACTTCACCGAAGGCAGGCTCTGGTGTCAAAAACAAACACACAGAAAGGCACAACAGTGAGACAGCGATTAGGTAACCAACCCAAGGCCCTCCACACTGCTAACGACCCCTTATTTATAATATAACAGAATATTTAAATAATATATGCTTATATTACAGATATGAATTTCAGCAGATATGCTGATAGTTTATTTGTGTCTCAGTCAACATATTTCAACTTTTGTTATTTATATACGACGGGAGGGAAAAAAATCAACCTTCTCACATTTGCACTTGATTTTAAACTTGAATTTTTGTTTTTTCAGCAAAGTTTTCACTCCCGCTAAACAACTGAAGTTATGGATCAACTGTGTTAAGTGATCGCTGATAGCTGTCGTTCATGCAGGGTAGATTTCACACCGATGTCCGGTGGGAAGTGCCAAAATTCGTGCGTAACCTCCACATAAATACTCATCGCCCTGTTTTATATCCTCTGGATTAAAGACTAAACTAATCCGTCAAAACACCACAGACAATATCTCGCTAAATTCCCCCCACCTTGCTTTAAGAAGTTGCACCGATCGCTGCATCCCTGTCAAGAAACCAAAAAGCGATACAACACTGAACTCACCCATCGTGTTAAAGCCGCAAATGAAGAATACGGTGTCCGCTTTGTGCCTCCTGCGTGGGTCCTGCTCCGCGTCCAGCGTGTCCACTTTCTAAAATCGCGTCCAAGAAAATCTTCTTGCGCGATAAGGAACAAGAGAGACAAAATTCTCGATCTGTTTCCTGACGGCGCTGGAGACAGGCTTACATTTCAATCTGTTGAAATCAGGAGGCTGGGCTTCCGAGGGTTCTCCCCCCGCTGATTGGATCGGACCCTCCCATTTGCCATCGAGTTTGCACAGACCTAAATTATCATTGGCCCAGAAGTTTGTCATGACAACTTCAGAGTGTCACACACACACACCCGGGTTCCTCTCATCCTGCTATCCAAAAAACGGGGACATGCCACCATGAATGGCTTTGTTTTTTAGGCAGGTTGAGTGCAATCCAGTATCCGTACGGGATCGCATCTTCACTCTTTCAACAATGATGTGAAGATAGCAACAAAAAAAAATGACAAACAGGTTCCTATTTGTGAGCATCACAAGGAAACACCAACTGAAATATTATGTGAATTTATTTATAGGGGGAAACCCCACAAATGTGTGCATTTTCGACCCCAGCAGTAACCGGTTTTATTTTATGCAGCTGTTTTTATAATAATCAGTTGCCTTTCAAAATAAAATAAAAGTTCAGCTCCAAAGACCCGACTTTGTGTGGCTTTATGCTCCGCCACACTAACTTTCATCTCAAGCTTTTAAATGGCATCATTAAGGAAATGGCAGGAAATGAATGATTGCTTTTCTGTAATGTAATTGGCTGGTTGATGTTTGTAAATTCTATCTCATTGCACTTGAAGGTTATCATAACTTTTTTCTTATTTGTCACCCAAGTATTTCTTTTCTTCTTCTTCTTCTTTTATTCTCTTTCAGGCGTCGAGCATAGACTGACAGCAGACCAAACGCTCCAGCGATTTGGTGAAAATGAGGCGAATAAGTTTAATCTTTAGAATGTAATCTCTCTTGTCATGCAGTTTGAAAATACACGGCACAGTTAAAAACCATGGCCAGGTTTCAATTTTGTGCCCATTTGACATTAAGTATTATTTCGTTTTTTTAGTCGGACACGTGTCAAAAGAAAAATACAATTCAAATCATTGTTTTTTTTTTAAACAATTATTTATTTTCACGTTTCTATTATAAGCTGCACGTCTCTTTAGGCTTAGCCTGCGCAAAGCAGGCCAATTTTTTTAGCCAATTATGCCCAGCGAGCGTTAATGGAATGCAGGTTGTTAAGGTTCTTATGTGATAACATAATTCCCTTTTATTTCTTAACCTTTACGCGATTGTCTTTCAAGCTCAACGTTTGCAGCTCAGTGTGTTATAGAGGGAATATTCCTTACTTTCACATGTTCAGCAGGCATGCACTTTCTGCACAGAAACCCCAGTTGCAAGCAATAAGAAAGATTTGTTGCTCCCCGACACGAGAAACAAACACACGCCATAATTTTGCGCCTTCGCTCACTCCCCGTTTTGACACATGCTTTGGATTTTCCGTGTCATATTTTAAGAAGGCCACGGTGCATGACTGACCTTCATCTCTGTACAATCTAAAGAGATCAGTGTGCATGTAAACATCAAACAGCACCCCTGCGCTGCAGTGCAATTAAGAATATTGTTGAAAACCTCTGCTAACATTAAACACCGAAGCGGCTTTGAGGGGCCAGAATGTACACGAAGTCTTTCTCGGTATTTGTTTCAGCACGCACAGCTCTGCAGGCTGGATGCTGGATGCCTATATTATGATTAGCTTTCCCACCTTTGCTAGGATCGCGTCAAACTCAGAAACTGAACAAATTATAGTGCCTCCACGGCAATGCAAGTCGGTTAGACGTGTCTTTAAAAACGCGTAAATTACTTTTTCTCCCCACGCTGGAGTTGTTTTTGCCTTCATGAACGGTTATTTGTCATAAGAAGACCAGTTGGGGTTGTCTTAATGGACTCTTTCTTCTGTTTTATTTTATTTATTTTTTTTTGTTTGTTTTTATAAATGTATTTATCGCTGCATCACCTCTTGTGCACCCACCTGCCCACCCTCCTCCGCTCCCAGGCCGCTGATGCAACAAGGATAATGTTTACGGCGGGGAAACGTGCCCAACTTGTTTGCCTTGGGGTGCCTCTGGTAACTGAAATAACACAAGGTCAGGAGCGAGGGATCAAAGGTCTTCCCAAACTGCTTCATCTTCTGCATTTTTTAGGCCGGACGGGCATGCACCTTCCTCCCGTTTCTGTGACATAATACACGTCTAAGGTGAGGCAATCTGAAACCGGGTGACGTTTTAAAACAATAATAATAATAATAATGCTAGCGAAATACATGCTTTATCTGATTAATGGCACCGCAACTATTAACATTTAAACGGTAGTAGACAGTGCATTTTTACGCAGTTGTTCAAAAATTCCCATAAATTAATTAAAAATAATGTGATTATTACAGTCAGTGAAACTGTTGCAAATTATCATGACTGTTATTTTTATAATAATTATTGTAAATTGTACTTTTATTAACGGTAAAACGAAACTAGTACTAATAATAATAGTGTATTCTTAAAGAATGCTGCTAGAGTGTATTAAACACATACAAATAAATTTTAAAAAAATTGTGTCGTCACTATCAGACTAAATATGTAAATAATAGCGGTTTAGCCTGTATGGAGTATGTTGGCATCAGTGAGCCTCCACGCACGATTTGCACACTCTACACGCCTGTACTGTTCACGAGCCCAGAATGGTCCGTGTCGAATTGAATTGTTCATACCTCAAGTGAAGGCAACGCATCACTTGTCAGACAAATTGCGTAATGATGGAGTCAGAGCTTCGTCCTGTGCTCTGCAGGAGAGAGCATAACCCAAATGATTTTCCTCTGTCTAATAAGGTTTCTGTGAAATCAGAGATGGATTGTTAACAGGCTTATCCTCTTGTCTATTCTGAAAAACAGTAGGCTTGTTGTTGGGTTTTTAAAGTTACAGTCTACACTTTTATTTTAAGACTTTAAAAAAAAGTATGTATATAGGCTACAGTATTAATGCTTCGTTAAAAACACCAACATGCTCTATTTGAAATAGTCCAGCTCCTGCAGGATGTACTGAGTCATGTTATTTGGTTCTATATGCTGCCAAGCAGACGACTGCATACCCCAGCGTTTGATGGCCCACACAAACAGCGTGCGTCCGGTGGTGTTGCGCACGCACAATGCCTGCGCAAGTGCAGCTCTTCCATAGCACGTCGAAATCCATAATTTAATGCTTGAGGGGTATTTTCTAAATAACATCACATCACATGCTTGAATTTCTAACACTTCCTCTGCTTGTTTGCACTGATGTGCCTTTGAGCCCCTTCAGGTTTTTCTTATTAAAGCTGTTTCTCTCTCTCCGTTTTTAAAACCAGGATGCTTTAATAACGTGGTCTATTTGAGAGCAAGACAATGGACCGTTTATTAATATTTTTATGAGCTCAAAAAGAAGACGACTTTAGGAATTGTAATTATTTGTTTCACTTGTTTATAGTTCCGTTCTTCTATTTGCCTTCAGTGGAATCGCAAGCTCCAACAGCTGTGTTTGGGAGCCACACATACTGCATGGCTGCACGTTTAACTCCTTATATTGCAGTTCACGTCAAAGTGCATGGCGTGGTTGTGATCGTTTTCATGAATATCGAAGCTACATATTGGCAAAAATACCTAGTTTCGATTTACTTCTGCTTTTCTTCTTTTCCAAAAGAAAAAAACTGTCAGAAAACTGAACACTGGGATGTAATGCTGATGATAATCCATCAACACTCAGCAGATAAACATGTTAAGCTGTGAATGCTTATCGTGTAACATGCTGAGTGAAAAACGTAAGCGCTTCGTCCAATTTGCATTTCCAACGGAAATTCATACGGTCCACGTCACATGAAGCCCACAATGCGATAATATTCTTCTTTAGAGCAAAGTTATGGGGTGTGCCTCATCCTCTTATTTGGAAAAACATATCCATAGGTTATAAACGACATCTTAAGGCCTCTATCTGGGTAGAGGGAAAAAATTAATTAGTGATAAGAAAGGGTTCCATGGTTTTGTTTACCTGTGCTACTAGCAAAACAGCCATAAATTCGGATGACACAGGCACTCTTACCACAACTATCCGCTTCGTGTGTGAGCGAAGTCACTAACCCACCTTTTCTTTTTAATTTCCTCATGTTCGACAAGTAAAGGCATGAGGAGCTCAGTTGTCACCACAAGGCTGTGGTGCAGCTATACAAAATTTTAAAAACAACAAAAGAAAAAGCTGAACTAGACTCCCTGGTCTTGGTTTCTCAGGCTGTTAGACTGTTTTGGTATCTGCTAAACTGTAAACCCGTTAAAACAGTTGTGTGGTTGCAGGATTTCGATTAAGCCTCGTGGAAATGCAAAAGAAACTCTCAACATTAAACGCAACTTATTTCCCATGTGTCTTTTAGTTCCATTCAAAAATTGGTGCATCTAATTTTATATTAGCCCACTTTACTGGAGATGCAAACGTAAATCACTAACATTTATCTTACAAATCAATTTACGACTCAGACCGAATTAATTCAAAGATGGGAGGACATTCTAATTTTCGTGGATGCTGAAATAATCTCATAATAATTTTAAATAACGTTTTATTAACGTAACAGTCTAAATGATGTAATCTTTCTAAAAATCGTCAGTACCGAAACAGAAATTCTCGTATTCAAATACATTCGTTTTCTATCCACCGCAAATGCGAAAATAATGATGATGTTCAAAATGACGATGATGACGAAACGGCTACGTTCTGCATCCTCTAGCAGGCATCAACCATGTAGCTGATAGCCCTTTAATCAGATCAATTAGACACCGTTCTAATGCGTTCCATTTAATGTAGTTTGAGCTACCACATTTTTACCTTTTACTCTCCACTCAATCGGATGACACCGTCATATCAAGACGAATGAAAGTGTGACACTGAAATAAAGTGACACACTTACTATAGAAACCACAAGACCATTGCCAAACAGTGCGCATTTAAAGTCCGTAACAAGACTTTAATAATGAATTCGTAATAATCATCTTTTCTTGAAATTAAGAGGCAGCACATAAAGGGGGGGAGGGGGGGGGGGGGGTATTGATATGCCCAATATTTCGCAAAGATCACTTTAATAGCTAAACCAAATAGCCTACGGCATATTACAATGATACAATAATAATATTACAATAACTACAATTAAAGTCTTTGTGCATTATTATTATTATTATTATTATTATTATTATTATTATTATTATTATTATTATTATTATTATTATTATTATTATTATTATTATTATTAACTGTGTGACTTTGTACCAGTGGGACTTAAGACCCTGTGTCATGAAACAAGCTGCTGAAATTGGATTGAGACGCTTTGACTGTAATCCGCCCAGACTGCTACTTCCTCTTTGTGGTCTGAAAAAAAAAAGTGTAAGACAGAGTTTCTTATCTGCAACCTTGAGACGCAGAGCCACCACGCTGCTCATATTATCCGTGGAGAAAGTTACAGAGGGGTGTTAAAAAAAAGTTCCCAGCTCCAGGTTTAATGTTCCCAGTAAGATCCTGTGGGAAATCCAAGTTACCACTAATGGGTTATTATGGGGACACGCAGTGATTTCTTGTTTCACAAAGGGGTTGGAGGTCTGTCATCTCATACTAACTGTCCCCAAAACGACTGACATCTGCAATAAGATACACACGTGCTGAGAGTTATAGTGTTTGTGTGTGTGTGCGTGCGCTGCTCGGAAAATTGAGGTCCAGCAGCAGCTTGTCACCCAAGAGCACCACTAATCCGCGTTATTAAAGCGGAAAAGACGTGATTTCCCCTCAAGTTGTTTGATACAAACGAGATAAGACTGTGTGGATTTTTACTGTGTGGACACTGCTGTTTTTTAGGATAATGCCATCGCTTGGCGCCTTTAAAATAACCCGCACCGACGATTCTAACCTTTGCAGTCCAAATAGCGGTGACACCATTAAAGTCTTTCTACAGGTTAGCACTTCTCCAGGACTGAGTGGCCCGGTAACTTTAGTGCGGCCTTAATGAGGACGAACGCAGGTTAACGACGAATGTAGTCGTGTTTCAGAGGCCAGGCCTGGGTTTCAGCGGAGAGGGACAAAAAGAAACAATATTTACGACACTTTTAAGCATACATCACTTTGACATCTGTTCGTCTGGCACCTGGCATCCATTAGTATTAAATATTTCATTCCGCCCTAATTTGGACCTCTCTTTGTCCCGTACCAAGGACACTGGGGGGGGGAAATGGAGAGCTCTACCTTTATTGCGCTTTTACGCGCCGATTACTTTGTGCACAAAAAAGTGCAAATGGGGTGTTGATACAGACCACACCGCTATGTTATGCGTTGTAGATACGAGGAATCCTTGAGTCATACCTGGGCTGGACTTATATTAAATTTCCTAATCCATTAAGATCCCCGCATAAGCGCGGAAACATTCCTGCAATTAGTCAAGTTTGGGCACACGAGCTTCAGATTTTTACGCAGTGTTATTAGATTACTGAGTGGACGGAGTGTTCAATATCCTCATACACAAACAGAGGTCGGAGAGAGTCAGATGTATAATGTCAGCGTGGACATTGACAAAATACTGGCCCTCTGATAGCCCCCTTTTTTGTTATTTAATTTGGAGTCTGGCGCCGAAAAATAGAAGTACATGTTAATTTAAGGATGGTAGAAATAAGAATACAATTTCATCGTTCTCTCTGGGGACATGCAGTTAAATTGTGATTGATGTGTTTCATAAAGAAGAGAGGATTACACAGGAATATCAGCACTGAAGCACCGAGGCCTCCTTAATCGGGACGCATTGTGGAGACACAGGAATGAGAACAAATTTTGTCTGAAGATAAGGGTGGAGTGAGTTAAATATTGATTTTATTATTAATAATAATATTAATAATAATAATGTAAAGGGATTACATTTTTGAGCATCAAATAGCTGAATTAGTTAGAACCGGCTTAAAATCTTTCCATTTGGTCTTTGTTGACACAAAATTGTGACCAATTTGTTTTAATCTTCTTTAGTTTCACCGTACGTCCTTGTTGGTGACACGCGGTGCAGGGGTCACAAACGCTGCTGTGCCAACACACACTTTACCTGGGCAAGTCTGTGTATTGTGAAATGCAGTGGCGCCATCTGGTGGATCTTCAGGGAACACGTCAAACATTTCTTAAGTATTATTCCACGACTTTTTAATAAAATACCAGAATCATATACTACACATATACAATTTTAATTGCCTGATAAATGATAAGTTTTTACTTCCCTGGATTGGCTCGTTCAATTAGTAAAATTGTAACTATATTGAGTTCTATTTCACCTGTTTAGACTGAACTTATTTCACTTTCAAATATGCTTGTGACGTGTCTGTTACGCAAGTATACGTTTATTTGCATTTCTTTCCTTAAACACTGCGTTCATCCTTCCTGCTATTGGTTGTCTGTGTGAATATATGTCAGGCCAAGTTGTTTTTATCTTGATAAGTTCAAGTTACTTGGTACACACACACACACACACAAAAAAAACGTCTATTCAAATGGAAGGTTCTGCTGTATATGAAATACGACCTTTTTTAGATAATCTATATTTACCGGAGAAACAAAAATAAAAAGTCAGTTAAAAAAATCAATAGTTTTTACACACCTTACAAAACCATAATCGGTTATGTATTACAGCTAAAAGGAGTGAAAACTGGCCTTTGACCCTGGCCTGTTAGACCCACTGAACAGTTGGCACAAAGAAAGCTGTTAACAAATGTTAAGCAGCTGATATTTCTTATGGTGGTGGTGAACTATCTATAAACCATGCATTTTAAAAGATATATATATATATATATATATATATATATATATATATATATATATATATATATATATATATATATATATATATATATATATATATATATATATATATATATATATATATGCTGTACGTGTTTGTTTTCAAGGGTATTGTATTTTGTAAAGCATTGCATTCTCCTTGTAGTTTCATTTTGCAAACATCATAACATAACGTCATAAGATTAGCAAGGGAAAATATGTGTAAGGACAATAAGAGCAAGAGTCTCTTCTCCCCCATAGCTGTATAGTTCACAAAGCTGAAGCCCTTCAGGAAACAAAGAATTAGTAAAAATAGATGAAAACATTAGACACTGCAGAGCTGTCATATCTGTTTGCCTGTATAAGTTGGCGCAGGGATACTAAGGGTGCTGGGGCTACATTAAGCTCAAAAGAACTTAAAGACTAGTGAAATAAACTCCTCCCACAGCTTGTGATTGGTTGAAAAATGCTAAGACGAGTCTGCCTCTCAGTTTTAATGTGAATCCTGCAGAGGGCAACCAAGTATCACACATGTCAGATGCATCTACAACACTCAGAAGGCTTTAAAAATATACATCATGCAGTCGAAAGTAAGCGTATGTAAAAGCATGAATGAAAAAGACTTTACTTGGTCTGTTTGTTTGTTTTTAGTAATGCTGTTTCTCTTAAATGAACAATGAAATTGTGTGAAATTGAATTTTCTTGCCTGAAAGCATTTTGGTGACAGAACACTCGTGTTATTAATGTTGTAGATTTTAAATCATCTCTGAATGCATATGGATCCATTTATACATGTCTGCTTTTAATGCCATCAGAAGTCAATAGAACGATTACAATTAGTCATTTATTGTATATCGGTCTTGTCATAATCAGGACAAGAGCTCAGCTATATATCAATTAATTTGTAAATATTTATAAATGTGGGTCTCTCCATCAACTTGACTTCAAAAGGTGTATATTGATCATGCTTTGCACCGAACATAAACTGTTATTCTGAGTTTGCTAAAGTATCTATCAGGACTGCACTGACAGGTGTGTTTGTTTCTTTTCAGTGGTCAATAAATGATCAGTGCTAACTTTATTAAATGATCAAGATGAATATTTAGCTTTTAACTTCATTTTTTCTTGGTGTTTCTGTCTCCACTTCATTCTTATTTCTAAAGGTGATTTATTTTCCACTAAAATCGTCAGTTTGAAATTCAGGGTGCTCTCAAATATTTTTGCCTCCCCTGGATTTGTTTTATTTTTATTATTTATTTATTTATTTATTTTTAGAATACTTTCTTGTATATTTTTAGTTTCTTCAGGAGTTTTGTAACTCCTTTTTATAAAAACGTCTTTGACACACACTGGTTTATTGTCTTTAAAAACAATACTTTTTGACACACTTTCACCGAGTACAAACATACAGCTGCTGTACGGTCAAGCAGCCTCACAAGACTCCAGTTTACTGCAGCGCGAGCGATGTGGCTGCCAAGTAATTATCCCCCACAGCCCCTGTCCAAAATGCTAATGGTATTTACAGGAGAGGACATCAGCAGCAGGTGCAGCTGCTGGAGCGTGATGTTACGCTGAGACACCACACTAAACTGAGAAGTAACAGAGGAACCATTGTTGCCATAGGTGTTAAATAATCAGTCAGACTGAAATCAGATAAATGTTGTTGTTTTTTTTCAGCAGTTTTTGTCTTTTACTCCGATGCGACAGCTTTAGACACAAATATAATACATATATGTCAGCAGTTGGTTTATTGATGCTGTGGCATGAGTTTGGAGTGAGTCGGAATAAAAAGATTGCTGATTCCAAACTAACTCCAGATTTTTACTGCTGAGATTTTGTTTGCTTTAAACTTTCTTGTTAGTAGTTCATGAAAGTACAGTCCAAAAATTCTGTCTTAAGGATTTAGTGCGGATAGGAATGTAATTTTACATAATTAAGTGATATCTCAAGTTAAGCACTGTGAATGCAAATCCATGAACTCAGGTCTGTGAATTAATCCTATAAAATCTAATATTCCGGGTTAGGACAGTCTTACTTGCACTCTGTCGATTTCTTTTTTTAAAATGAGCTTATAAACCAAATACTGATTAAATGACTTGAGAATGTTATTTGGAACAGACTTCATTAAACATTCATTTTAAAAGCTTAAACGTTTTCTGACTGGAGGAATAACCTCTAAGCTTTCTTAAAAAAAACTACAGTTATTTACAAAAAATTATCATTGCATATGTTAAATATGTTAAATGTTGCTTTCTACAGTCACTATATATATATATATATATATATATATATATATATATATATATATATATATATATATATATATATATATATATATATATATATATATATATATATGATTGCAGGGTGGAAAACAGAAAGAGGTCTCTTCGTCGAACTTCTAGGGAAAGCTCTAGGGAAGCTGTCAGTTCAGCTGCTGACTAGAACCATGAGAGAAAAATCTCCATTTGGCTGAGGAGGGATTGGGAATGGAGAGCTGAACAACAGAGTAAATATTTGGCAGTGGAGAGCTCTTGGGAGATGCAGAGAGCCCACTCTGGCTGAAGCCCGCGGGTGTTAAATAGATTAAGGGGCTGCTGGGTCAAAGAAATTCCCGCTCTTTGGACATGACTTTTCTTTGCTTTTGGGTGTTTTTGCTCTCCAATCGAGTGCCCTCTGTAAACTACCCACTCCAGCTAACCTGCAGTACTGTAATCCTCTGCTGTTTGTCAACCACTGGGAGGCCGATGTGTACACACAAAATGTGCTTCGGGAGGAGTGCGTCTTTTAAGACGTTTGTGCGTGATGTAAACACTTAAAGGTTACTTAACACTGTTTGGTTTTCATGGACGAGATTACGTGTGCGTAAAAACAGTGTAAAACGACAGGTAAAGGTGGATTTCAGAGCATTTTGGCGGAGTAATAATACAGGTCAGCGACTTTTTTTGAACTCGGAAATCTAAATGGAATTTAACAAGTCCTGAATATTGCTTTGAGCTATAGACTTGGTGGCAGTAGACGCAGAGCAGTAGATAGTGTCCCAGATCCTATTCAGCTCCATTCAAAACCATGACAACACAGAACAAGCTCGGATTTATCTTGCTAAGTTAAAGGACATTGTGCCGGGGCGTCAATCAGGCATTATTGCTGGACTGAACAAATGCAAAATCTTGACTGGAACAAATGCTTCCAACGGGTCTCGGACGCGGGGCTACATTTTCCCCCTTTGTTCCCCTTCTCTGGTTGGCATGTATTTGTGTTCCCCCTCGTTCGACCACCCAGGACGACTGGGGAGGCATGTCTACCACTACTCTCCTCCTCGGCCCTCGTGCACCTTGGTGAAGTGGCTGAGGGTGGATATCAATATCAGTTACTAGAAGTAGGGAGGAGGAAAAGCACCCCCACCACCACCACCACCAACATCGTGTTGACATGAGACTGGATTCACGCTTTGCAATTAATGTGCTTTATAGGCTAGCACAAGGGTAACAAATTGACCAACCACTGCAGCAATTTATCAGAAAATCCCCCAGGCTTATTTTCGTGTTAAAGTTAGGTAAAAATCTGCTGTTGGGTTACAGTTATCGCTATTATATTAGCAGTTCTAAACACGATAAAATACAAATACCTTAAAAAAATATTTGTCAATAATATAACACCCTTATTTCAAATCATATCTTCCAAACCAAGTTTTAACATTTCTGTTTGCCCAAAAATTAAACATGATAATAAATCATCTAGTCCAAAAAGGACGTTTCGGAAAAAAAGTCTGGAGATCCTCCGCCGTCCATAAACGTCAAGACTTCTCACGTCTGCAATTAATACGCCCATTAGAGGCGTATTAGTTAAACCAACTGGCAGGCATCACACTAATTGCTCACTTTGTATGCAAATATTGGACAAGTTGTTTGGGCAAAAAAGAGGGAGGAGGGAGGCGAGGTGTAGGAGAGAGAGAGGGGGTGTGTGGGGGGGATGGGATGGGCTCTGTTGTCAGTTGCCACCCAAGATGTGATTCAGCTCCAACAATTACCATTATCTGTTTCCCAGTTTGACGATACGGGACGAATCGGTAATGATGACGAGTGTTTCCTTCGCTCATTCTTGAAGCTCTGAGGATTTTTTTTCTCAGTTCACACCTAACCATCATTGGGTGTCAGCACTCGAGCTATTCAGGTACTCAGCAGAGGAGGAGGCTATTTATAAGCGAGCCCCTTGTGTTTGCAGCTTATGAAGTGCTGTTTGTGTAAATACGGAGGCCAGCGCGCACACTGGTGTTTGGACAGTGCGTGAAGTGGACTTTTTTTTTTTGATAGATTTGGTTTGAGTGCTTGCTTCTTATCGGCCAGAACAAACCCAGAGTGCATGCAAGGAAAGGATGGCTGCACCGACCAAGTTCAGTTTTTCCGTAAGGAGCATCCTGGATTTGCCTGAGCAGGATGCGGATGCAGCAAAGCGGTCTTCCCCGATTTACTCCTCTTGCTCTTCCAGCTCACCCTACAGCTCATGGATCGACTGCGAGCGGAGCCTTTGCATGTGTAAGTGGGCGTTTAAAGCCATGAGAGATGGGTGATAATGAATTTTAAAAACAACCCGCATTTAAAAACAAGGGGAGAAAAAACTAAGACTACCCTGAAATGTTTTAACAATTTGCTTTCTCAAAATGATAGATAGATAGATAGATAGATAGATAGATAGATAGATAGATAGATAGATAGATAGATAGATAGATAGACACATCAGTTTAAAAATGCTTATTCTAACTTGCTGTTTTTTTTCTACAGCTTCTGACGATTGCAATTTCGAGGCCTCTCCTGACTCAACTAAGCCCGATGACCCGTCCCTCGATTCAGAGCCTGAGCAGAGCAAGAAGAGCAAGAAACGCCGCGTTTTGTTCTCCAAGGCCCAGACCCTTGAGCTGGAAAGGCGCTTCCGCCAGCAGCGCTACCTGTCGGGTCCGGAGAGAGAACAGCTGGCACGGCTGCTGAGCCTGACTCCAACCCAGGTGAAGATCTGGTTTCAGAACCACCGCTACAAGATGAAGCGAGGTCGAGCAGAAGGAACACTGCAGGACGTAGAAATCCCGCAGCCGCCGGTGTTGCGCAGAGTCGTTGTTCCGATCCTGGTCCGAGACGGGAAACCCTTTCACACATGCTTACTTGACTCTGAGAAATTTGGGTGTTTACCTCCGTCATCTCAGCCGGTGCCCTTCCCTTTAGCTTACACATCTCTTCAGCATCCATCATCCATCCATCCATCCATTGCTCTTCCTCCAAGGTACCACCAACACTTTCCGGCAGTGGCGGCGGCCTCCAGCTTCGCCTGGAGAGACTTTTGGAGTGATTCGGTTCATCTTAATTCTTTCAAGTAAAGGTCTCGTTTAACTCATTTAGAACGGCATCAAATGTTTTCTGAATGTTTTGTAAATGTTCGAGCAACTTAAACGTTTAGATTTTTTTCTATAGAACGAATTATATTTTGCACATTATTTACGCACGTATGCGGAAATTTTAAATGTTGTTTTCTCTTAAATGGCTCATTGCTGTAGCCTTTAGATTTTTAATTACCGAGGTGTATTCGTGTGATTTTTAAGCCTTTTTAAATGTAATATTTACATAAATGACTTGATAATTGAGTTCCAGTAGCTGCATTAGGCGGTAGAACAGGATAGGAGAATAGGGGCAAAGCCGCTATATAAGTATGAAGGGAGAATATGCCATTTGTTGGTTTTAAGGATACTTTTTTAAAGATTTAACTGTCTTTCTGTGAACAAAATTATTAATAAAATTCTTCATATTTTGTATATTTTGACAATGTAATGTGCTTTCTTTCTTTCTTTCTTTCTTTCTTTTTTTATGTGTTGGCCCCAAAAGCGTGTACCCTGTGCATGCATTTCTAAAGACTAAGCTAAAGATAAAAGGTTTTCGTTTTCCTACAAAAGGTTTTGTGTAAAGATTTATGTGAAGTTCTAAAATAAAAACAACCTTAAAAGAAAAAAAGATTTATTTTTTTTTTATCTAAAAAAATGTAGCAGGTCTTGACAGAGGCCCCAGGGAGCTTTTATAATGTTAAAAACGAATTTTGCACCCAAAAGCTGAGCAAACATCACATCTGAACAGACTAGGTTTGGCATAAGAATAGCCAGTAAACATTAAGGCCTGTCCCTCTACAGCACGCTGTTGTTGTCTGGGACTAAGAGCTGCTTTTCCCTTATACAATTAACTTTTGTTATTCTGAGGAAAGTGGTCTTAATATAGCTAACTTTATCTGGAAATCTTGGTGTGTGTGTGTGTGTGTGTGTGTGTGTGTGTGTGTGTGTGTGTGTGTGTGTGTGTGTGTGTGTGTGTGTGTGTGTGTGTGTGTGTGTGTGTGTGTGATTATGATGATGATGTGATTTTTGAGGGGCATAGCAGTAACTGAAGGCAAATCATCAACCCTTTTTCACTTCTCATACAGAAATGTAATATTTATTCCACAATTGAACTGTTCTAATTTACAAATGATTTAAAAAGGCAAAATGAGCTCTTACTGTTGTTTTCTAGTATAAACACAACACATTTGGGTTTTTGTGTGTCTGCATTCAGGCAACAGTTTAAACCAATCCTCGAGAATAATACAAAAACATTCACTACAATGTTACTTGTAATATTATAGCTTATCCTAAATATAATACATACGTGACTATTTTTTAACATTGCTGTGCCACCTCAAGAAAGCAGGTCCACTCATGCTTATCTTGAAAAATATGCCTCAGTGTTTAAAATCATGTCAGTTTTTCATCAGTGATGAGGGGGGTCTTCTGCTTTCACGCCCCCTATAATGTTGTTTGCTCGTCCTGTGACCCTGCAGCCCATCGTCACTGTCACCTGGCCCTTTGTCCGCATCACTGGGGCCACCTTGTATCACATATGGAGGGGACTGGCCGAACCCCTCAGCTCGCTGCATCTCTCCTTAAATGCTCTTTTTGTTTGGGTGTCTCTCTGTGAATGGACCATTGTCCCTCATCCAAAAGGGACCGAGACAAAATCTTTAGTGTTTCAATTCCCGTGATGTTTAATCAGTCCCTGCGACAAATTTATGAGGTTTAACTGCACAATGGTGTTTTAAAGCATCTTGGGGTTTAAGGGTGACAAAGACAGGCTTTTTAGAGGTTGCCATTGGTTTTTTAAGTTGGTCAGAAGAATTGCCTGAAAAGGATGGGCAGGCTAATACATGCCCATCCTATAGTTTTACTCACTGGCCTGCACTGGGGCCCCTCCAGGAAAGTTATAAGGAGCTATAAGGTCCATGCTAAGGCCACATGGAGGAGTTTTAAATTGTTGTAAAGATGCTCACCAAATATTGCCACCTTTTCAAACTGTTTTTTAAAAATGTAAAATCTTATATTTATTTGTAGAGAAAACATTAAGACCAAACATTTTAACCCCAAACCGGCCTTTACGGTTATTTTGTCAGATGTTATTTTGTTTGCTTTCTATACTACAAACCTACAAATCAAAGTCAAAAAGCCGGACTGGCCATCGGGCATACTGGGCAATTGCCCGGTGGGCCTATGATGATTTTTCATTTTTATGGGCCGATGTTTTTTGTTTGAAAGGTGGTGGACTGGCCAACTGGTCATGATCGACTCTGGCCTGGGCAAATTACAGCCAATGAGGTCGAACTTTAAAGTTCCGTATTGAGATGAAAATGAATGCGATTAGAATTTATTTAGCATTTCTTTCTAGTATCAGCTGATGTTTGCTGGAGCCACAGCTGTAAAAGCTGCTGGTCATGATATCGGTTTGGATATGTGGTGAGAGGGAAACATGAAGATGAAACCAGGGGATGTCCTTACTGAATCATCAGAGCTGAACAGGTGATGTAGAAACATGTTTACCTTTTAGGTGACATGAATGAGTTGACGGGAAGTTATGAACTGTTTCTGAGAGACAAATAACACCAGGATCCTTTTCTAAGTAGCTGACAGCTGGTAACTGTGCAGGGGCGGATCTAGCAAAGCTTTGCCAGGGGGCCAGGTAGGGCATTAACAGGGAAAGGGGGTCACAATGAAATACCTTTCTTTCTTATTCTCATTTAAAATGTCTAGCTTTTAATAAATGATTATCTGAATCTTACAACCAAAATGTTAATCTTAAATGTATAAAAATCCATTATTGTATATAGTAACTATTAAATCTAATATACATCCTAAGCCATAGTACTTTTTCCTTTGGGAAGGTATCATCTGTGCAATCTGCAATTCTGTTGAAGAATGGTAAATGGCCTGTATTTATATAGCGCTTTACTAGTCCCTAAGGACCCCAAAGCGCTTTTACATATCCAGTCATCCACCCATTCACGCACACATTCACACACTGGTGATGGCAGCTACATTGTAGCCACAGCCACCCTGGGGTACACTGACAGAGACGAGGCTGCCGGACACTGGCGCCACCGGGCCCTCTGACCACCACCAGTAGGCAACGGGTGAAGTGTCTTGCCCAAGGACACAACGACAGAGACTGTCCAAGCCGGGGCTCGAACCGGCAACCTTCCGATTACAAGGCGAACTCCCAACTCTTGAGCCACGATCGATGTTGAATCTATTTAATTATTGTAAAAAAAAGAAAAAAAGAAGAAAGAACCAAAAAAAAAGGTGTCTGTGCATTTGTTTTACACATGCATTAAATTAAAGTCTATTACGTCGATTAAGCATCATGAAGCGGAGGGTGCGGGGTGGTTCCCTTATTTTGTTGTTTAATATTTCTGCTAAATACTGTTTAAAATACCAGAATCGGGAGGATGTCGTAAGTTTAAGTTTATTAGATCGATACATATATACCAACAAGACAGTGTACATCACTGTTTTCATTCAAAGGCTTTATGGCTTTTCCTATAATACCCGGTGGGCTCAAAATTCCCAGGCTGATTTTTTGTCCCAGTCCTGCTCTGCCTCCACACAAAACTCATAAGTTAGTTTCACTGTTGCTCCTCTTCTGGTTTGTTGTGTTCTTCATGCAAGAATATATTGACTTCTGAGTTTGCTTTGCTGTAGCTTAGCTGTTTTGTTTTTTAGAATGGAGTAACATCAAGGTTTAGCAGTCAGCCCTCCCAGGGGTCTCAGTGTTTTGCCCCTAGCTTTTGAGCATGCCTTTACCTCTGAGTGGGGCACCATCTTCTAATGTGCTTTGTTCACCCCTTTGAGCAAAAAAATAATTTGAGCAGATATAGATGTAAAGCTTTTCTCACTCAACACTACATAAAGTGAGAAAAGCATTACATCGGCATGTCCACTATGTTTAAATCCTTTTACATCTGAAAGACTAATGTGAAGTTATATTTTAAGCAGGAGTAAAATAAGTAAATGAAAAAGAGAGCATTAGCTTATTTCTACAGTGGCTATCACCTCCTGGTTTGCACTTAGCTGACTGGGGTTTTTCTGTGTGGAGTCTACATTTTTATCTGGTGCCTGCATGGGATCTCTCCGGGTACTCCAGCCTCCCCCCTCAGTCCTAAAAATGCAGGCTAGACTGATGTAGCCTATATCCTGGGTGTACCTCACCCTTCTCCCAGTGACAGCAGGGATAGGCTCTAGCTGTTATTGCTACAACCAATGACAAATATAAATAATTGCAGTCAAAGCTGAAAAAGTCCCTAAAGATTATTGATATTAGCATATCGATAATGTTCCTCTTACTTTATAATGAAAGACTTTTGGTTAAACGGTAAATGAAACATTTGATAATCACGTTATCAGCTATGATAAAAATACAGTCATGTTTAGTCCTGAAACATGCGAGATGGCATGGATTACAGAAATTCAATAATAACTAAGATATATCCTGATTTAAATCAATAAACCAGATCAGCGATCATTTAATTGTAATAAACTGGATAACACATCAGTACCTCAGAATTTAATGGTATTTGAGGCTGAGAAGTTTTTGAGATGCTTATCTGTAAGAATACTGTATTCAAAAGATACTCAAGTCCAATATAAAGTAGAAGTAAAGGAATATCCTCTTAATCCTCCCAGTATCAAAATTAATACAGAAGATTTATTATTACTTTATTATTACACCTTTAGTCATTTTAATGTTCAGTGTAACTAACTCACAGATTATAAGTATAGTATTTTTTTCTCTGAAGTAGAAAGGTGAAGTCCAATAACATGACTCAAGTGAAGTAGTGCTACATTTAAGTACTTAAAGAAATGTGAATGTAGTTTTACAGCTAATATGATCTGATGATGATACTCGTAATGTTGGAAATAAGAATGGATTAGTAGGTGCATCAAATACTGGGTCCTCAGGTGGGAACGACCCTTCTTTGATCCTTTGTTGATAAGCTCAGGACATAAGAGGGTTCAGTTGCTCTTCATGGTATTCACAGTGCACCTTCCTCAGTTCCACATGCCACCATTTTCGCCTTTGCGTTCAGTCCAGATTGTATCTAATGGCAAGGATTTGATTGCTTGTTGGAGGAAGTAACTCAACAAACAGATGTGGCAACAACACTTCTACACTGAAAATATTGAAAATATTGGTCTTTCAGGTTTTGAGGGTCATGACCAACCTCACTTTGTTGCATTTAAATTCTGCTGGGAGACATGAGATCCCTTATTGCAGTTTGCTATACCCACTGTGAGAATTTGGGTATTGTGTAATGATCTGACTTTCCAGCACTTTTTCATAGGTGATTTAATACTAAACCAAAACTACCGCAGTTTGAGTTCTTTTCTAACATATACAGAAAAACTAATTGTATTCTCTTTGACCTGTTCAAACTACTCAGTTTCCTTATACTTTCATGTTTCTCTTGATGTTCACCATGATGTTTTTGTACTTCAGTCAGAGTCTGTGTATCACATTAGACATTTTACAGTTTTATACTCCATACTGCACATTTAAAAAATCGACTGACTGATATAGGTTAGTGTGGCATATTTAAAAAAAAAAAAAAAAAAAATATATATATATATATATATATATATATATATATATATATATATATATATATATATATATATATATATATATATATATATATATATATATACGTACTGTTTCCATGGTAACCATATATACATACATGTATATGTATATATGTATATATATATGTATGTGTGTGAAAGGCCAAAGAGTGAAAATATTTAGTTTAAATTTGAAAAGCTTTAGCGTTATATTACCCCCTCCTTGGGTAAAAGAGAAAATACACACAAATATGGCATGGGGTCATTCAATACATGTCACCATAGAGCAAGACAAACAAAAAGAAACTAAAATAAATACATCTATCAATAAATTACTCATGTCCAAATGCAGATAGAGCTTCCTTAAGTTTTGCAAGTTTACACTGCATAATAATGTCTTTAGGGCTAAACAGCTCCCGTTGTCTTGTATTCATTTGGTCTCAACCTAAAATATACAGGCAGATATTTCTGTCTGTGCGACTTAAAATCCCATTCCATCCCATAAAGCACCTTTAAAAACAACAACAGGGCTGACCAAAGTTCTGTACAATAACACAAAACTTAAAAGACAAACACAGGCCAGAAGGTCTAGAAATGTAAAAACTTAGAAGTTAAACAATAAAGGAATAAATCAAAAAGTAACATAAGATCCAATAAAAGAACTACATTCAGATAAATAATGATAACCTGAAAAGCTTCAATATATGAAATGTCTTCATTGCCCTACACCTCTACACCCATACAGATATAAGACTGTCTGATCAAATAACTGTTAGTGACTTTCAACAGATAATCCCAAAAAGTCTAGTTTTAGTTAAAACACTAAAGAGCTTTCCTAGCTTGCCCCACTTGTGAATTTGTGTAATGGCATTATTTTTCATAACATTCATGTGGCGAGAATTATCATGTCCTCAAAATGAATCTGTGGGTATTTATCAATAAATAAAGCATCAACCTCCAGATGGCGCAAGAACACACGGTATCATTTCGGAAACCCTCTCACTCCCGTCATGAAAGAAATGCACTAAAGGGTGATTTTCGTTGCTTGGATGGAGAGAGCCTCTGGACCGCTAGGGGTCGTGCTTCACTGGAAAAACACTGGTTTCACTTTTTGGAACTCAACTACTACGTTACTTTGAAGCTGCTGATTGGGTGCAGCAGTATGTCTGCCCCTAGTGGCATCATATTGGCTTCGTCTCGTGACGTCATGTTTCAGCATTTCCTCATAGGCTGTGTGACAGGGTCCAACAACACCTCTCATTTGAACCAAGTGGATTTTTCAACGTCTACAAAATAAATCTCAAAAATTCAGAATGACGTGAGCTGATTGGATAAATTATGAGGTGGGGAAATAAAGGGTTATTACTAATTAGTGACCTCCTGTAGTTCACAGTTGAAGCTGAAACAAGGAAATGACTCACGAGGTCGTCAGGACTTTCACGTGAAATGATGAAGCACACACATGCAGCCCACTTTTTCTCTCTGTTTTTTCTTCTATCCTTCTATTTTAGGCTGTTTACGGGTACAAGGTGAATGAGATGTAGCTTAGTCAAGAAAACAAAAGTTGGAGTTTCGAAAGAAAAGAGTATTCAGGCAAGCCAAAGGCTGCAGGAGCAATAGCAGGTAGTTGCTGCACCTCTAATCTGACCACTTTGATAAAGCCAGAGTCAGCAGGGTTAGTGTTTTGGCACAAGAACACTGTTGACATTTAACAAAGATAACTTTGTAAAGTGGCCTGAACGCTATGCTGGTTTTGAATACAAATTACACTAATTTAATAACATGGTATTTATTATTTGTCGTATTATTTCAAGAGAGATAGATTTATTTTATGTATACTTGATAAATTGATGAAAACGCGAGTGTGGATGTTTTTGGAAATTAATTTGCAAAGTTCAGTATTTTTATATAACATTTAAACGTGGTACATTTGTTATTTTCCTGCTGCTCTGGATATCTTTTAATGTAAAAGAAATTAAGGGTTTAATTGATATTAACAACAGCAAGCAACTTCCGTTTTACTTTTTATCGTCCGCATTTTATTTTTCAAGGTCTGTAGTTGCTCTGTTGAGTATATCATGCACCAATCAGTTCATAACTAACAACATGAAGCCTCAGTAACAAAGGCTCGGTAGCCTCATACCCGCCACTTCAAAGTGTCCTCATTATTGTGAGGAATTAGTCGGAACATTTGAACTAATTGCCACTAAGTGGCCGTAATAACTGTGTGCCAGAACAAGAAAAAAGTACTGATTTAGATGATTAAGAATGTCTTGCGAAATTCCGTAATTAAGGAATGCATAAGCAAGATTTACCTTGGATGCAGAAAGATGCTGTAATTTTAATTGCCTGCGATTATGCACCCGCACCGCGGCTATCATCCGAACAATTTATTGCAGCTGTAACATTTAGTCTTGGACTATAAGACAATATTGCTTCATTAAAGATTGGATTGGGTTGTTTTGGAATAGAATGGATTGAATTGTTTTGATATGTATATTGTGGGGACTCCTTATATTGGACTAGTGGGCTGTAAATAGAGCGCAGATTATCCTGCAAGGACATGCAGGCAGCCGTGAAATATTCACAAGCCAGGAAAATAGCAGAACTGGTGATTCCCGTGACAAACTGGCAGTGATCTGTATGCCACTGCAGGCTACACACTCACGGCGCTGACCCTAGCTCCCGTTTGGCAGGTCTTTGCCTTTACTGCGCCATTCTTACTATGACAAACAAGCAAATATTATATCATGTAATTAAAAAAAAAAAAAACATTTAGAATCACAGCGGAGTGAAGGAGATCACAGCGCAACGGCCAAGCGGGGTTGCCACCAGAAGACGCTGTGTTTCCTTAATTCCTGTAGGTGAGATGGTTTGAGTCTGCAGGCGCAGACTTCTGCGGCATCTGGCACCTGACGTTAGACCGCCCCACAAGACCTCTACATTATCAGCTGTTTTATCTGTTTAATGTGTGCACAGGCTCAAGGCATCACAGACTGTGTAAGTAGAAGTTACTGCATCGATTTTAATTCGCCTATTTGTTTTGTTCGGTGTAATTTTATAAATTCTTGGGATTTGTAACCTACACGTAAGATATTGATTTATAGCTAAAATAATCCTAAATAATAATAATAATAATAATAATGATAATGATAGTAACTATATATATATATATATATATATATATATATATATATATATATATATATATATATATATATATATATATATATATATATATATATATTGTTTGTGAAGAGGAGAATTCCACCTAAAAGTGAACTCAGAGGCACCACAGGGCTTTTAAAAAATATTTTCTCATACAAACATACAAAATTTTACAAATGAGATATGATTGGGTTAAACGGTAATGCCTCCTTGAGCATTAAGGCAAGATGCTACTGAGGGCTATACCTGGCGTTGTGCTGCAGGAGAGTAGCTATTTGAACGCCGTTAACTTCGCATGAGCGCCTCTCCTACTCCAGACTCAATTTTTTTCACTGGGTCTCTTAGACGAGTGTGTGCATCTGAATTTAGGTAATGCGCTCCTTGCGTCCAATGATATCAAAAGGAAAAAAAGAAAAAAAACGAGGGGGGTTAATCATTTACGCAGCCACTTAACACGCGGATGTGTATTTATTTACTTATCAGTATCAGTCATTTTCCCTCCGCGCAAGTGCACTTTTGCATGTCTGAGTACGATAAGGCATAACACAAACAATCCTGCAATCACTGGAGGCCTCTCATGGCCATTAAAAGTCAGTAGTTCAACTGAGGAGTGGTTCTCCAACTCTCAAGTCCATATAGGCCTCCTTTCATCAAGAGGCCCTCGTAAACATCACTACAGTTAATAAAGTGTATTGTGGTCACTGCAATCTCAAGGTGCAGCCACGTGTTCATCAGCAACATCAACAAGTCCCAAACTCCACACATGCAGCAGCTGCAGCGTGCTCGGACACCGCTTGCAGTCTCGGGGATGAACATTTATGATCATGCACGGTGCTTATGTTATTGTTAGTGGGAGGGGAGCACATGTCTTGTAAATGAAATTACGCTCGACGAAAGGAGGCTAGAGCTGTTTTGTATTGTTGGCGATGCCCCGCCTCTGATGGTAGCCTTAAACCTGGCACCCAGCTAAAACAAACCAAAGCCAGCACCGAGCTCCCACTCAATCCAATTAAGGCGGACTTGAGGTGCTCTCTTACGTGTTCATCTACCAGGATCGACGTTGAGACAACAGGAAGCAGAGGGGCTTTGGCCAAAAAAAAAAAAAAAAAAGGCAGAAGGAGAGATTGCCTTGCCTTCTAATTTCTCCCTCTCCAGCCCCAGAACAATGTCGATGAGCCCTAAGCATACGACTCCTTTTTCTGTTTCCGATATCTTGAGTCCCCTTGAGGAGAGCTATAAGAAAGTAAGTATGGAGAATAACAACTTGGGGGCACCTCTCACTTCTTACCGGCAGCCGCAAGTCTCACAGGCGGCGATGCAGCAGCACCACATGGGCCATAATGGGACTGTGTCTGCGGCTTACCACATGACTGCGGCAGGTGTTTCTCAGCTGTCACACACGGCCATGGGGGGCTACTGTAACGGCAACCTGGGCAACATGGGCGACCTGCCGTCTTACCAAGACGGCATGAGGGGCAGCGCCACGGCAACCGGCTGGTACGGAGCCAACCCAGATCCGCGTTTTTCCACCAGTGAGTATCCTGCACCTGTTCTTTGACTCCAGCTTGGAGTTATCACAGTCCGCATTGAGCTGAAATCCATATTTTTGCGGATGTTTCGTGGTGCTGTGTTTTAGGAGTTGCAGTACAGTTTTTATAATCTTTACGTTTTTCGGCACAAAATTGGCATTTTTCAAGTTTCGGTACTTTAGATGTTTCCAGTAAGGAGGGGCAGAAATCGCGCAAATATTCAAGTTTTTAATCCACAGATTTCAACATTTGTAAAGATTCTCACGACAGAAAAATAATGGAACAGTTTTCCTTCAGGGCTTTCACACTCATCCAGCAGTAACAGCTTTGCTGTCATTTATGAGCGGCTCCTTAAATTTGGTCGATGTAGTTTATGAACACGCTTTCACTTTGACACTTTTGAGTTTTAGGTGTTGTAAATAAAGGTGTCTGCTTCTTTGAGACCCGTGAAGATTTATAAAAAGCTGATAATTGAGTAACATTGTTGATTTTTGCATCTGCAAATGATATTTGTCCATACTAAATTTTCTCTCCATATAAATGTCTCTATGTAACACGAGAATATAACTTTTAAAAAAAATTGAATTTAATTACAATTATTTTCCCCCCTCAGTTTCCCGCTTCATGGGCTCATCATCCGGGATGAACATGGGCAGCATGGGCAGTCTCAGTTCCCTGGCAGACGTGGGTAAAGGCATGGGCTCTCTGTCAACCACACCGAGGAGAAAGAGGCGAGTGCTGTTCTCCCAGGCGCAGGTGTACGAGCTGGAGCGACGCTTCAAGCAGCAGAAATACCTGTCGGCGCCGGAGAGGGAACACCTGGCAAGTATGATCCACCTCACCCCGACCCAGGTGAAAATCTGGTTCCAGAATCACCGGTATAAAATGAAGAGGCAGGCAAAAGACAAAGCCTCCCAGCAGCAGATGCAGCAGGAGAGCGGCTCCTGCCAACAACAGCAGCAGCAGTCACCTCGGAGAGTAGCTGTGCCGGTGCTGGTAAAGGATGGGAAGCCGTGCCAAGGCAGCGGCCACACGCCCACATCCTCCGCTCAGACGCACCACCAGCAAGGGGGCAATGTCATGATTATGTCTAACAACACGTCCGGCCTCGGCCAGCATCAGAGCCAGCAGGTGGGAAGCACAGGTCACTCTCCAGACTTGGCGCAGCACTCCTCCAGTCCGCCCTCACTTCAGAGCCAAGTGGCCGGCCTCTCCCACCTCAACTCCCCCGCCGCAGAGTACGGCTCGGCCTTGCAGTGTTCAGCCCTGTTATACGGCAGGACATGGTGACAAGAGGCGCCGGCTATGATTTAAATCTAATTTTAAAAAAGAAAAGACATTTTTATGTTAATGCTCGGCAAGTTTCACTGTAAATGTGCGCACTTGAACAAGAACCGAGTGAAACCGACGCAGCTCTTCTTGAATTTTTTCTCCTCCCCATTTCGAAAGGAAGTGTGACTCTTGTGGAAGAATCACTTGTTCACAAACTGCGGATGTAAAAGTCTTGGGATTTATTTATGTAAATTATATTGACACAAAGGAAGAATCAGCAGTCAAATAGGCCCCATAGTTGGGATAACTAAACCCGAAACAGAGACGCAGATAGACTGCAGGACTGCTGGGTGCTCTTAAATTTCCCTCCTCAGACACAAATGTGATGACTCTGATTCATAATAGAATTTAATGTAAGCCGTAGATCTAGCTTGTATATTTCAGTAAAGGGTTTGAATTTTAGCTATTTGTTGTACAAAGTTTTTGACGCTATTGCCGGTTTGTTGTCGTTTCACTGGTATTTGTACGTTTTATTTCTTTGTAACTTATATAGATATTTGACTTACAGCAAAACAGTCCTATTAATAAATTATGGAACCCAAACAGTTAAACTTTGTTGTGAAATTAAATAATTATTTAGGTAAAGACAACAAAACAGCAGGGTTATTATTATTATTATTATTATTATTATTATTATTATTATTATTAGTTTTTTGCAGATAAAATGCAAGAAAGAACAAGCAACTAGAAGTTTTCAAAATATGTTCAGATTTGTCAGAACGTGGGAAAAAATAACTAAATGCCGCATTAGTTCTGACATGACAGTAAATACTGGGGCCTATTTCACCCCCCAGCCCCTGTTTTTTCTCCTGCTAAATCACATACCTCGCAGGCTTATCGTTTCATGGCTGCAACTCACACAAGCATGCCCTGGAGAGTAAACTGAGCCTTTTATGTGCTTTTTTCTTTTCTCTTTCTGTATGTGTGTTTTCTCTCGGCGTGAGTCAGAAAGGTAAGGTACCTCGACTCCCAACATCAAACACAAACGCTGCTCAAAGGGCAGCTTATCGATGAAATCCCTCGCCAAACAGCGCCGTATTCTTCTCAAAAGAGTCGTGAGGTGAACCGTTGGCGCGGGGCTATCAGATGGTTCATCAATAATCAATCCGGGAATTGAAAGGAAACAGGCTGTTTGTGTCGGGCATTAAAAACAAACCTGCCTCCACACAGATATTTATATATGTTAAATATTAGACTGTAGATTTTTTTTTAACCCTGTGGGATGTTTGACACTTGGAGATATCTTTATTTTCAAAATAAAGAACTCAAGCTGTAATTTATTTCCCTTTAGTTGTAGGGTTCGGTAAATAAAAGGTATAATAATCATTAGAGACTATTCTCCTGCCACCTAACAGAGATATAGGTCTTAAACAGTAAACAATGTGGTAGCTAAGCGGCGGGGTTAATGATGGGCGATTTTCGGTTATGGCTTGACCAGGGTAAGTTGTTTTCAAATCAGCGCTGTCATGTGTCATAAAGCTATAATTTTAGAGCCTTTCAGACAGGATACGTAATGAAAATAATTTATCTTTAAAGCTTTTTTTTTTTAATCCTCCAGCTTCTTGGCTTCTACTGGCTTTCATTTCTGATGCTGCCTGAAATAAGTGAGGATTTAAAGCATACACTTTAATAAAACTTCTCTGGATGTTTATCCGTTGTCTTGAGATAATTGATCTTTACTCCACATGATCCAACCAAAGTAATTTTTCCTTCCATTTGCCTATCTGACTTTTCCGGTCCTGCTGCACTTTTAATTCCTGAAATTTTATTAATTATATGGAAACTTCTTTATTTCTAGACCGGAATGTACTCAACTATTCACATACTACTGTTTTTCAAAGTCACCCAGCTTTATTTGACGCCCGAGGTGACCATTATGTTTTGGGGTTTTTTTGTTTTGTATTTTTTAATATTCTCTATTTTTTCTGATACTTACCGTATGCATCGGTGGCCAAAGTACATGCGGCTCATATAGTACAGTTAGAAGCCTTAGTCCACAACTGGACCACAAGTTGTTTATATGACTTTTGCATAAGTCCCATTTTAGCACAGATTCTGCAAAACACTCAGAGAACTGGGGCTCAGCAGTGCTTTTTGCTTAATGGGAGCTAATGTTAATACAAATACAAGAACATTAACTGATTTTCTACAACTTTGTATTTAAAATCCAAAAGCATATTCAGTCAGTATTATCGTATAAAAAATGTGATGTTCAAAAAAATTAGGCACTAAACTCACGTCCGTCTCCTTTCCAAGCACGCAGTAGGTCTTTCCCTTGAAGCCAGAGAAAGATACAGTTTAAGGGCACCAGGCAGCCCCTAGAAAAGCAATTTTAGAGACTTTAAGTGAAATCTTACCAGCATCAGAAACTATCTTCTATTAGGTATTTTGCAGAGCAGGTTTTGTTCGGGAGAGAAGTGAGAACTTTGGGATTACATTAACATGTCTTTGGCGCGGTGTGTGGTCTTTGTGTGCAGCTTGTAGCTGTTGAGAATGACTTGTTGGAAACGTGTGTGCTCTCATCGCTCTCTTTTGTAGAAACCCACAGTGCAACTTCTCAAGTCTTCCTGCCTTTATTGTGGGCTGTCTTCACGAACCCCAAGCAATTAGTCTCTAATCTCAAGGTAATCATATTTGAGTTAGTGACTAGCTGCTGAATTTCATTCACCCAGGGACCCAGTGTATCAGTAGTACGTAGTCAATACTCAATTTAAAGTTGAGGAGGACAAAATGTATAAAATGTGTATATATATATATATATATATATATATATATATATATATATATATATATATATATATATATATATATATATACATATATATAGCTTCAGAAATGAAATAAAAGTGGGGGCTGGGGTCTCTTTAACTTTTATTTTAATTTTCCCTCAAAATGTATAAATTGTGGATTTCTTTTCAGAGCACATTAAGCATTTTATTAGATTCTTTTTATTAAACCCAACAAATATCGACATCGTGGTAAAGAGACAGCCTAACAGCTAACTAGTTAGATACAGTGAGCCTAGCAGGGCAGTTATCAGTAGCTTGGGTTTCTTTTTGTGTTTGTTTTTTTAATTTGTTCTAAAACTACAACTTACAAAACAGTTTTCAAAAGTTTTTTTTTATATTGGGAAAAATTCAAATAAGAGTAATGCTCACGTAGATTACCTATTAATATTAACAGACCTGCAATCATTAAACAAAAACTAGTGAGTCGTTGGTGATTTTGTTCACTGGTGTGTGATTCCTGACATACATTGCTGCTGAGTATGTGACGATGGCGTGGCCTATTCTCGACATTAAGAAGTGCTCCAATAATTACTTGAATTTCACATAAACAAATAATAATAATAATAATAATAATAATAATAATAATAATAATATGCTAAGTAAGTGTTTGTAGTGCGTTTAATTGCTTTTCTTCTGATTTAGATGTTAATGATGACACGGGTGCTGTCCACGGTGCTGAAAAGAATACGTCAATGGGAAAATGAAAAATGAGCACAAAGTCTGCATTTATTACATAAGATATACTCAAAAAAGCATTTTCATATTAGTCGTTGTATAATCTTATAAATCTATATGTATATATGAAAACTGTGTTCTTTTTAAATACAGCCACTCTCGTTCTTCTTTCTTAAGTTCCTAAACATTTCATTGCAGCAGGCCCAAGCATTCATGAGGATTACAAATAGGACAATTACACAGCAAATGCAATCACCCCCCTTGGTAAATGTTATTGTGAGCTAGCAGCAAAAATCTTTAATTTTGCTACGTTTATCTGCTTCTTCGAGCCATTGTGCAAAGAGCGCAAACGAGGGTCATTTGCGAACTGAAATACTTTGCATGCAAAGCGGAACACAAGATGCTGTAATACTTGACCTTTCAGCATAATTGTTGAAGGCATGAAATGCAGCATTCAGAGCTCGCTGAGTGGAGTCTTTCTTTATCTCTCCCTCTGATGAACAAAGTGCATTTTATATATCTTCGGTGTTGGCTTTGTTTCTTTTGAGAAAAATTTCCCTGAGACTGGCTGCAATTTATCTTCATTTTAATAATACTGCTTGGGTAAAAAAAAAAACAAAAAAAACAAAAAGAACCCGAAAGAATGAAAGAAAAAAAGAAAAGAAAACGGCACAAATCACACGACTTTTCAATTCAATACTTAATGGACTTCATGCAAAACCCAAAAACCGACGAAACTTGTAAATAGATGTTCTCGTATAAAAAAAGAAGTCTGTAAATTAATCATGTTTGGCAGCTGGGGTTCAACATATTCCTCAAGGACAATTAAGGCAGAGAATTTTGCAGATGGTTAAGTCTCATTTCTCATGTTGGACGTTGTCGTGGTGCCACTGTAAAATTTCAAGAAGTAACTTTGTTCGAAACTCTCAATGCAAAAAGGATAAAAAAAAAGATTAAAATGAGCTCTCTAGAGTTTCATAATTTAATTGATTAATCTATATAAAACAATCAAAATCGCAATTAAAAACATTCCCTAAAGTGATCAACAAAAATTCATCTCTCCTTTGGAATTGTTAAAGTAAGTAAAAGAAAAAATCCCAGGTATGTTATGCTATTTACAGTAGGGTGCAGAATTTCTAAATACTAATAAATTTGCATGCAAAATTCTGTATTTGGATTAGACATGACACTGAAACATTTAGATTTATATTTCACTTGTTCCTGATCATTTTGTAATAACATCAAAATAAGTAAAGCACTTTAAATTGTCTGGAAAAAACTTATTCAGAGTTCTTGCATAAGAGATTTCTGCTAAATAATCACCAGGCTCTTAGGTTTTGTAGATTTAACATGTTTTTTTCATTAAGGTAATTGATTGTAAGGAGAGTGTCATCTGCATAGATGTTAAAGTCACCGTCAAAAAGAGTGTCAGTTTTGATTTTTTAAATTGTTTGTTTTATATTGTTTGGTTTGGTTTTTCTAAATGAAACAACATGAGGATGGGGTCTATAAAAAGGGGGGTGCAGATTAGCAATCATCTTATATTAAGAAATCTAAAGGGGAGTGCTGGCCTCTGCACCTCCATTGCCAGAGTAGGACAAGAGGTTGAAAAATTAGTTCTAGACAAATTCGATTTTAGAAATGTAAACAAATTTTAGGCTGCTTAAAATCAAAATACACACACCAACATATTGAAACCTCCCAAAACAGAAGCTTCATGTGGTCCCGTGCCATTTTTTATGATGGTAGTGGTTGCCACAAATTATGTTCGTTTAGATAATTTTATAAAATATTGGATTTGTTGTTGTTGTTGTTTTACAGAAAGCAAATAAATCATTTTAAAAACTGACACAGAGTAGGACTTAGAAACTGTAATTTGTTCTGATTTCTAGGCTTACACAGACAATTTGTAAAGTAAAAGGGAAACAGTGATACTGCATATATTTCTTTGTCAGAGTTGGATGATATCAACCAGTTCTGGCCACAGAAAACCTGAATGCCCAAACTGAGCGACAGTGAAAGAGAATTTCTAATAAAGCTACAAATGCATGTTTAATAGATGATACATATTCAGTTTGCCCAGATAAAAGGAAAGCATTTTATTTCACTAGCTTATTAAATAAGGCAATTGTTCTTGAAAATATTAGAAATTAAATCTAACCTCTGTGTACTTACTTATTTCTAACTTGTTATTTAGACAGGAATGCATACCCACAACTTATTTATGTAGATTCACACTGAGGACATACTACAAGCCAAAGGTTAAACTTGAAATCAGAAACAAACACCAACAAACTAAATGTTATAAAATAGCAGGTGGTTAAGTTTCTTATATTATTGATAGTTTTAAAGTGAAAGGAAAATCTGTTACAAAAATGAAATCTTAGTTATGTGCAATAACACGGTTATATCTGCGGTTGGAGGGCAGGCAGTGTGGGTGTCACATGTTAACCGTAGGCTCTCTTCTTCTAAACTAATGAAATCATTTTCTACCTGTATCCATCGAAGACCCAGTTCGACTTAAGTTCAAGATACATTAGGAGTTCTTAATGTAAGTAGCCATAAAATTAGAATAGACTCGGGGTAGAAAAAGAATAATAAGTAATAGGCTAAGGGTTTCGGGCTGTAGAAATTGGCATTATGAGTAGCACTGGACACCAGGATCTAGTTGGATTTAACTTAAACAGTGGACATTATACCTCGTATTCAGTGACCATGTTTAGAAGCAGTGTCACCTGATTTCCATTCTCTTGTTACATGATGACATACCATGTAAACTGGGGTATTATAGAACCCTCTAAATATTGATAAAAATGTATTGATAAAATAAAACACTTTTTTTTTTTGCTTAACCGACTTTGTTGATACTTTTTAAGCTACTTTACTTTATCAACTAGTAAACTTTATTCTGTGTCTTAACTTTTGTATTGCCATTACAGCACTTAATTTTCTTATTTATTGTAAGCTATTTTGTTGTACAGTGCTTTGTGACAGCTTGTTTGTGAAAAGCAGTTTATAAAACGCGTACTACAAATACTTAATACTAATGCTCTCATTTAATTACTTAATATTGTACAAACTTGGGAAAAAAACATGCACAGCATATTTTTACACATGTGCACTTAAGACACTTAGAAACAAAAAAAGAAATGTTTTGATCAGTCTTTATACTTTACAACAATAAATTGTTAATTTTCTTTAAACTTTAAGTTTTGTAGACATTCCCCACCTTTCCATCGCTAAAAAAAATACCTATTTACAAGTACTGTTAAAATCCTCCGAACTATATTTTGGCCATGGCCCTTAATTCCAATGTCCTTCAGAATAGGCCCTAGCCTGCTTTCATGGGTCTGTATGAGCTTATTTCAGGAGAGGATCTTATAAACACTGCAAGGCTACTGCCATTCTCTGTGACCTGAGTGGGTATAGTTTTTTTTTTAATCCAAAAGACAAAATGAGCAGGTTCATATCCAAGCATCATAAACCAACCCAGTTTTCTATGGCACAATACATGAATTGTTTCATCAACTCTCCATACCTTCAAAACTACTCTACTTGTGTGTTTGTCCAAAAGTAACAGTGTGAAATATGTTTGTTTTGTGCACTCACCCAATGCCACATAAATGTAAACATACTTTTGACATTTGACAGAAATGTGGATAAGAATAAGGCTGGATTGAGACTTAAGTCTCTGTGTGGAAGGTCCTCATCAGGATAGAAATTCAAGTAAATGAGTGAGCTGGTGTGCGCGCCCACGCTGTGTGTGCTCCTGTTAAACATGCCAATTAAATGAGACCAGACTAAAGCGGAGTTGTCATGTCTGTGTACAGTACCAGCAGGAGTCCTTTAGAAACCAACGAGCCATCACTAACCCCGTTAACACCAGACCCTCCAGACCGACCCGGGTGCCGCTGCTCGCTCTATAGGCCTGCAGCAATAACTTCTCCATTTAATGAAGGTTTGAATAGTCCAAGGCTATCCCTTTCAAATAGTGAGACCTAAAGTGAATTTAAATTGATTTGCATGCTATAAATATGAGAGCACTTATGAATTATAGGCTATAATAACATTTTTTAGAGGAATTAACACAAAAAAGTGTGTTTAGTTTATAAAGGATGTTCGGCAATATTAAAAGGAGTGCTGCAGAGTAACTAAGTGGATATACTCAATATCTATATGTAAATGTAAAGATACAAGGGCTTACTCCGAGCTCTGTTTTCTATTACTCTTCTAAACTGATTTGAAAGCTACAATTTACAAATTAAGATTTTAGTAAAAACAGCTTCTGTTTAGTAACTACTCATCACTGCAGTTACCACTGACCACCTACAGCATTGGGAGTACTTCATCCAAATAAAAATTAATGATAGTAATTCTCAGCTGATAGGTATAATGAGTCCACCTACTTTTAACCATACTTTATTTTATTTATTTATTTTTTACAATTTTTGACCAATACTAAGCTTTCTTTTTTGTATCTGGTATTGTTATATGTGCCACTGCTATGAATAGTTCTTCCAGAGCTCTATGGTAACATTTTCAGGTAAGAAACCTTAAAAGTCGAAACCAGTTACCCTGATTTTTCTTTTTTGCTTTGCCCAGTAAGCATTAAAAGCTTCACACACATGCCTAACGTGAAAACTTAAAGCATAAAATGAATGAAACTTCCCATATGCTCTCAGTAAAGAGGGACAACTTGATTAAACCGCACTGAATCCATGGATAATCCAGCAGTCAGTCCATTCTCCTGTGTGAGTGAATGGTGGGGTAGGCTGCGTCTCTTTGCAGACTGAAAAAAAAATTCCTTGAATGTTTCTACACAATAAGCAATCAAGATCCCAAAGCCTGGACATTTGACAGCTTAATGAGTTCAGGCTGCAATCACTTTAAGAAAAGCCATGGTCCCTTTTAACCAGAGCACAGTCTATATGAGCCGAGCTGAGAAAAGGCACAGCGCGTCCATCTAACTCACAGTAAAGACGCACATAACTACAGGTTAATAAAAACACGGGGTGGAGGTGGATGTAAATAGGTCCTGTATATTAGGACCTGTTGAGACTTGCATGTTTTGTTCGGCTACAGGAGGAGGGGTGATATTTGCCCCCCTAATGAAATATGTCATTACGAGGAATTCATGTGACACAAAAGGGGCGACAGTCAAAAATTGCCCCACTGCTGTTCAGTAATTATATAGTTTGCCCTGGCAGCGCCTTCAGGCAGGTGGCTGGTCCATCATGCAAATGGCTTGGCTGTGCCGACATAATTAGCCACTGCGAGCCGCTTAAATTAACAATTAGCTAACATGCAATTCTGTTCACAACGCGGTAGTTCTCCTTTTTGGCCAATTGTCACTGTATGTTATTCCGGTGGCTGAATTGCTCAGTAGGATATAGGCTATGTGGTTTCTTACTTGGTCAATTTACAGGCTAAATGAACGGAAATCGACAGAATGGGGGTTTATATCCTAATCCCCAAAGAGAAGCTGCATGGCAGCGCATTTATGTTAAACACTTAGTCGGGAGAAAGAAAAAAGCCTGTAACACACATTTCATGGATGTCAGGCTGACAGGCAGCTCAATATAGGAGTGTCAGGTGTTGATAGTCAAATGGCAGTTTAACAGAAAACAGCAGTGTAAGTGAGAGTGAATCGGACTCAGGGGCCACACGCTGCGCTTCAGCCAGCCCTAAAGGTTCTGCTTTTTTAACCTCTTCACTGATCCCCTTGCAGCCGGTGTCCAAAACACTATTGCCTTACTGCAGGCCAATCACGGCCCACCCACTCTCTCATTATTCTCGCTGCCCTCCGACATGACACGGGAACAAAGTAGACATTAAGCAACATTAAACCCAGGGATGGGAGTAATCAGGAACCCGTTATCTCTTAATGAAGGAAAACACATGCGGAGCGATACACATAGCGGGTAATCAATAGAAAGGCCTGACAAAAGGAATCGGAGAGCCCAAAAAGGGAAAATGCAAATCAATTAGAATCGTTGTTTGCTTTGAAACCGTTCAGTCTATTTCCATTAATTACATGTTCATTAAAAGTAATTCGTCTAGGCTACACACCAACAACAGTTGTCTCTCCCCTTGTCCCTTTTTTAAGGGAATGGCTTAAAAAAGGGAATGGCTTGGGTCCAACTTCTTGTTAACATTTAATCTCACTCAGGCTTGGACTTTTTAGGGGGGGGAAGGAGTTTGAGTCAAGCTGCCTCAGTAAGTCCATCTGCTGAACGATGTATTCTGAGCTAAAACTGTATGAAAGTCATGCTTGAGCTCAATTTAAATACCTTAAAAACTCTGTGTTGGTTCAAATCATCAAAAGGCAATTTGTACAACACTTATATTCACTCTCATTTAGTTTAGCCTGCCTATTTGCTTAAAAACAGACAAAACTGTGTTTTTTAATAGAGTGTTATGTGGAAATGTCATGTTTCACTCTCACAATCAGCATGCTATCTTATCTCCTTTTTTTTCCACAATCTGAGTTGCTTTTACCAAAGGCCCACAACCTCTTGTTGGTTGCTATAGCATTTTCAAGCACCATTCTGCTAAATCCCAACCCCCACATAGACCTGCTCTGCACACTTGTAATAAATTATCCTCAAGTGAAACGACTAAAAATGAGCTGGACCGAAGCTGGACAGGGCCACTTTACTGAATCACACCTCATAAACATTTTCATTTTTGTGTGACTTGACCCCCAAAGCTTTTATACAGTCAATGCATGTGTCTGGGTCTTTCATCACACATGGTCTGAACCTTGCCAACTCTATGGGCCTACTGTTATTGAAGCTCTTATCTGCCTGCTGATGACTGATGTTATGCAATCACATTTTGCAGCAGCAGTAGACAAAATCTGTAGGCGGCTGGATGCATCACTTATGGAGCCTCCTCCTTATCCTACAGTGTGAAGTGCAAACATATGGGCCTGGAACGCTAGTGAGGAGAGTGCTGATTTGTTGATTAATTAAACATGCCCCCCCCCCCCCCCCCCCAAAAAAAAAAAGAATTGCTCCCTAAAATCCCACATTCACAATGCCGTACCACCAAGTTCAGTGTTGAACAAGTGGAAATCTGAATCAGCCTCTTTATTCCATGAGCCCCATCTTTGCCAAATTGAATGCAGATTGAAAATAATTTTTCAGCTCTTGACTTCAGCTATTCACCACTCTGAATTGGTTTTGCTACTGTCACGTTGCCACACAAATGTAAATAAACACATTTTAGTCTTCAAATTATTGTTCAGCTAAAATTTGAGGGATATTGTCTAATGCGCAAAGAGAAATGACAGTGCTAGGTTACTGTAAATACACTGACATTTTGAATAAATCCTCAAATCTCTGATTAATTTTGCTGTCACTTTCACCGCATTTTCCAGAGAATAATTTCAAGATTTTTTTAACATGCAATAACCAGCACAACTACTAATACATGTAAGTGCACCTCCAGCCATGCCAAAAAATGAGGCCGTTATAATGATTTTATTAAATGCATTATACTTAAAATGCTTAATATATGTACATATCAATGTCTGCCACAAACTCTTTAGCACTCACCTATTCTTGTGGTTTCCCAGTACAGGACCAGTGCCTGCTGTGTTTTGGCAGGAAATCAATACAGGGAGAAAATCTGTTCTAATCATCTGTACATTTACCATCACAATCAACAATCAAAGCCAAGACCTGAATCTTTATTTGTAGGCCTGAACTGAACAATTTTCCCACTGTGAAAGGCAAGCTAAATTAGAACCCTTGGTTCCTGTTAGTAGCTCTTAATGGCTCTGATTTGTGAACTGCTAAATGAGGTTATGTAAATTGATCCTGAATGTAGGCAGAGGCCCCCAGGTGACAGGTGCAGTCAGCTGAAGGTGGGGGCAGGGATGGTGTCATGCAATGGGGAATGGGGGGAGTAATATGCTAGGATGTATTTACAGGCCCGCAGGGAGACAGAGTTGCAGACTGAGATTAGGTGCATTACCTGGGAACTGAGTGAAAAGTAACACATTTTTAGTTGGGTTTCTTTTCAGCGTTACAGAATTATTTTGTCACTGCTCTTTCAATTCCTAGCAGGATCAATCCAAACAAGTAATAACAATGAAAAGATGCAAAGTATATTTCTTTAATAAAAAGTACTTGTTTACTTTTCCATTTCACTTTCACTGCATTTTAGATACAAATTTTAATTTACTATATATGTGTTCCCTCTAAGCTGTGCGCGTGAGCAATCGCGCACTGCTGACACGGTCTCCCCACACAGAAAATCTGCACTGCGCACAAAAAAAATCCAGACTGAATTGGAATAAAAGTAAAAACATGTATTTATTTTATTTATTTTGCTCATCCAAAACACAAAAAATTAGTGTGTTGTTTTAACCGAGCCCATGCTCTTTATGTATCATTTCTATATTGGAACCAACTTTGTACAAAAAAAACAACCTTTCTTTGAAGTATCCACAAAAGCAAACAACATATAAATATTTATGGAATAACACTTCCTATAATTTAGTAATAAGCCAGCCACTTCATTAGTTACCCTGTGACCGATATATCAGTTTTGCCCCCCTTCGCTTTCAGAACTTCCTTAATTCTTCATGGCAGACTCAGCAAGGAGGATTTTGGTACATGGTAGCATCACATAGTTGTTGTAGATTTCAGCTGTTCATTCACAATGCAAATGTCCTGTTCTACCGCATCCTAAAGGTGCTCTACTGGATTGAAATGTGGTAACTGTTGAGGCCATTTGAGTACAGTAAATTCATTCTCATGTTCAAGAAACAACTTTGACATGATTAGAGTTTTCTGACATGGTGCATTATCCTGCTGGAATTAGCCATTTGAGGATGGGCACACTGTGCTCATGAAGGGATGAGCATGGTCAGCAACAATACTCAGGTAGGCTGCAGTGTTTAAACAATATTCAGTTGGTGCTAAAGGGCCCAAAGTGTACCAGAAAAATATCTGCCACACAATTACACCACCAGCAGCAGCCTGAACTGGTGATATTGATAGCAGAATGGATCTAAGCTTTCATGTTGTTTACAACTCTACCTTCCAAATGTTGCAAAAATTAAGACTCATGAGGCCAGGTTGTATTTTTCCAGTCTTCTTTTGTGCAATGTTTTGAGCATTATGTGGATTTTACCATCATTTTCCTGTTCTGAGAGGAGTGGAACACAGTGTGTTCTTCTGCTGTAGCCCATCTGATTCAACGTTGAATGTGTGCATTCAGAGCTGCTCTTCTGCATAGCTTGTTTGGTTGCATAGGAATCTGGCCATTCTACAGTGACATCAACAAGGCATTTCACCCTTTTAATTGCTGCCCACTAGATATTTTTCACTTTTTTGGACCATTATCTCTAAGCCCTAGAGATAAAAACCCATTCACCCATATTAGCTCCATCCCATTCAGTTAAAACTTTACAATGGTACATAAGAAGTAGGTCTATTAGAAAAAATATTCAAAATGACTTAAAAAACCACACTGGTGGTTTTATTGAGATGAATAATGAATCCTGTTACATTTGAAACATTTGTACTATATGTACATTTTGATTAAGAGGTCTAGTTTTGTACTTGTACTTGAGAATTGGAATACTTTTTCCACCAGCTGTACATGCAGGGCTTCTACTAAAATTGCTGGTGATGCTCAGAAACATTGTGCATCCCCACTACAACATCACTTTCCTTTATGCTTTCTCTATCATTATTCATGACAGATATCTCATGTTAAGTGTTAAGGCACACACGAATATGATTCGGACACGTTTCCATAGCTCTAACCAAAGACATAATAACAAGGGAACTATCTACATACAGCCTCTCAGGGAAAGACTGCTGAGTGATTGAAGCACTCTGACTCACCGCTCTTCACTTCAGCCATTTAGGCTCTGCTGACTACTGTCTCAGCTGCGTTAAGGACAATGTAGGTGGACTAAGTTGCCACTGGTGACTTGGTCAGACTTTTATAAGTATGAAACCCAACCAGTAGTGAAATGTAATTGGCTGCATTTACTTAAGTACAGTACTGGTGCAATTTTATATTCCACTACATACATTTCACAGCTGTAGTCATAGCTGTAGCTTTCATTGTGACTGTAATAGTTAGTGACTATATATTGCCAGACTATAATACATATTCTTAAATTGCATCTGTTTAGAAACTGCTAGTGAAGTAACAGTCTCTGTAGGTTCATTACTACAAATAACTACTGCAAGAGTAATTCATTAATTGAATGAATGAAAGAAATGCTCTTCATTAACCAAACATCTCCTTGTTACTAGACTAAAACTAATTTGAAAACTAAAATGGAAAATACAACTGGATTGTGTGTTATCCTCCAGGTCTATACTCTCTTTTTTTTTATCTAAAATGGCAACTTCATCACGGGTTCACGGATGAACTTCACTCAAAACTCCTGTTTTATCCATAATCTTAATTTTGTTCACTAGATTCCAGTTTTCTCATGTTTACTCCTCTCCACATGCAGAAGTTAGTCATGGAGTTCCTGAAGGATCTATGGTAGAGCCAATACTTTTCACATTACCCAAAAATTTACTTTTACCTGTAAATCAGACCAAGTAAATCGATTGAACTATAAGAACATTGTGAATTGTAAACTTTTTAATTTCTAAATCAAGAAGTGTTTTGTTTTTAAGACCTTGCAAACAGTTACTCTGGTTGGCATTACCATGGCATCTGTTTTTATTGTGATATTTATGAGCAGAACATTTCATTAAATATTGTATATTATTTAAAAAATATATCCTTAGGCCTTATACCTTGTCAAAGTTAGGACTATCCTCTGTCAGAGTGATGCTGAAAAGTAGTCTACACATGTATTACTTCCCTATTCTAATTCCTCATCAGAATAACCCCATAAAAGCCTGGCAGTGATCCAAAATCAGTACTGATCAGAACTAGCAATAAAGATCACATTCATCTTCCAGAAATAAAAATAAAATTAATTCCCTTAATGACTAAGCTTCATTGTGTTTTTAAACTGATCCCCTGTTGAACCAGGTTTGATTTAAGAGTCAGAAACCCTTTCTACTTTTGAAGCAAAGCTTAGAGCTACTGGCAGCTCCTAACTATGCTGCTACAAGAGCCAGTTCCTGGTTGACCTCCATCATCCAGTACTGCTGCTCTCATTTAATTAACTTTTTATTCTCTCTGTTTTCTCACTATCTCTGTGCCTTTTTAAGTCTGGCTCTCTATCTGAATATTTCTGATCTAAGCTTACTGGCTCACCAAGGCTTGGTGGTTATTTTCTGTTTTTCAATACTGATATTTTCTCCACTCATCCTATTCATTAGAGGCAGCCTTCCCTGGATTTGGTCATGCAACAGGTTTCTTCTTGTTAGAGGAGTTCTTCCTCTGCACTGTCACCAAATGCTTGCTCAGCTGGAATCATTAAGTTTCACTGGATAAACTACCATGAAACAACTTCTATTGTGTTCTGATAAAGCTGTTAAAAGCTACATTTTAAAAAAAGAAGGTAAAACCATATATGAACACTGATGAAACACTAGACCTCTTGAATTGCTCCATAACATTCAAATTGACCTGTATTAAGCTGATTAAGCAAACGCACAGGAAAGAGCTTGAGTGCTGGTATAGACTTACATCTTTCTCTTGTGATTGTAGACTAAATGTGGCAGAAACAGCAGTGCACAGCAGTAAAAGCCAGTTAATAACTTCATGAGGATCCTTAACACTTTGTCCATATTATTAATGCTCTTCACAATCAGAAGTGGCTTAAAGCAATAACTTACCTCCCTGTCCCTTGTGGCTAACTTTTAGTTGAGGCTGCATCACATTGCATTGCTAACTCACAATGAATTATGAAGAGCTGGGTTTCCCTTAGTGTAAGCAGGAAAAAGATTCTGAATAATTCCTGTAGCTGCTTCCAAGTAAAGATGTTTTTCCCGTTCTCTTGCCTAGTGTGTGCTGCAAGGTACTGTTTTGGGGCCTTTTCTTTTTTTCTTATATCTAGTCCCTTTTCAGCATAATTTAAGATTTCTTATCACTCTATGCAGATGACATCTTGTTATATATCTGTTTCAAGCTTCAAGCTGTTTCTAAGTTAAATAGTTGCCTAGTTGGTTAGATTTTATTATCAGTTGGATGACTGAAAATTTTCCAGGAGAAAATGAAAGTCCTTTTTTGTGCCCTGAACACATTTCTGATGGAAATTGTAGTTACACTTGCTATTTGCCAAAATGTCTATAGAACACTTTGATTCAGCTTTAACTTTGCTAATGTGAAATATCTGGTTCACGCTTGCTTTTATCACTGAAGAAATATTGCTAAGCTGAGCTCCACTGTGTCATACTCTGATTTAGTCATGTCTTTATTTCATCACATCTGGATTATTCATATTCATTGTTTACATGTCTTAACAAAACCTCTTTCGAACATTTGCAGGTGGTTCAGAATGCTGCCACGAAACTTTTGAATAAGTCTTCCAAGTCACTCGCCTCCCACCTGTCACTATTGCTAATTTAGTTCCACTAGCTCCCAGTTAACTTGAGAGTCTGCTTTAAGATTTTGCACATCAGTGAGGCTTTGCATGCATACTTCTCCTGCAGGTCCCTGGGGTCATGTGATCAGGATCTGCTAGCTGTGCAGCACACAAGAAAAAAAAACTAAGGAGACAGAGCTTTCATGACAGTGCTTTCAAGCTCCTTTTTAGCTCGAGATCTGTGGACTACATGTTTTTATGTTTTATTATTTTCATTGTGAAGTATTTTGTGATATTTATCTTGAAAAGTGCTATACAAATAAAAAAAAATTGAATTTACTAATTTACTATTTTTGTTGCCAGTAATGGTAATTGACTTGCATTCTAAACTATGTCACTAATCATAAACTTAAACCCGATAAACATGGTACTATTGTCAATAGTTGATACTGTATCACCAGCCCGAACATGTTGGTATCACACAATTCTAGGTCCTGGGGTGAGTGGGAATAGAGGCAGGGAACATCCTCGGCAGGTCACCACTCCATCACAGGGTCAGCAGAGAGACAGACAACCACACACTCTTACATCCACACCAATTAACAAGTAAAGCTTGGGACGGTGGGAGGATTCCTAAGCACCTAAAAGCAAAGTCTAATGACTAGTTGTCTAGTGTAAAGAATAAAAAAATGTATTTGTGTTTAAAAAAAAGTGTTTCTATCAACTGAATAGTTTTATTCTCCAAAATATAATAGCATTATTTCTTTGTATAAGCCATCACGTGTAAAAGTCCATATAATTATATATGTATAAATGCTTGTATATAGATATAGATTTACAACAGTTTAAGAACTAGTAGGAGCCCAAATAAACCTTTTTCTGGGACAATAGCGTTAGTATAGGGAGACAAGCGAGGATGTGTGGCAGTGTAACAATGAGAAACAACAGCAAATAGAAAGAGAACTGCAGTTGATGGGTCTACCAAACAAAGCAGTTCTTCCCCTGTTACACTTCATAGGGAGGATTAGGAGTTCAGTGGGAATCTGTGACCAAGTGGACAAAAGTGGCAGCCCAGAGATTTCCACTATATGAGTGGACATAGAAGACAACAGTACATAAACATTTTACCTTTACAGTTCATGCACATGTAAATACTGCTTATGTTTGCATGCATCTTCAGAACTGAGAATTCCAAAAGTGTTGCAAGTAATGTGCCAAAGCAGTTCAGAAAAAATCTGTAAAAAGCTACTGAAGTCACTCTCAAATCCAGCACCATGACTAGTCTTTTTTTTTAAAAACATTTTTTCTGCAAAATTTACATTTGTTTCCACGTATATCTTTTTATTACTTAAAAGCAGTACGTAATGAGCTGATCTGTGGGAAGCTTGGTCCCAAACTCACAAGAAAGGAATACTTTTAATTATTCCTCTCTGGGGGAAATGAGACAAAACCTTCTTACTGCAATCCACTTCGCTCTTTACATTGTGCTGCCTCTTTCTCCTGATCCTCATGTCTGGCCTTTACTCCGTCTCATGCTCTGTCAACATAATCTGCCACCGTGCAGCAGACAGGCTCAAAAGCGGACCTTTTTACTTTCCTGCAGGTGGCTGATGTGACTGAGGCAAGAGGCAGCAACAATCCCTCTTCACTCACTTCCCTCTAACACTAGGACCACCTTATTTCCTGTATAGCACAAATTCCCTCTGCCTGCCAAGAACACATTCTTGTAAAGCAAAGAAAAAAAATCTTATTAAGTTGCACAAAGAACCATTAAGGTATCCTTGTAACACTTTTCAGCAATTCTCTATAATGGCTTTAGCATTTACAAGCAGTGCATAAATACTTAATAAATGGTTATAAATTGTAATGTTATGTTAGGAATCTACAATTAATATGATTTAATAACAGCAAGAAAAACCAGAGGTCAAATCATTCTCTGGAAACAAGTTAGCGCATTTAAATCAGTTTGCTGTACCTTACTTTCAGCCAATTAGATAAATACAGTACTACTTATGTTGATGCATCAGTAATAATGACCCCACGGTGTAAGCCGACAATGACTAAGGCCGTTGTGCATGAACTTTTACTTGTAAAGGAATATTTTTAGGCTGTAGCACTTGTAAATACTTTTTCAACCACTGGTTTTTTAATCCTCTAAAATTGTTTTTAAGATGTAGGAACATATTAGAGGAAAAGGTGACATTTAAAGATTGTGAATATCTGTAATACTTAGTTTTGGTTTCAAAATGTAAATATAGCTAAATATAAAAACATTGAGCTCAAGTAGGCTATCATGTTTTTTTTAATGGCTCATATAAATGCCTTAAATCACAACTCTTCCCCGTTAGAAGAATAAACAGCTCTTTGGTCTGAAGCCAGCCAAATTAAATGAGCAGTTTTTTAATTTCTGAGCGCCTTGCTGTGTGGGAACATTCAGCAATAGCTCAGCATGTCAAACCATGTCAAGTGTTACAGTTCCTTCCTGTTTTGGGGGGGAAAATATCACCTCAGAGATGAATTAAAGTAAAAAGGCTTGTCTTCAGACCCCTTCCTAAAATGATTAACCCTCCTAAAGAGCATTATTGAGTTCTGAGTGGTTGTGCCTTCTCTTTGCCTGTAATTGTTCTTTTTCTGTTGTTTCCTTCATCAGTCTCTCTCCTCATTATATGAAAAGAAGGGGAAAATGTCTGAATAGAGGAGGGAGATTTTCCCACAGTCACTCAACACAAAAAAATACGCCATTGTAACCAGGTTCCCATCCCAATGCCCTGCTGCACAGTCCACTGCGGTCAGAGGGACAATATCTTTATAATTGAGTGACCATTCTTTCGCCTGTTTGAAAAGTAAGTGACTGAGAATACAGTTAACGGCACATTTGAGTGAGTTCAGTAGACGGGGAGCCTGCTTTGTATATATCACAGTGTTTTAAAATAAACGTAATAAAAATTGCAGGTCATACAAATATATAAGAACTGGCATTCTAAACATATAGTGAAAATAAAATTTGACAGATAAACATGCCATAAGACGACAGAGAATAAATGATTTAAAACATGCTTTAAAAGGCGTTAAAAGAGAAAGTTCAGAGACTGGACATCTTTGGGCATTTAATAATATGCTCCAGATGTGGCACTACTTACAGGCTTGTTTTCAGGTAGAGAACACAAGTCATAAAATTATTTTATTAATATTAAAATAATACTTGATTGTTAATAGAACTGTCTACCAGTGTATGACATTACAACATTAGCTTAACTTGACTAGAGGCAACAATAAAATGTTGCTTGACTGCTAATAGATTACTGTATAAAACCACAGGGTCACTAATGCATGAAGAGGGCTTTTATATTTGATGATAGTCATTAATAGGCATATTTAGTTTGGATTTTATGGGAACAGACTGAAGAGAAGTAGAAACAATTGGGTAAAAGATGAAATGTGCATGAAATGTTTGGAAATAAAGCTATAAAACAGGTTTTTCAAAGTTTTATAAAATCAGTTTTCCTATACAGTATATATAGAGATGATCTTACCCACCCTGTGTCGAAGAACAGTTCAAAGATTTTTAAATTTCACATTTTATAACTTTATTTGTTTTTTTATGCTGTTTGTTTTTTCAATTTGCTATCATGGAGCCTGATAATATCTAAGTATCTAACATCTATATCTACAGAAAACTGATATATACTTAATTGTAATTGCAGTTTTAAAAGTTGATCCTTGACTTTAAGAATTATGTAAACAATTTCCTTTCAATCTGTTAAAAGACTGAAAAAGAGAAATGCCTTAAAGCTTTCAGAAATACTTGCACAATAAAACCCAGTAAAAATAGTGAATTTAATTTAAGCATTTATTATTACTAGTATTTTAGCAGTAATATCAATATTCTCACAACTACGGTTGTGTGCGTGTACGCATGCGTGTGTGGAGCCTCGACTTCGTTAAGCGCGCACACGCAGAAGCCTGCACTCGAACCAATCAGCGCACAGTATTCTTCGGCTTGTCGAACAGCAATGGCGGAGGCAATGAAGCTAAGTAGAAATCATGCTCCTCCCAGTGACTCCAGTAAAATGTCCAGCTATACAGACTGTATGGATTCGTTACTGCAACTGCTAGCAGACTTCGGGGAAGAGGTTTGTTTGGATTGTTTAAGCTGCCTTGTTTCGGACATCGCTCCTTTCAGTCCGGGGTGTTAGCTGGCTGCATGCTAATGTTTTTAGCAATGTGGTGTTAGCAGGGCTGCTTAGCGGACCCACACTGTTCATTCATTGTCACTCACACAGCGCTGTGGTGCTTTTTTTTGACAAGTAGGTTGTTGCAAAGTAACTGTGCTTTAAATGGTTCAGTGTTGTTTTGAAAGTAATTTAAGATACAAGATCGAGCTTGTGCCTTGACTGGGCTTAACTAGGCATTCTGTTTCATCAGTAACAGCAATGTTTCATGTCATTATCCCTGTTGCCGTGCTTCTCGTATTGGATTGAATACACATCTAAATAAACCTCTTTATTCCATACATGCAGTAAATGATCTCAAGCCCTGCTATTTGTGTGGTAAAGCACAAATAAAATATGCATTGAATAAAAAATAAAACCATCGCCTTTCACCCGCTTTATGAATCTATAGAAGTTCATTATTTTCCTAAGTCTGGGATAATCTTATTTTTAATTATGTATTGATTGACCACCATTGCAATAATCAGCCAAATATATTAATTTTACAGTGACAAAAAACAGCTGAAAACAAGAGGAAAATAATCCTTTATTTTACATTAAATTGAAGCTGATACCACCAAATGCTTTTTCTTGAACAGTAACAAATCAATAATAATTACCCAGTTAATTATCAAAAATAGTTTATGTACTTTCACATCAATCAATTGTAACTTGCATATATGAGACAAATGTATATATTGTCCTGTTGGCATGCAATTGCATGTTAAATGCTGATTCACAGTAACATCCACACGTTGTCTTTCCTGAAATTAAGCTGAAATTTGGGGATGCTGCTTTGAAAATAGATGTCAACCCCAGCGCTGTGAATCTTCAATCATCTCCACCTGCTCATGTTTACAGCTCATTACAAGGACATATCGCTAAATTACAGGTAAAAACTTTAGAGGATTTTCAAGAGCTGACATAGATTATTATGCAGCTTTTTATTGTGTTATCATTGCAAGGAAATAAAAGTAGATTCGAATTAACAATATCTGAATTTTAAATTTTCGATTATTCTTCAGAGCTTTAAATAATTACATCTAATATTCTTCTTTCTGGCCTGCTGTTTATTTAGGCTGTTTCAGAAAGCCTAGAGGCGTTGTTGGATGCTGATGCATCCTCTTTAAAGAACACATCAGAAGATGCTGTCATCTCATCTTCAAGCAGTGCACAGACGGCCACGCAGTCTGAGCACCATTCGCACAGCTCCGGGGCTACAGAGAGCAAGACGGCGGCTGATGATGTCATGGTTCAGATCCGAGCTGGGAAGTCAGAGGTTGGTCGCTGTCAGCAGATCTGTCAGCTGTTCTGGCAGTGAAATTTTAGAGCCCTCTTTACACTGTGTCAAGCAAATGAATAATCATAAGTAATTGTTCCAGAGGATGTGCACATGACGTGCCGCAGCAAAGCAAATGCTTGATGGAGACCTGATAAGCTGAGTTCGGTAGAGAATAAGGGGTCCTTTAGTGCTGCGGTGGGGTAGAACAGACCACATTGCTGGAGGGTTTTGAGAGAGGGCCAGGTCCTTGATGGATTATGAAGTGGATGCTCATTACTCTGAGAATGCATGTGGATGAAGGACAAGAGGCCCCATTCTGTTGTGCATTTATTTTGGTAGCCAAGCAAACAGTATTCATATTCCATCATGTGATGATGGCAAGCAGTTCAACTTTTTTGGCTACCTGGAAATTTCTGAAATGTAAATTGCCGCACCCTATTTGTCCCACATCATTATCGTTAAATAGTCAAAAACATAGCATTCTTGCCACCTCATCAATCCATTGTATCTTATTATGTTGTCTTCATTGTAACCCTAGATTGAGCGAAGAATATCTGCATTTATGGAACGCAAACAGATGGAGATCAATGAAAACAATGTACGCGAGTTTTGCAACGTGATCGACTGCAATCAGGGTGAGAATGGGAGAGAGGTGGGGGGGTGGAGAGGGTGCCTGCACACAGATTGCCAATGTTTGGGAGAGAGCTGATTTCCACAGGCGAGAGGTCAGGCTGAACTGCTCCAAGAGTGGGGCTGAAGTAGCTAACACACTCGGCCTCAAAACACAACCCGCTTAGTCCAGAAAAACACGAGACAGAAGAACCTTTTTTAAATTCAAAGCCTGTGTGAGACACCAGTAACAGAAATCAGGAGTAGTTGTTATTCAGGTGTGATATACATATACAGCTTTTGGTAATCATGTTTAATTGCATTTGGTAATTCTAATTGCAATTTATATTAAATGTGATCATCTGTAGAAAACAGCTGTGCCAGAACAGATGCCGTATTCACTCCTTACCCGGGTTTTAAAAGCCACGTAAAAGGTAAGAAAATGTCAGAATTTTTAACAGCTTTTTTTTTTAACTATCATTTGTGTAATCAAACTAAAACATGTTGTTTACTAGAATCTGTTTAGGACCGAGTTGTATCTTCTGTGTTTGTTTCTTGGCTGGGCAGTCACACGAGTGGTAAACACTTACGGACCCCAGACCCGTAGTGGGGGAGACCAAGCAGAGGCTGGGGATAAACAGAGGGGGCCATTGACGAGAGACTGTGGAAATGCAGCCATAGAGGAACGACTCAACAACATCGAAGCTCACCTCAAACTTGCAGCAGGTGAGAGACAGGAAGTTATTGTGAGGCTCAAATGATCTTTGTCTTGTATATAACATTGTACAATATATTTAACTCAGCAATTACATGACACCTTTTATTGGCACTGTATTTTTTACTTATAGTAAGCCTTTATTTATAAACTGATCTATTATTTGGTTTATCTGTTGTTATCAGTCATTCTTTGTTTGCTCCTACTCTAAATTTCAATTTTCAAACTGTTCAACAAGTGTTTTACTCCTCAGTGGGTCCAGTTCCATTGAGTGTCTACCAGCGACTCAAGAAGTTGGAGGATCGTATACTCGAGTTGGAGGGACTCTCGCCTGAGTACTTTCAATCCACAGTGAGTCCTCTGGCTTCAAAATACAAATACAGATACATCAAAGGCGTTAATAGTTATTTATGGCAGAGGTCATGCATGTTTGAAAGAGGAATGAGAATTTATTTTAAGGCACTGAATGTAGTTTAATTGCCATATGTCTTAATGAAATTCTACGAGTTGCACAATTTGTGTCAGTTTTAAGCCAGTTTATTTCCAGCTATTGCCAGCTGCCAGCCTGTCTGCTGCGATTCATACAGTAAGCAGGTGCTGCATTTCACCTGAGGAGCCTGACTAAAAGAAACTAACCATGAAGGCAAACCTCCCTGTTCACACAAAAGACTCTCTGGGCCCTCGTGAGACTGAAGTTTACAGGCGTGTTAATGTGGAGCATATAAATCATGCGTCCTGCTCTGATTAGAGTTTTTGTGTGTGTATGTGTGGGGTTCCCCCCCCCCCCCCCAAACCTGTTGTCAGTGATTTTTTTTTTCCCTTATTCAAGTCATAGTAATCATAGAGAATTTGGAAATTGTTGAACACGACAGTCTGCTCCTTCTCCATTTTGTTTTGAAGTGCTTTTATGTTGTCGCATTGGAACTGAAAACAACTTTGCTTCTATTTCCAAATGGAATTGCAACTAGTTTGCACTTCTTAATGACTTTTGAGTATTGAGGCTCTGGTTGTGATCAGGATGCTAGTTTAAGGTTCAATTCACGACAGATGGCACCCTTTTCGTATCGGAGAAAGACAAAAGATCCATACTGCATTGGTAAGAAGGCTTTAGTTTAGTTAGAATTTTGGTTTCTCCATTTTGCACACTGTCAGCTCAGTTGTGTATGATGCCTAAATTGGCATGGAGAGTATTGGTTTGCTGTAGGAAAAATCATTTCAGAGTGATATCTACTTACTGAAAGGAGTTTGTGGGTTATGAGAATGGAATTTCTTCTGTTATGCTTTGATACTTCAACACGTTTCACTCTTCAAGTAACACTTAAGCTGATTTAAATCAGAACTGCAGTGCCTTTGGTTAGATTTACGTAAACGTTTAGGTGAGGGCAGACGGATGAATCTCAGAATTGACAACTGTTCATTGCTATTGAGATGACGCTGACTCAAAAGATGACAGTAGGTAATTTATTGGTCTTTCTATTCAACCTGTCAGACATCAGCAGTCACACAGACTCTGATTTCCCAAGCTGAAGGAGTCTGTCCAGTGTGTTAGTTATCTAAGTGTACTTGAGATGCTACATGTCTCTTCATCCTGGTATTTCTCAGCACAGCATGCTGCTTCTGTGAGTATGCTGCTCTCCATCTGCTTTTGACTCACTGCATGTTTGTGTGAGCTGAGCAAGAGTTGTTGAGTGTCTTTGAATAAACTGATGAGGATGGGGGTCTTTTATATTCCAAGTTCGCCCCCGCCCCTCCAACCCAGCCCTCCCTTTTTTTGCATTAGTTTGGTGTTTTCCAAAAAGCTGTACACAGTTGGCCCATGATTCCAGGGACAGCGTTTAAATGCTGATTATTAATGGAGGCTTCCTAACAAAATTAGACAGCAACATATCAATAAAAAATTTGACCGTGTTTGAAAATTAGAACTAAAGGTACAGAAGCTTACACAGTCTCACATACATGAAGTTTTCTATTCATTTTTGATGGTCTTGTTAGGTGAGGCCACCTTTATCTGTCTCCCAGTGTTTATTGTTTACCTATTTATTGTAAAAGCATCCAATAAGGACACAAAAATGTTTTAGATTAAAATGGAGCTTTTCCTTATCCTCGGCTTTGTGTATTCCCCTTTTCTACTGCGTTGTATTCCTTTCTGGGATAATACTTTTTTCTGTCCTTGAGAGGGCAAAGTAGGAAGGAGCACAGATGAGCACCTCAGTATGCTTCTCAAAGCTTGTTTAAAAATTGCCCTAATTAAGAAGGTCTTATGTGTATTTGTGTGCTTGTTTTGTAGAGTCACCTGCACAAACGACAAAAGACGTCCTCTGCTCAGGTTTGTTGTGTTTCCTTTCCTCTCGCAGTACTTTGTAAGTGGAGGTTAACCTATATTAAGTGAGCTGATCATTTTTTTTCTTTCTTTGTCCTTCAGTCCTGCAGCCTGACAGAGCTGGATGAGAAGATAAGCGCAGTGAAAGCAGCTCTGCTGAAGAGGGCGACTGAGTTTGGGCCTGAATTTGGAACAGATTGTACATTGTGATATATTCATAAGCACAAACAAATACTCGAGTTCAGTTGCTCAAGCATTCACAGTGTGTCATCATTTTCTTTTCCTCCAACTCTCAGCTACTCATTAGCAGCATTCTCATCGTCTGTGTCATTAAAAACTCCCAAAAACTCTTCATATGACATTTGATGATATTGGATGGAAATCATGTACTGCTATAACAGTTAAATGAAATGTAAATTTTCTGTAAATAAATCTATATTTTCCTCCATGAAAACCCTGACTCGTGGTTTAATCACAGCTATTACTATATTAGTTAAATCTAAAATTTAAGCTAAATGCAGTTTGTGACTTTTATAGGTAGAAATTAGTAGTGCAAATAATATTAATCAGATTGATCAAAAAACATTTTCACTGTGAATAATTTGTTCTGTAAATGAAACCAAATGTCAACATAGTATCCAGCCTTATACTCAGTGTATTTTTGCTTGTATTATAACTTTATGAATAATCAGTGGTTTTTAAATTTCAGCTCAAATAGATAACACATAACCTAAAATACTCTTTTAAATTTAACATTATAGAATGCATGTATATTGGATCTTTGACATTTTCATTTTCACACCCTAATGATAGGAAGGCAAGTGTGTGCGTTTATGCATGACAGTGTGTGTGTGTGTGTGTGTCTAGTCGAGATGAATCAGAGAAAGGAGGGAGAGTGCACCTGATTTATCTGCCTGACTGCTGTGTGACGATGATCACCCCTAATGGTTGTCATTATAACAAATGACCTGATTACTGCAACTCTGTTTGGGAAACATATTGGAGACCCAACAAACCAGCATTAAATGGGATGCTGCTGCGTTTGACACTGTGACATGTTCATAAAAGGCTTTTGCATAGAGCTTTAACTTCGCTAGTGAGTGAAGCTGTAATTATGATTTCTTTTTTTCCAGCTATCAGCAAATCTGAAGGGCTGTTGCTTTATCTTGAAACTGCTTCAGTAGAAGAGGATGTATATAGAAGCTTAAGAAAAATACTAACACAAGTATTTGTTACACAGATTTCTGCATTTAAAGTCGTATTTTTGAGCAGCAAATTTATCAAAAGGAAAAAAAATACTTAACTTTTACCCCCATAAGTATTAATTGGTATTAGAAATGGCACTGTTTTTAACACACTACGGCCACAGTTGGTCGAGATGATAATCTGCAAACTTTAAATATTTATAAGGAAAATTTGACTTTAGAAGAACTCGCATCAATTCAGAGATACTTAAAACATGCTTCTTCTTTTTTCTCGTGCCAAAAACATCAGGAATCACTGGTTTCTGAAACGTTATACTGCTATACTTTATATTTTATTTTTAAATAAGAGTTCACCACATAACTTGAAAAAGTTATTTTGTCATGTAGATAAATCATCTGTTGCCTGTCATTGTGTGTTATAATAAATTTGTGTTTATTAAGTATACGTAATATGTTTCCATCGAGGAAGGGGCATTGTATATTATCTTGGAGAGTTGATGTCATGAAATAAATAAATAAATGTAAAGTAAGTACTAACAAGACCTGTCCATTAAATGTAATTATATAAAATGTGCAATAATGTCCTCTTAAATTTAGTGCAAATATGAAGTGTCATAAACATTCAAATTAGCTGGGTTTTAATACTGTGAAGTGAATGAGCCCAGTTTAGAGGCGAGAAAAGCACTCAATTAATTGTTTTTAAAACGAAAACTCAACAGATTGATCGAAAACATTTTTTTAAAATTCTATATTATAATATTGTATATATGTTATAAAAACCAGCAGCTTGAATTCATGGCTAGCAGACCCAGGCACAGTCTATTTTTCAGAGCCACAGGACAGAAATTCTTCTTCTTCTAACTGAATAAAAATAGCAATGTCATTTTCAAAATAATTTTTGCAGCAGGTGTGACAAACTGACAAGTCCAGAAAAACAACTTTCTCACGTCTTGGGAAATTACTGTAACTCCCCTTCCTTTTCTCTCCAGTTGCTCTTTGTACATCTTGTCAAGATTTATTTCAGAGTTGATTGATGGAGTGACCTGAATACAACGGCAGACGTCGCATTGTGTTTTTCGGAAGATATTTCATTCTAACGCGGAAATGGGGAAATTTCTTTTCACCCCTTCTTTCAGGTGAACCCCGCTTGTTGGGGTCTGTCCATCTCTTGCTCATAGACTGGAACCTTCTAGGCAACAAGGGGCCACAATGTGCTGGGAAGGGGAGCACTTGAGCTGTGGCGATGTGGACGCGGGGAGGCCGGGGGTATTCTCATTGTTCCTCTGGAGCTTTTGTCTCAAACACAGTCCCCTTATGAGGGTTAATGAGGACAAATTGGTCTGAGTGTAACAAATGGATTATGGAGTTGGACAAAAGCTCGTATTTTGTGGGCTGCTTTCTCTGGGATCCACCCATCATCTGCCCATTGAGCCAAATACGCTATCTAGCGTCTACGTGAAGTGGCTTCCTAAATATCTCATTATCTTTATCCTGTCTGATTTATTCATTGGCACATTATGCATGCAGCTTCCTACGGTGGATCTAACAAAAATGTAAAGTTTATATCACAGTAATGCAGTTTCAAATCATGGCAATTACCTCTCCTCTTTCCTACTGCTTATATCAAGAACACAAAGTCAATATGTCAACACTAGTGTCAGTGGTTGGTGCTCTATGTCTGTGTAGGCATAGTGTACCTGTACCCTTCCAAATGAACAAAGAGCCACTTCCTTTTTGACTCTATGTAATTCCTGGCTGTCAATCAGTCCTTCCTCTGCCAGATGTCTTGAAATGTCCTTGGGAACCTCAGTAAAAAGACACAGAGGTGTTCCTTGTCTTCCGTGGGTCCAGTATTTTTTGTGGGGTCGAAGGAGAGGATTCATATCCATTCATATCTCACAAACTCCTAATGGGCTCCAAGCCCTCCAAAAAGAAAGCTCTTTCCTGTGACTAGTCAGCTCCAGTCTTTATTCATCTGTGGCTCAGTGTCAAAAAAGACTGTTGCTCGTTTGTGCCCTGAACAATGAGGAACAAGGCTGAATCTCTAGCTGGGAACAAAAGACAGAAAACAGGCTTTTCACTCTGCAGAACATTAGATTCTGACACATTTTGCCATGGCAGTTTTTTCCCCATCCTGAGTGCTGTGGCTCTGGTCTTTTAAAGAGACCACCTGTTGGCAACAAGCCTGTTCTTCATTACAGACAGGCCTATTATCACAGGATGAGGAGCGCCACAGGCTAACTTTTTTAAGTTAACCCTGCTGCAGTTTTCAAAGCTGGGCGATTAGGAAACATAGATTACGCATTACCACTGGAAAATCTATTTTTTCTTGTAATTTTAGATGTTGTGTTTGAATATGGGCTTTTGTCGCCGTAAGGGGGAAGTACTTTATCCATGCCCTTGTCAGTCGCAAATGTCACAAAGGGGGCTCAAATGCTCGCAGCTTCAGTTTTCTATAACTATAGATTTGGAACCAAATTCAGATGCATTTTAGGAGAGAGTCCCAATGGACTTAATGCTACATTGTTGATGGTGGTCTGGGCTTTTTTTTCTTTTCCATCTCACTGTTTCTGTTGAGTGATTTTCAACCCACAAAACATTAGCATAACTACAGTATGCAGCATCACAACTGTGTGTAAAATAAAAATATTGTGGGTGGCAAAATGAAGCAATCAAGTGTATACTTTGGTTTTGAATTGGACATGATAAACACAGGCTGACAGGAACAGGGAGTGTTCTGCCGTTTGATTGTGTGGAAATTTTAAAGATAATGTTAAATAATTTATGGTTCTCATAGCTCTGAAACCACACGGATAATTCAAATTTCATGACTAGTGCTTGCTACTAGCACACATTTTGCATGTACATGTAGAGGTTTTTGGTGGCCCGGGACGCCGGTGGCAAAATTTCACTCTCTTTAAGCAACATGAAAAACACAGCAAATACCATCACTCTCAGGTTATATCCAATCCAGACGCATTTGTTTCATGTTCATAAACACCAAGATAAAGAGAGTGCATGCACCTGTGACCCTCCCCCACAAAGCAGACAGCACAAGAGAGGATCCCCCTGTAGCCCACAGGCTTCAACAAGAGGCAGTCAGCTGCTCTCTGTGGCCCTGCTGCACAGTCCCCAGGCTCTCTGGAGTTAAATGTGCCTGTGATATTGCCAGGAGGGAGCAGCGGGAGTTGAATTCAGGCAATTACAATCAAGTCAGGGCATAGTTAGTGCGTGGGTCCTGGCAGCACCTGAGCTGGATGCTGATGAGACACTTAGCCACAAACCCTCATGCATTGGCCCAGGCACTGCATAGAGCAAGCCCTCCTCCCCCACCTTCCCTCTCTTCCCACAGCAGCAGACCCCCTACTGGACACTTCCACTTCCCTTTGCCACATTTAGGCCTCTAGAGCTCTCTCATACTCTCTCTCTCTCTCTCTCCCTCTCTCTGGCCCTCACATTGCAATACTTCTGCTTTATATAGGTGGCGTGGAGTACTGCACTCAATCACTCTTCATTCATTCACACTGTACAATAATAGACTACTACTCCGATATTGTCCTTCAAGCACCTGTGCATAGCAGAGCTTTAAACCTGAGATGTGTCATGCCAAGTTCTTGAGAAATGTGTGAAGAGTTATTTTTCTTAAATGCACAAAAAAAAGTGTGGATAAGACACTTTTGATTATTTCTGTTGCACCATAATGTGCAGAAAAAATCACTTTCAGGAGAGTTTTCCAGCATGTCCCCATCTTTATTAAACATAAAACCATCATGCTCAAGCCCCGTCACACTGCCATCTCTGCACGGATATTCATTTGCAGGTGGCTGAGTATAGGACTGCATGTCCCGACTGATGTGCTATGGCAACAGGAAGAGAAAATGGAAAGGGAGGAGCGCTTCTTGAATATCTATGACCCAAGAATATGGAGTCAGGCATCACAACAACAACACTCTTAGCCCCTTTTTCCAATAAGATGCTCTCAGCTCTTTCTGAGGGAAAGCCTCCCGGCTCCCGCCCTCTCTCAGCCACCACACTTTGCTGAAGTGTCATTAGGATTGTAAAGGGCAGGTTGCCATAGAACTCAGATTGCTGCAGATGTATGGACTCAAAGATAAAACCACAATATTTTAAATATAAAGATCTGAGTGTGGTATCTAATGTAAGGGGCCATGCTGGGGACTGCACTTGCTGTTTCTTCATCTGTAGTCTCTGTGCATGAATCTGTCATGTGTCGCTTTAGTGCTGCGTTTTGTGAGATTGCTAGCTTTGCTCTTCAATCCACTTTCATTGTCTATCTGTAGCCGTGCTTGTTAGTTAGAGCTGGGCATCGTATTTGGCAGAGCCAAGGAGAAAGGTGGGACACCTCTTTCACAGTTTTTGCCATAATGGTTGTCTTTTGATTTTTCCTGGGCTTTGGAGACTACCAAGAATTGTCTCTTTGAAATTATTCCATTTTGGCCATGAAAAAGAAAATGGATTGTGCTGATCCTGTTTTGTTCCTGGGGGGACGGCTGCAGTATTATCCTGGGCTGACACCGGTGGCGAAGAGGCAATCACTGTGGCCCTCGCTCTGACAAAAACACTCCATCTGCAAGGAGAGGAGGAAATCACACCACAATGATGTCTGACTCTTCTGCCTCACTCTGGCAGCTGGGCCCTGGAACCCGTGAACTGCTACACAACCGCCACCGCAACGGCTTCTATACAAACGCACAAACACCGCACTACAAATCAGCAGCTGTAACACACAAAGGCAATGCACCTGCCATCAAACAACAAGAACAGGGCTAGTTTGTTTGGAAAGTTTCTTTGGCTTCTCAAGGCTAGTTAAAATAGTCTCTCTTTTATGTTATGCATTCTTATATTATTATTGCTGTGCATATATCTAATACCAGTATAAGAACTAATAATGTAGGTCTTAGTATGTGTCACTTAGACCCTATATGATTTCTTCTGTTTTTCTTGTTTTTGGTTTGGGTGGTTTATTTGAAACAAGCTCATATTTCAACCTTTACACCCACTAATCTCTTTGCAAAGCACATACCATTAGGACGTCAAACACACACACACACACTCACACACACATTATACAAAAGATAAGCAGGCATGTAGCACAACCTGTTAGTATTCAGTAGTGTCATCTTCTTCCCTCTGTGTCCCATACCTGGGGATCAAACGCACCTCTTTGTGAGCGAGGCCTGACCCCCTGCTATTAGCAAACAGAAGAGAGCCCAGCTGACACCACTCTTGAGATGTGCCATGTAGACGGAGGCCTGTGATTACAGCACAATCCTGAGGAGACAACCCTCCACCTCGCTCCAGCCCCAACCTCCTGCAACTCCCCGCTCACACACAATCTGCCTGCGACCACCCCCACCCACCTCTCCTCCACTACAAATTCACCTATCTCTGAAATAGATGTTAATCTCTCACCCAACTGCCTTCCTCTGAGACCTCGTTGACACATTTATAGCCATCCCTGAACCATGAATAATCAATAGGGCGCTATTTACCTGAACATACGTACAAGAATAGGGTATTTCTGGTGACTATTCCTCCGGAAGATTAGAATCAGAGATTGGACTTTCAGATTTGTCATGGAGGTGGGTGTGCATGTATGGGTTTTTTTCCCTATGGTTGTGGTCACGTGTATGGATGGAGAAGCTCTTTCACGAATACACTGTAACACAGGAGGGATATGGGTCTGCGTAGTGCCGTCATAGCGCCACATGAAAACCAATGAAGGTAAAGCAAGAGGGGGGATTAATTTGTTGTGTGAGAGGTAGAGGCTCAAGTGGGTCTTCCAATAGCAAATTAGCAAACCCTCATTTCAAAAACCCTCATACATACTGAAGAGAGAGTAATGCACAAACACACACAACATGCACATGGATCCAATATATTCACACAAGGCTGTAGCCTAAAAGAGCCAGGCTTTGTCTTTTGTTTAAAAAAAAGAACCATCTTTCCTACTCTTATTTTTCTTTTTCAGCCTCCATCCCTCGTTGACACATACCCACGCGCACACAGACGCACACATACACACACTTGTGCTCATGTGCACACACATGAAGAAAACTTCAATTTTATCTGCAGGGGCAGAAATCAATCTCACATCTCTTTAGTTAATCCGCAATGACTCTCTACAGATCCCGACACTAATAAGGTATTGAGCAGGTGAGGCCAGGGGCTGAGGAGGAGAACAGAGAGGGAGGAGAGGCCTGTAGTCTGGGGCCTGACTGGCGGCTGGCACCGTTCCAGTGCAATTATGGGGCTTGTGTATGGGAGAGTAGGGTGGAGGAAAGAAGCAGCAGAGATAGAAGGGCAAGAGAGAGAGAGAGGCAACAAGAGAGAGGGAGCGAGAGAGGCATAGAGAAAGGGTGAGATAGAGGGGGTGGGGGGGGGGGGGGGGGGGGGGGCGGGGGAAAAATCGATCCCATCTGTGGTATGATGGTTAATTAAAGCAGCTCTTGAGCAGCCCAAGGATGAGAGGCTTGGCTGGGCTCCTGGAGGCACAGCTCTGATTACTCACACAGAATGGATGGTTTCTTAGCAATGAAAGGAGGAGGCCAAGAGCTGCCTGGTGGGGTGCACAGACAACGTCAAGGAGGAGAGACATGTGCATGCTGCACACTTACACATGTGCATGCACACATGTGCAAATGGACTCGCATATGCTCACATGTATACATTTACATACGGAAACACCTGTTCGCACCAACATACATCACAAGCTTGCAGAAACCAGTGCAAACGTCCCTTAATTATTCGAAAATAAATATAGCAGGATGCTAATCGAATACAGCGTGATTCCACAAAAATGAACATTTTTCAAATAAGATGAACTCAAGAGGTTAATAACAACTTAATTTACTCCAATCTAATGAGCTCAGTGCACTCTAATGTCACACCACAGTTACATTTCACATGTATTACTTACTATTTATAGTCCTGCATGAAGTTTCCCAGGATGAAAGCTCTAATTTTTTAGAATTACAAGTTAATACAGAACATTATAATGATACTTTCCTCACACTCGTCTCCATCATATACCTGAACAAGAAAACACAGGATCTGCCTCCTGGTTCTCGACAGTTATCAAAATTTCATATTATAAATCGACCCATTACATTTAGATATCCCTGAAACCAATTACACCCTCCCCTTTGACATTCATGGCTCTCTCAATATTAAGAGGGCATGGGTGACAGCACTAGCACTCTGGTATGACCCCACCCCCCTATGGCGAGATTTGGTATTGCATAACATAGCCAGACGAAATATTATTTTCAAGAGCACACACATTAACATTCACTATCACTAGTGTGTAATAGCCAGAGATGCAGAAATGACAAAACTTACTTGATATCACAAACTGCAACAACATGTAACTCTATGCAAAATGATGTAGATGTAGATGTAGATGAGAGAGAAAGACAGCCCTTTTCTCCTATTTTTATAAAGTTGAAGCTGACATATAATCATACCCTCAGAGTAAAAGAGGGGTTATAATAAACCTCCAAATCTGAGGTGTATGAATTATGTATATAGCAATGATTTGATGGCTGCAAAATAGAAAAGAGGGTGCAAGTGGCTGATTGAGGCACGCCACGTGGTGCGTCGTTGAGCGCCATGTCTCCTGGTACAGACATCCGAGGTCAGGGCCCTGTGCTAATTGGTGTCGGGCCAAACGCTTGTGAGCTAAATGAGAAAATTACACGTTCGGGGAGGAATCAGCTGCAGTTGTTGTGGTGCTTTTTACAGTACGGCTGCAGACGTATCTGGGCGGAAGAGACAGCCGTCTGGCTCTGTTTGTTGGGGACATGAAAGGAAATTAGACACTAAACTTTAGTCCTTTAATGGTGTGGGAACTTCAGTTAACCTTTACAGCCAAACCCTTTAGATATACATGCACTGCTGGAGCATGTGGTTCAAGTTAGGTTTTCAAATCAATAACTTAGATTAAGCATCAATATTTTTTTTTACCTTTCATGCACACTTTCTCTGAAACACCTTTCAATGGTCCATTCACTCACATAACAAAAATGTCTAGTTGTATAACCAATAAAGTAATAGGCAAAAATGCCTATATTTTTGGCTTCTTCTTTTTTCTTTTTTTTTTTGGTGTGCAATGTTTTGCAATGTCCAAATGCATAAAGGAGCTGATAAGGTTAGAGTTAGAATGGACAATTTGTTACCAGTCCTCAAATACAAATGACTCTTTATTCCCATCACTGTTTGTTTTTTAACTAAAATTTAGTATGACTCCAAAGGAATGCCACTTTTACACTCTCACTGTGTAAATGAGTACCAGATTTCCTTAGGTCTTCATATTTTATGCAGGTGTCCATGCTGTGTTTAGAACTTGACAAAAACAAAAAATCTGCATTAGCACATTTATATATTGTTTTAGACATTTCTTATGTACTCTTCAATGAATTTTAGTCTCTACTTGTATTTCAGTGCATTTCTGAGAAATAGGATTGTTTTTTTACTTTTTATTTTTGTTTGTTTTTTTCACCTGGCTTCTATGAATACTTATTTGTTTGACTACTCAGTCTGTGATTTTAGTAAACCGATCCCATCTGCTAGAAGGGGACATAGATTACTTAAGTACAATGTTTAGGCTCTGGAAAAACAAGTCTACCTAAAGTAACATAATTTTTCTGTCATTTACTCTCAGCCTAAGACTTTGACTGACGTTTTTTTTGCTCTAAGCGCAATCAGCATCAGCAGTAAGTATTCTTTGGTGTCACACTGACTTATTGCATTACATGATGAGTGATACTGTTTGAGAAATTTTTATTCTTCTTAAATTATGATTTATTCATGAAATGCTTTCATCACATGCTTTTGTGTGAGTCAGTCAGAGTTGTGCCTGTATGTGTCATTCAAGGCCTGGACAAATTATTCACTTCTAACCATAGCATTCCTCCACTCCTCTGGCACACCCAACAAACAGACAAACAACAATGTAGACTAAATGACCGAAGCATTGAATTGCCTTCCTTTTGTTCTTTGGCGTATTTCTCTTTTCTGCTGGTTCTTTCTCTTTCCAAGACAGACTCCTTTGGTGGTGAGCCCCGTGTAATCTTGAGTAAACGTCATTAACTGTTTGCTCATATCGCCCACAGAAAGTATGCTGCAGCCTCCTTTGTCTCACTATCAGTTGTTTAAAAAGGTTTGTTCTGTAATGGCGTGGTCAGTCAGTGCCAGGGACTTTAAAGTGCCGTCTCAACCGGTGCATTAACGTCAACAGTCGCTGAAAGCTGACCCTAAAGTTGCATTTTCAGGTCACATGACAAAATAACTAATAGAAAACTTGTTTTTTTTCTCAAAGCAGAGAGTCTCTTCTCGCATTGAACATGTTCTAATAAGGCATCCTTCACATAAGCTTTATCAGTTGAACCCAGTTACTTAATGGATGTTAATAAGTAATTTATTAATGCTTTAGAGATCATAAACGTGCCTTTAATGTTCGTTAAATGGCAGGTTTGTTTGTCACGTATTGAAATACTCCTGAATTGTGTAATGAAACGTGAATATGAATGAAAATGTGAAATCTATTTCTAACATTACTTTATTTTATTTTTACATTTAAATATACATCAATTAAAAAACGCCCCCACCCTTCACTCCACAAATGAAGCATTGTAACCCCAACTAAATGAGCGAACATTCTGACAAAAAATCATGACAACCATGCATTAAGATCTATACTAGCATATATGTCTGTTTTATAAAGCAACTATAATTAATATTTTTGAAACAGAAATATAACAATTGATAGAATTGACCAAAAACAACATAAAGGTGGTTTACTGTGAAAAAGAACTCACAACTGGTCAACTAAACATGTCCTCTGAGCTCTACAGTGTTCCAGATTCAAATGTGCTGGTCAGCTGGGACATTCAGGTGTATGATTTCTGTATATGTGATTTGAAAACATGCAAAATCTGTCTGGAGTTTGCATGTTTTTACTTCAACTCACAGAGATGCTTTTTCCTCACCCTGGCCACCTCATCCAGCTGATCTTGGAACAGCAGAAAAAGCTGCTTTAGGAGTGCCTGAGCCAGCTGAAGAGGGAGGGTAATGTGGAACAGGAGGAGAACTATCATGGATGACCAAGCCCCTCCACAGGAGGAACCATAGACAGACAAACGAAGTGCTTGACATAAAGAAATCCTATTAGAAACTAGAAAGGGCCACCTCAAAAGACCTGGCCCAAGTTATAGACTGTGCAAAGATGCCCAGGGAAATACCCAACACATTGTAGCAGGATGTAAGATCAAGAAATGACAGCATATACTAAGAAGTACAACCAAGTGGCTGATATAGTTTACTGCAAGTCCCGATGAAAGATGCAAACATAGATGGTAAAGAACTACAGGGCTAAGGTCTTTTAGGACTTCAGCTTCCAGACAGAAAAGCAGCTGCTGGCCAACCAACCATAATAATGGTGGTTGACAAGGAGCAGAAGACTGTTTGAGATAGATGTGGCAACCCCAGCAAACACCAACATCAGAAACCAGGGGAAGTACCAGGAACTGAAGAAACAACTGGTGCAGAAGTGGAAGGTAATAGGATCGTTAGGACCTGTAACCCTAAAACTGGAAGAATGGCTCCAGCAGATTTCAGGCACAACGGCCTTGTAGCAATCGTTGATGCGGGTGTTGGTGGTGTGATGGTGTGGGGTATTTTATTGGCATGCTTTGGGCACCTACCAACTGAGTATCATTTATACATTACAACCTATCTGAGGATTGCCCATCTCCATGCCTTTATGATAAAAGAAGGTGTCCAGTGCATTGTTGAATCTATGCCACAAAGAAATTCTGGGAAAAAGTTCTGAAGGCAAAAAGGGTCCAACTCAGTACTTGCACGGTGTACCTTTTAAAGTGTTCAATGAATACATACTGCTCCACTATCCATATTAAACATAGCCAAAATTTCAAATCATGAGATTAGTGTTTAGGCAAGTAATCAATCAGAACCAAAACCTTGTGGTACAGACTGCTTTCAACACTTAGACAGTTGATCCCCTTTTGGATGTTTATGATGTCAAGAGGAGGGTGTTTCTCTAATACTGGTCATTTTAGGTTTCTGGCTGTGAGCACAGATGCACTGAGCACAGAAGTCCCACCCACTTGTTGAATTTTGCAAGGAATTGCCTCATTACAGTGACGGAGAATGAAGCTAAAACAACTTGTTTCAGATAGGACTTTTCAGGTGTTTTTGTGCAGTGGTACAATAATAATACAGGTAGAATCCAAGGTCAACTTTACAGAGGAAACATTTTATGATGTAGTAAAAACTGAAAAAACTGTCATGTAATAGCACTCTTTTTTATGTCAACTTCTCCTTACATACAAAATCTTGAATATCAAGGCCACATCATATTGTAAAAACCTCATAGTACTATTATCCAAACAGAACTCTCTTAGACTGCAGACTTACTTGGAATTCCTAGTCTTTTCAAAAGAAGAACGGGTATGGATTCATACCCTTTGTGTACTCTCTACTTTTAAGATTAGGCTTAGAAGCTTCCATTTTGAAAAATCTTTTCACTCCCTGTGTGTTTATACACCATTCTGCATTTAATCATTACTAATTGTGAAACTCTCTCTCTTTCCCATTGTTTGTTCTCCTGTCTCTCTTTGCTCTCTTCTCTTTCCCCTCAACTCAACAGGTCACTGCATGTGTGTTCACTGAGCCTGATTCTGCCAGAAGTTTCTTCCTGTTAAAAGGGAATTTTTCCTTTCCACTGTCACCAAGTGCTTGTTCATATTTCTTTAACTTATGTAACACTGTTAATATTTCTGGTATCATAGACCAGCAGTGTGCAACCAGGAAGTTAGTCTATAAAGCATTAATAATATAGTTATTAACCATAAATATCAAATATCCCACCATTTAAAAACTCAAGTTTCTCCTTTTATAAGAGGTATGATCTCCATTTTCTTCAAATGGTGCTAACTTTGTCCTTTATCAGACCCATTATCAGAGAGATTTGAGCTCTGGCGGGACCTGGGTGAGTAATGGCAGCAGTGCATTAGGAGAGAGAGGGAGAGAGATGTGTGATAGCCTGAGTTGTGAGTCAACATCAGAGGCCGCAGGCTGACCCCACAGGGGATTACACACTCTGATTTAAGAGCATCTCTCCAGCTCCCCTCCTTTCCTCTCTGTACCACTCGGGTCCTCGGTGCATACAACACCCACATGATGCAACATAATGTCCAGAAATACAGACACAAGCTCACATGCACACTCTCTCTCTCTCACACACACACACTTGTATGCGGGATCATTCTCGTTATACCCTTATTCTTAGCCCTGCTCCATTTTCTGTTATAGGGCTGGGGCAGAGTAGGATCATATCAGGGATTGTATCCAGAGAAAGAGGGAGAGAGAGATCTGAGCCCCTGCAGTGGTAAGTAAATACAGCCTAATGGCCTCTGATTAATTCTACATTGCTCTCATCGGGCCAGTAAAAAGAGACGTAATGACCTGCATCTCTCTCCCTCTCTTTCCTTCTCTCTTGCTCCCTCCCACCCCTCAGTCTTTCTCAATTTCTGCCTCATTTGCTCAGATTTTGATTATGAATTAAAAGGGATTGCAAATGGTATACTGTTGGTTGGCCCCCTGATTGCCATATTTGATTAAGAAATGTCAGTGTGCATGTTTCACATGTCTGTCTTTTCTTAGCCTTTCTGCTCGCAGTAACATTCACACATCCACAAGGAACACAATGGTGAACTTGAGCTTGAGCAAACTTGCACTAATCAAACACATTCTTTCGTCTCCCCTTTCGCTTTTCCTCAGCCTCTTTTCTCATTTTTTGCCTTTTCAAGGCTCTGTGGGGTTTTGTATCTGCAGCAACACACCAACAACAGAGAAATCACAGACAATTAAAAAGCATTCAAAAGACAGGTAAAGCTGAGAATAAAGACAGGACAAGTGATGGAGATCTGTATATTCTAGTTGAGAATGAAATCAGAACAGACAGGACTAGTCTTCTATCTGAATAATGAAAGACAGACGGACAGACAGACAGACAGATATCCAATATTGATCTGCCTCTTGGCAGATTTAACAGATTTCTTCAGCTTCTCAGCATCTTTTGATTATATTATGTGCTGTATAAAATGAAATACTCAAACAAATACTCTGAGGAACATCATTCATAAATGACTCCACAATATGCAGACCAAGTTCTTTTGCGGACAGGGCAACCTTTGCCCATCTTGACCTCTAAGAAAGTCTGCCTCTCTAAGATGCTCTTTTTATACCCAGTCTTGTTACTGAACTGTTGCAAGTAAACCTAATTAGTTGCAAAATGTCCAGGCGACTGTTTCTTTTTAGTACCAGGTACTTTTCGAGACTTTTGGTGTCTCCGAATGAAGTAATATTTTTCATTAAATTGTAAAATGTCTGAGTTTAAACATTCAATATGTGTTGGATGATCTATTTTGAATAAAATGTGAGCTTATGAAATTTGGAAAGTTTTGCATTTTGTTTTCACTTACCTTTGACACAGCATCTTTTGGAAAACATTAACATCGATATTATTTATATGAAAAATACATGATCAAGCATCTTTTTTTATGTTGAACTACAATATTACACTGTGGAAGGCTTCAGCTGCACTGAAAACTGTGTAACAGACAATAAGTGCCAGTCATGAAAAATATAACAGATTTTTAAAGTGATATGAGTTTAACAAAAAGATAAAATATCAGTATAATTAGCAAATGTTTCCCTCCAACATATTTTTTCTGTGCTTTCATGGACACAAGTGTACTGACTGTTCACTGACTAAGCTTTTTCAAAATTCAGCTCCTTACTTCTAAGGCATGCTCAGACTGGGCCTGAGGTTTCCTGCAAGCAGTATAATATTATAGTATAACATTGTTATTATACATTGTGTGTTACCATCCCTGATATGGTTATTGGAGCTGTTATCTTACTTGTAATTTTAGAGTTTTGGTTCTATGTTCTCACAGCACCATTTCTCTCCTGCAGTTTCCAGATGTTTTCAGTCAAATGTTTTTAATAAGAGCTCTAAAAACATCCCATTGCATTCTACTTGTCGTATTTGTTGTTCTAAGCAGGGTTTTTTACCTTGAAAGGTGATCACATGTCAGTGGTGTGTTCACAACTCATTCCCCACTAAAGTAACAGGTCATAAAGTTATTAGTGTTCTAATATTTCTTATTTTGTTAAGCCCATCAGAAGCTATCGATTTCACTACTCAAGGCTGCACATTTACCTGCAGCTGCTTGGTGCCCATAAATAACCTCAAATTTCATCATCACTCCTCATTTTTCTTCCCAATTTATCTTCAGGTTTGAACATTTCTGCCTTGCGACCTCTTCAACCCATTTAGTGCTCCTGTCAAAGCCATTAGTTTGAGCTCAGCAGGACATACCTGATGAATTCTCAGTCACAGGGATTTTACCGATATTCTCTGCACATTATCTCAAAGGCCACACTCACCAAGACTGTGTGAATCAGTATGTGTCTGTTGTTGTTTGCATGCAAGTGGCTCGGTGCAGCATAACCGTGAATCCATGCTTGTGTGAATGTGGACATGTGTCTGCATGCATGGATATGTGAACAAATGCCCCTTTTTGTGAGTGTCCATGAGTGTGTGCTTGCACTTGTGTGTGATAATGGGCAGCGTCCATCAGCACACAGAACACGAGCCTCTGTATCAGGCAGAAGACACACTTAATGCCTGTCACAGGGTCAGATCAAGTGTGTACAAAGGAGAATTGATTCCTTTGAAAAACAGAATCCAACCAAGGACAGTTTTCCCATTTGCCAAGGAGTAAGAATGAGAGAGGTGTATAGAAAGAGAGGAGAGGGAGAAAATGGGAGAGAGAAGTGGTGTAGGTGCCTGCAGGAGAGAAATGTGTTGATCTTTTGAGATGAAAAGCCCTACTTTCACAGGCTGCGAAATGGAATGGTGGGCTTCAGGGCCAAGGCTATAAGAAGAGGAGTTTCTTTCCCCTCTAGGTTCTTTTGTTATTCGCCCATCAGTCCATCACAGAAGAGGTGGAAGTATAGTGTTAGGGCCTGGGAGGAGGTGACTGTGTCAACTCTCTGCCGAACTAGCAAGAAATGGACTCCCTCCCTGGCCCTCAGGGGGGTAGATACACAAGCTACCTTACACTGGAGATGAAGATGGGCGCAAAGAAGAAGGTGTGATTGAAGTTTGGAGCTGGCATAGAGTAGAGGAGGCTGTTAATGAGGGGACAGCACAAGTAGAAAAGGTTCCACTGGGCTCTTTTTTTAGAAGTTGGCCCCTCTCGCATTATATTCTTGACTCCCCTCCAGGAGGGCCTAATGACACTCTCCCAGGATGGTGGAAGAGGGGTGTGGGGATGTGGGTTGGGGGCATACTGGGAAGAAGCACCCCGAACGCCACAGAGGAGGTAGCCAAGAAAGGGGAGAGAGAATGGCGTCCCCACTAGAGAGACGAGTGAGAAGGAGCTCTTTTCTTCAAGACTCTTCATGTGCCCATCTTCCTCTCATTTCAACCTCTCTCTTCTTCTCCACTCACCTCTCCACCTCCAGCCATCCTCCCCTTTCTTGCCGCTCTGTCCTCGGGAGCAGGTTGGTAATTGTCACTACAGAGTAGTACTACTTTCCATTTACTTAAGCATGTACAAGGAGCTAATATCTAACTGAGATAAATGTGCGCTTAGGTGGGAGTTTCAAGCTCCATCGCCTGCAAAAGCACCAACCGTGGCATATGCTTTAATGTATATATAACATTTTTGGAGAATTTCTCATCTTTCTGAATGTGTTTTCTTGCAATTTCAGAAACACATTTAGAACTCACACCCATCCACCCACAACCCCTTCTTTTCCCCAAGAATGCCAGAGTATCCATAAACAAAATCAGAGGGTACAGTAAGGTCTCTAATCAAGGCAATCAGTACTGTTTTCAGAGGTGTACAGCACAGCAGCAGCGCTGGTCTCATCTTTGTCTGTGCTTTAATTACTTGCTTTTGCATTTTGATGGAGGGGGTGATGGGGGTGATTGTGCCTTATCACCTATCTCCAAGGATAAAAGACAACCCAATTACTTTGTTTGGATGCTAATGATTGCATTTCATTAGTAGCCGCTCTTAGCCCTCCTCACCCAGTAAATGAATGAATATGCCGTAATTTCAATTATTGGAATTATGAAAATTGCTTTTAAAAAGACGGCACGGGTATCATCAGCTTTCCACTGTGACATAATGCCATTTTAATTTCTATAATAGTTTTAATTGTCAGTGGCCCCTCTGTGCATTAATCATTTAATTGTATTGTCTTTTTCCTGCTGCAAACACCTACACCCCCTTAACACCCACCCACACGCTTTCCCGCCCCAGCTTTGAAAATACAAATCACAATCAGCACTATCATCTTGAGAGTGGATGAGACACGATGAAAACAAAACCAAGTTAGAGGCGTGATTCAAAGTTCTGAGACCGAGTGAGACTGTTTTTCTCGGGGATTTTTATAGAGTATATGTGCAGCATGTGGACGACGTGTGACCTTGGATTTATTCAATCTCTTGTTCAAGTTTTCAATAAAAAAAATAATGAAAGTAAACTGAAGAAGGTGAAAAAAGAATTTTATTGTAGCACTGCACTGCAGGATTTAATGGCATCAAGGCTTCATTCCCAAGAGTTTTTTGCAACTTCTGGACAACACATTTTTTGCAAATATGTAGAAAGGTCACAAGCCAAGGACATCACACAGCCCCCCAGTGACAAGAATAATCTCTTTGCCGCCAGAATGACTTCCAATAACCCCACTGCCACCCCAACACATGGACACGCAAAGAAAGGAAATTCCTGGTTCTGAGCATTTTGTGTGTGTTTTTTGAGTCTACCTCGCATCTTCTCCTGAATGTAACAATGACACAAGTTAGTTTTTAGTGCCAAATGTAAAGCAAAAAGAACTTTGTTACAAAACAACTATAAAGAGCAGCTCAATTAATTCAAATTTCAATTTCAAGGCTGTAAGATGTTTTTAAAAAGGGTAAAACCACAAATAATTCTTATAAATAAACACTACGAGCCAGAAATGCAGTAATTTGTTGAACAAAAAGGTGTAGCATCAAACACTTAACATGACAATTTATTCACTGTGTTTTCATTGTGGAGGTGTGAGCTGAGACATCCATGAGAGGATAAAGTCTGACTGGCAGCCCTGAGAAGCTCTCCACTGTCTCCTCCATTGCTCCTCGAGAGGGAGGAGGTCAAGTGTACCCCCTCAAACAAACACACTCGGATGCCCATGTAGAATACCTTGCCAAGCCTTTTAGCCGCAGCTATTTTTCTTAAACTCCTGTCGTCAGGAGTACCAGGAGGCATCTCTCAGGCTTGAACTTCAGGTTGTGCGGAGTGGGCCAACGAACGGGCAGGAAAATACACGAGGAGTGTGAGTAGGATCAGAAAGTGTGCTCCCCTGTGAATACATTCGATGCCTCTGCCTCCAAATGTTTTCTTGCTATAGTGTTTTGAGCACAAAAGAAATTCTGCGAGGATACCATGTACATGTGCAGTTGCACTCTGCTTGGTTTGAAGTGTGTGCCTTTGCCACAGCTGTGCGATACTTCATATTTTTTATTATATATTTGAAAATCTTTAGAAAGTTACGTAACAGATCTCGTTATGCCATCATCCCATAATGAGTTAATGCAAGAACTATTTCAAGAGGTAGCAGTCATTCTTTTGTTTACCATTAGGGACTGATCAAGTCTTTTCTGACTGTACACGTTAACACTTAATGGAAAGCAAGTAAATCAATTTTAACTCACAGTTATTTCACATATTCAGTTATATAGCACCTTATTGGAAAGACAAGGCCACTTTTCACCCTCTTGAAATCAGACATGTTCAAAGCAAAGCATTCTCACTGAGTGCTCGCTGCAAATATCTACATGTAGCCGTATAGCCAGCTTTGTTTCCATCGAAATTACATGCAAAGACTTACCCTTTAAGTTTCGCTGTCTTTTTTAGCTGTCATTCAAAAAGAACCCTGAAAGTAACAGAAAATACACACATGCACCTGGCATTGTAAGCAGGTTGCAAACTATCTATGTATATATTCCTAATGATTGCTTTATTAACTGTATCTGCACATTCTAACACAGTCCAGTACAACAACAATGCCTTACAATGTATTTTCACAAAGCTCGAAATGTTAATTTTTCTGTCGATATATATAATCATATGTTTATTATTTATAGGTGACAGCTGTGGTCCGCTGGGCTATGATATACTGAGAGGTCATTTTAAGGTCATAATAGCAGAAATAGCTGATTATAAACAATTTAACAATTTAAGCAATGTCCTCCTGGTATTAATAAATAATAGTATCAACAAAACTGAACATTCTAGGTATTATATGACTTCATGGCAGGGCACCTGTGTCGAATTGACTCTATATATCTAATAAAATGCACAATGTGTCCAAAATTTGAATCGTGTATAACAATCTGATATTTTTGAAGAGAATGGTTTCATTAAGCAGTGTAGATGTTTGAATTTGACCACCAGTCTGTTTAAAATAACTCCCTTCTTGATTTCATTTTTTTTTAAAAGGACAATTTGTACATTATTGTATTGTAATCTTATTTATTTATGTATTTTAAGATAAGGAAGTCAAGTCCATAAACATGATTTTTCAGTTTTTGGTTGATTGATTCACATCAGTCCACTTATATCAACAAAAGTTTAGAGTGGGCAAACTTTCCTTGAAATTTCAGTGAAACTGCTGATTCTTAAAGTTTCTGAAACACTATCCTCACTAAGCAAAGGATGAAGAAATTCAAAATGTAGCCTTCTTGATGGGGGTCATTAACAATGTCCACACCTCCTCAAAGCAGGACAAAATAGCATTTTGAAGACATTTCTGTCACATTAATTTCAAAGTCCAGGGATAAAAAAGGATCAGTGTAAAGTCCCTGTGAGAAATCTTGCCATATAAAACACAAGGTTTACCTTCAGTGAGGATATTGAACTTTTATTTAAACTTAAAAATCTTCAAGTGATGCTCTTTTTGTTAAGGTTAGGCTAGCAGATGCTTAAATAGTTTTTAATCAAGCAAATGTCCTGTAAGCTGCAGAACACCGGGAACCACCGAGTTGGTTTCTGCTGGTGTTTTATCCCAGCTAAAATTGACAGCCATTAAAGTTGTTGAGGACCAGACACTGTCACTCAAGAGAGCAAGCAAGGACAGAGATAGAGAAACAAAGGCTTGTGTGTGTGTGTGTGTGTGTGTGTGTGTGTGTGTGTGTGTGTGTGTGTGTGTGTGTGTGTGTGTGTGTGTGTGTGTGTGTGTGTGTGTGTGTAAGAGAGAGAGAGAGAGAGAATAAAAAAAGTGTGAGATCGAGCGGAAAACAGGAAAGTACACTCGACTAAGGGGAGGATTTATAAAAGACTCGCCCTTGGTGGGTTTGAATTATATGACTCCATGGAAGGGCTACATACTCTTCATCTGATGCTTTCTTTTCAACCAACATTTTTTTTTTTTTGCAAAACTAAAAGACCGTGACATTTTGGCAACTTGTTAACACTGTCTTCAGGGCAAAGGGTCAAGAGGTCTCTTAACATACAGTGCACAAAGATGGATATACTGTTTTCTATGACTGTCTAAGGAACAAGACCTCAGTGACAAGCTTTTTATATTGCATCAATGGCACCATGATGAATGCCAAGCTTGTGACCAGTTCCTACACAATTGTGCCACCTTCTGGAATAAATGGGAAACTCTATCAAGGACAGGCAAGAATTCAACAGGGACTGAATTTAAGAATTATCTTTTTTGACCACAGTAAGACGAGGGAAACCTGCTTTTCAGTGTACGGTATGTATTATTTTCTCTGGTTCTGGTTCTGTTCCTTCTCTGCAGCTCTGCAAGTCTGCTTTACTTCTGCTTCTTGCAACTTTAACTGAATTCCTAGAAAGTATTACATTCATTTTAATTCACTTTCTTTATTAAGGTAGAAATGCTTTATTTAACTTTAAATGTCAGAATTATTTTTAAAACAGCTTTAAATACATCAACTCCCCGAGCATTCTGATCAGTGTGCAGAAAATCAAAAAATACATTTTATTTTCTTGAGTCAATCATTTAGCATTCAGTTCAACACGAATGGGCCATATTTCTTTATTTCACGTTAATTCCTTTCCATCTCTAATTAGTATTACACTGGTTCTTTTTAAAGAACTTTCTTTAATAACAAATTAGTTGAACATCATCCATATGGAAATAAGTCATGTCTTATAAATCCAACAGCAACCTGAATTGAATTTTCCAAGTATTTCTGCAGGGTCATCCACACAACTGGTTAAGGTGGACATACTGTATCTGTATTTCATTTTTCATGTCTTCAGATTTAGGGTTTGCAGAGCTGTCAGCAAGGCTTGGGTGGGGGTTCCAAGGGGCACTCATGAAAGCATGGGTGTATGGATGTGTATTTGGGGTGTGGGGGCCGGGGGATGAAAAGAGAAGATTGGGGAGTGATTCAATTGCTACACAAATGGATTTGGCTAATAGAACGAGCCTCTGATCCTGACTGGTACACAGCTGGAGCTCCCCTAATTGGAGAGGGTGAAGAGTGGAGAAGAGAGTGGAGAGAAGAGAGAAAGAGAGAATATGGCCCCAAGAGAAAATGCACCTCTGCTGTAACACTACTGACTCAACATGGACCATGACACACGTTAACAGGACCCACGCCTGGAAAACAGGTCATGCGGAAGCACATGGTACCTCAGCGTTCATATTCTCAGCTTCAATAGCAGCTTTGTGTAATAATTTCCAGTGTTTTAAATATCTGATGAAGTGTGCCATAGGAGCAAAAAGTGGACCACTTCAAATCAGCAAGGACCATTAGAGAAATATCTTGTTCTGATAGGTGAAAACGGGAGCCTCATAACCATCTAGCAGCACTAAGTACTCCCCACTTTTTGTGAATTGGATTCATTGCGAGACAAAGCATGCAATTCACTATTATTGACGACCTTTGTTATTAGCGCTGCCTCTGAAATAGCTCAAAGCAACAAATGTTAGGCTAGTATGAAAGTATGAAATGATTTCACTCTTAAATTCCTGAATAGATTAAATTGAGTGAACATCACTTCAAGGTACATTTCCAGTTTGCTGCTGCCTTTGTGAAAGTCTGAATAGTTGAGAGCGTGTTCAAAACATCCAAAAACGAGCAAGGCTCATCATATTGACGGCAATAGTCCAGCAATGACAGATTATAAGAGCTGTTATCCTGTAATATTCCACCCGTCAGACGATAGCTAACAGAAAAATGGAGGGAAACTAAGCACAATTTCTATAAAATTTTGCATCTGAGCCAAAATGAAGACATGCGGTGTGCATAAACCTTGTTTACTTGCTCCTCCATTATTAGTTTCTGACAAAATAGGATAGTTGTGATGTGAGCAAACATGTCCAAAGCATCCAAATACATACATTTTCAAAACAGTGAACACAAACACATAATAAATTTCTATGTTAAAACTGCAGTACCCAACAAATCAAAAAAGAAAGAAAGAAAATCCATAACAACCTTTGGCCAGTATATAGTAGGCTAGTATAAAGAGTGAAAAAGCACACATATGAAATAAAAGTGGACTTTCACCTAGTAGAGTAGAGTATACCCTCCAGTGTGAAACTGAATGGGCACTGCCTTATTTGCCTTTGTGACAGGGGAGAGCTGGAGAAGGAGGGCAGTCTGGGGAGTGATCCTGCTCTTTTTTCTCTCGAAAGGTCTCCAAACCTCTCAAACTACAGCCAAAAGTTTTGAGGATTAAGAAAAAAATCCGAGGTGATGCAAGAAATATGTGTGTGTATGTGTGAGACAGAGAGAAGCAGAGTGGGAGAGCGCTTGTGTGTATTCTAAAAGAAGGGGGTTCTTCCCAATCACCGAAAATACAAAGAGCTGCCGAGCATGAACTCACCAGGGGGGCTCTTAGGAAGCCTATCAGCTCACATAAGGGCAGAGGAAAGGCTTACATATAGGAAACATGCTCTAAAGGAGGAGCACACAAAAACGCCTGCACTTTCATCTCTGTGAGGATGCTCTGTGACATAGGAACTTCTTAACTCTCAAGCTGCACCAGAGTATCGACCCCAAATTACACATTTGGATGTGTGTTGCAAAGTGGCGAAAAACGAAGGTCACAAAATTTGCTTATCTGAAGTAGTTCCTCACAAAGATACAAATACAAATACACACACTGTCTCAAATCCTGCATGATGCTCTTATTCACGACAGAAGTAGGAGGAAAACCTCTTACACCTCTTACGCTACTTGAAGGGGAGTTCCTACAGCACAAATTGTCCGTTTGATAATCCACAATCAAGATCAACATATTAATGAGCAAACACAGACATACTGACAGATATTGCGGGAACACGTATACAGGGAGGCAGTCCGGCCAACCCTCCCACTGTGCTTCCTTTGTAGCGACCATTGTAACAGTTTTGTCTGAGCCATATGGGCTGATTTAGGGATGTGGACCCCCGGCAGCTGAGGCTTTGTCCCTGTGTCACAAAGGTCGCTGGGATTGTGTTCCCAGCTAATTCCCTCTTTCAGGGACTGCAGATCAGAGTCTATAATGATCTGGGCGGCCTAGAACAGGGATTACTGCTGCTGCTCCTGACATCAACAGGCTTGTGTGTGTGTGTGTGTGTGTGTGTGTGTGTGTGTGTGTGTGTGTGTGTGTGTGTGTGTGTGTGTGTGTGTGTGTGTGTGTGTGTGTGTGTGTGTGTGTGTGTGGGTTGGGGGTGCGAAAGCGCAAGGGAGATAGAGAGAGATGACATCTTAAGATGAAACATTGTTGCTACTCCTTTAGCAGGAATCAATTGATTCCCTCCTCACACCAAACCCACCCCACACACAGAAATAGATCCACCCCCAACTCACACACACACACACACACACACACACACACACAAACACACAAGTACACTCCGAGTTTTCCACCTCATTTCCCTCAGTCCCGCTTAGGCAAACATTATTAGCAGAGAAAGTGAAGGCAGTGAAGGAAAAGTAATAGCTTCTTGTGTTTTCACTTACCTCCATTGTCATCATGTGGTCTCCAAATTAAAGGCTTCTGTCTGGCTACTTTGTTTAAATCTTACACTTCCAGTATTGCTCCTTCAGGATAACTAATTAGTGCAGCATTTATTACGAGATATTGTATGCAATAGTAGCAATAAAAAGAAAAAGCTATCCCCACCCAGTTCAGCTTAAACTTCTGCAGTCTAATACAGGAGTCCTACAACCTTAATTAAGGCTTAATTAACCTTAGATTGTCTTAAAAGTTCCTTTGAGGGCTGTTGATTCAACTATATGAACATTTTCGAGGACATCATTTTTGGTTTTGCTGACACAAAAAAGGTGGATACAGCATCAATCCCAAATATAAGCTTCATGAAGGATGGATTTATTGAAGGAAGGCTTTTTTTTTAGACTGCATTAGCTTTGGCTGGGTTTACCTAACACACTAAGCGGCTGTTTCCAATATCCTCTAAATAAACAAATAAATGAACAAATTGAGGCACAAACTCAAGAAGGCTTTTGAATCAGAGCTCTTCTTATTTGCAATGATCACAGATAAAAAGGATTACAGCAAAGTAGTCTGTTAGTCAAGCATTACATTTCACACTTTAATATACCTTACGTTTCAAAAAATCAAATTTTAGGAAAAATGCCCCCCCCCCCCCCCCAAATTCCAGTAGCACTTTGCCGTATTATTAATACCCAAGTCAATGACATGCCATTGTTTTCTCTTGTATGTGTTTTTAGTTGTACTTTTGATTGCAGCTTGGTAATAAGGTGATAATAGTTGTGTAATAAGGTGGAAACTGTGCGCTATTAATACGGAAATACCAAGTTAAACATAATATTTACACCGTTTACCTCCAAAGAAGGATGTTGGCAACATAAGATAGCATTTATTACTGTAGTACAATATGATAAAATATATGATATTATGTTAAATGTGTTCAATCATGAATCAGTATTGCCTTATTATTATGAGGTTACTATCACTTGAAAGTCAGTATATGCCTTTTGTAAATTAATTATTAATTACTATACTACTACTACTATACAGCTATTACTATATTAATACTAGTTTATAATACTACACTAACACTATTGATTGGTTTAGCCACATTGTTGTCCCTCTATGGCTCTTTATTACAAAATTATGAAAATGTTAGTGTAATAGTACATGGCTAAAACCATTGTTGTGACAAAGTTGGTGCCAATATTTATTTGTTAGTACTAGACTATTACTTTGGTAATTAATTGGTAATAACCCGCTATCTCCATATTATTACCTTCTTGTTTCCACCTTAGTACACCATTATTACCACACTATTTCTTATTATTAGTCTTTCTAAATAAATAATGTGTAATCAGGTAAAATTCTTTAGTATGTAAAAAGATGACACTCTAACATTTTTCAGTGAAGTGTACTACTTGTACCTAAATGACTTTTCATCAGTGTTTACCTGTAACTTCAGTGAAACACCAGGAATATTCTTCGAGTATGTTTTCCCTCTTTAATACTAGAAACTGAAAAAACATTATGAAAATAAAAATCAGCCTCCACATGGCTCCATCACAAGCTATAACTGTCAGCTACATCACAAATAGAAAATACAGGGTTTGAATGAAAGACCTATTGATACAAGGGCATTTCATTTACTTCAAGGGAAAAAATACAACACTGATGTTGCTGTACCAGACTGCTGTAAACAATCCTGACCAGACAGACTTTCAGGAAATCTAAAAAAAAACAAAAACACACACACACACAAAAAAAGAAAACTGAGTAATCAGGTATATGTGTTCTCAAGAAAAGACATGTCTACATGCTGAATGAAGAGCCCTCACATGGATACATGCTCAGGATGAATCACCTTACCTTTATAATGTTTTCCATTGTTTTATGGAGAGTACTTTCAACAAGGGAGCTGAAAACAAAACTTGTTTGCTTTCCTTCAACCCTCTTTTAATTTTCTGCTTCCAATTGTTTCTCTAGGCATTTTCCCCCCGGTATTTTATTCTCTTTCTTCTTCCCCCCAGTGAAAAGAGACTTTCATTGAAATTCATTCTCTCAAGGACCGGCACCCATGCAAGGCCAGAAGATAATAGGCCAACCTATTTATCCGGCAGTTTTATTTATCTTTTTTTCTCCTTCCCTCCACCTTTTCCCCCTGGCTTTGGATTGATCATGGTCGCAGCAAGATGACAGCTGTCTCCTGTGCATTAGCAATGCAAATGAATTTGAAGAAAAAGAAGTGGAGCTTCAGTGTGCTGGGCCATAGGTCTGCAGTCTGGGCTGAGACATAGAAGACCACATCCTGACCAGGTGCTTCCAGGACTCTGAGGGACAGGGAGCAGCTGACAGTAGGTCATAGTGGCTACACTGTTAGCTTTAACATTTCATGTTATTCTTGATGAAGGTAGGTAACAGGAATCGAAATGCAGTAGTGATTCAAAGGGGTACATTTAAAAGATTTATAAGGTTTCTTTATGCACCATAACATCAATTTGTTTGCAATTAAAGGTCATGCAAAGGTTGGTGTTAGCCTTTTTTCTGCTACCTTCTATTACTAGGTGGAGTCTCTCATCAATAATTTCTTTCTATCTTTAAGAAAACAATAAACCTTAGTTTCCACATTGTATCATACAAATCATAGTCCCACAGCAATAACTGAGTCCATCCATCCATCCATTCGCTTCCGCTTATCCTTTTCAGGGTCGCGGGGGGCGCTGGAGCCTATCCCAGCTGTCGTAGGGCGAGAGGTGGGGTACACCCTGGACAGGTCGCCAGTCTGTCGCAGGGCCAACACACAGGGACAGACAACCATTCGCACTCTCATTCACTCCTAGTGGCAATTTGGATTATCCAATTAACCTATCCCCACAAGCTGCATGTCTTTGGACGGTGGGAGGAAGCCGGAGTACCCGGAGGGAACCCACGCAAACACGGGGAGAACATGCAAACTCCACACAGAAAGACCCCGGCCTGATGGTGGAATTGAACTCAGGACCTTCTTGCTGTGCGGCAACAGTGCTAACCACCGCACCTGAGTCATTTTACAAAAAAATACATTTTCATTTTTCATGAGGATTTTCATTCTCATTTGGGAAAAAAATCATCAGGCTTTTCCAGAATCATATTTCACCATTTCAGCTGTAATGTCTTAAGTCTAACAACTTCCAGCTTTTTTCTCTCTCTCTTCAGGTATTTCTTTGTAATCATCTACAGCTTGTATGAAATAATGACAACTAAAAGCTGCTACCAATAACATCAACAATAATTAGATCATTTTTAAAAACACAATATAAGTATTAGGATGCGATACTAACATTCATGACTTAATGACAAGGCATTAATTACAGGCTCTACTGACACAGCCGTTGCAAAACTATGGGTGATTGTTACAAATTGTTACATAGTGTAATGGCTTACATGTTTGCTTAGCAAGTCCAAGGTTGCTGGTTCAACCTGAGCTGGATACACAAAACCTCTCTGTGTTTGCATCAAGAAGGGCATTAGGGATGAAATTCTGCCAAATCAAACAAATTGCACTCCCTTCTGTGGCAAGCATTTTACAAACCAAAGTGAAACTTCAGGTTTCTATAACAGAATTTAAGCTTTGATGGGTTAACCAGTGTAAGTATAAGTAAAACTAAAAAAAAATACATATTTACACAGTGATATAGAACAGAAAATAAAATATGTGTCATATAGGTTTTTATTTATGATCATAAATTGGTATTTATTTAAAATTTCTGTGTTTCACTATTATGAGTTGTTGCCCCCCCGCCCCTCCCCCGATGGTCATTAAGATATTCTTAGTCCCTCTTTTTCATGACAACTCACATAGCATTTCTTTTACCCAGGATCTTCAGGGTCGCTCAATGCAGCGTTATTGATTTTATTCATATAAATTAACCATTACAAGGATGTTGTACATATTGTGTGTTGAAAGAGCATGCGTGGAGGTAATAAGTATTTACTTTGACCATGTAATGAATGGACCTTTGTGAATCCAGAATCGATTAACACAATTTATTCGCAAGGACAACTCATATTAAGATCACTTGTACATTGAAGGAATACAAGGAATACAGGTAGGTGATTGTCCCAAACCTCTCTGAAGAAGTATTGTCATGGTAACCAGTAGGTACTTTAGACAGCACTTCATGTATCCTCATGACTAAGAACTGGAACGCACACATGAACATGAATGTATAAGCATAAATAAACCAGAGAGAAACCTAAAGGTGGTGTTGTGAACGCTGCTAAAAAATTAAAAAATAAATAAACAAAATAGAAGCATACTCTTTTTAAAATTTATCTGGATCCTTTTCAGCCCGAGCAGTTGGTTCTCTATGTTGCTCTTAATGAGCAGTAACTATGTGCCATATCTTGTGCATATTTTTCTTCCTAGGAGCTAAATTGTCTTGTTATTTTTTATCTTGAGCAATACTTCTCCAAGCTTTCTGAAGGTCTTTCAAAAAAAATTTTTTTAAACATGGCTGCTTTTTCAATCATTTTCAGACCAGTCCGTGTTCCTGATCACTTTCAGACAAATGATCTATTGTTCACGAATAGTCTTAGTGGAAGGGTGGCTGTCAAGAAGCCATGTTTAAGTAAGAGAAACAGAGAGATTTTGATCCACCATGCAATATAGAATATGAAATTAATGAAACTGATGACTGCTAGTATATATAATTATGCTAATTTATATCTAAATGATATCTATTATAGATTATAGTGCTAAAGGGAACTGGGGATAAGGATGAATATGGTAAGTCTGTAGAGTGTTGACTGTGGGGTAGGGATTATTCCAAGTCACCGAGACTTTGTTTATTTTGTTTGAGCAAATATGTGTACGTATGTGTACATGTATATGCAGGTATCTGTGTATATGTGTATATACTGGTCTGTTTGCTTTATATGTCCAAAATAAGAGTTTATCATCTGGAAACCATCTTATTGGTAACGGCTACATTTTTTAGCATGGCATGACACTGGCATGACAAACTGGCAATGCGGTAAAAGCATACCTGGATAGAAAAACACACAATGGAACACCATGAGTCAAGGATTGTGCTCCCCAGAGCCAGACGTCAACATTAATAGTAATAATGGATTGCCTTTATATAGCGCTTTTCAGGGCCCTTAAAGTGCTGTACAATTCCACTATTTATTCACTCTCACATCCTGGTGTGAATGCAAGCTATAGTTGTAGCCACAGCCACCCTGTGGCAGGCTGACAGAAGCGAGGCTGCCATATCACACCATCGGCCCCTCTGGCCATCACCAGTAGGCGGTAGGTGAAGTGTCGTGCCCAAGGACACAACGACCGAGACTGTCCGAGGCGGGGATCGAACCGGCGACCTTCTGGTTCCAAGATGAACTGCCAAGTCTTTGAGCCACGATCACCCATTATTGAAGTAGTGTGGGATCGTCTTGACCGAGAATTGAACAAAAGGCAGCCAACATCCAAAGAAGAGCTTTGATTGTCCTTCAAGATACCTGGAGAACTATTACTGAAGGCTACTTAAAGGAATTACAAGAAAGCTCGCCTAAGGGAGTTCAGGCTGTGTAGAAGAATAAAGATGGTCATACCAAATATTGACTTTGAAGCTTGTTAGAACTGTACAAACTCTGCTTTTGAGTTCAATGCTATAGATCCATGTATGTCTCTAAATTGCCTCTATTTCCCTTTTTCCTAGCAAAATACAAAGAAATAAGGGGCAACTTGAGACTTTTACACAGTACTGTAGTACTCCAGTACTGATCCGTTTTTTAAAATTCCACTACACCTATTGACTGTAGGACCTTTCCTTTTTACATTTGACATTGAAATTTTACATAAGAAGAACAAGCTTATCATAGCAGAAGTCTCCCATTGTGCAGAATTCACCTACACTGTGCTGTGTGCAGAGTTTTCATTCTCACCTTGACCTGGCAGTTTTTACACATGTACAAGCAAGGCTTTTGTGTATGGTAGTTGTTTAAAAAGCAGATCTTAGCCCAGGAAGGCCAAAGGTCTTAATGTGTGATTGGGTCCCCAACTTTTTTTGCCTTGTTGGCACTCTCCCAAAAAGTAATATTTAATTGGATTCCTTGTCAATTTTCAGATGTCTTGATCAGCTTCATTTAGATACTATAACAGGTCAATCCCAAAAGAGGTAAAGTAACAAAATATTTTACAGAAAAAGTCAACCCCAAAACCCCATGGACTCTTGGAATACACACTTTCAGAACCATTTATGCTTTTGCTGCATTCTCCTCTACCTAAGTAAGAATTTAATTTCAGGGCTTGTAGTGTCACCCTGCCATACAGGAACTCACCTCACTAAATGTATGTCTTCCATCACTGTTAATAAGAGTCACCTGAGAAAGATCATCTTCTTAAGGCCCCTCAGAATACATGGGTCCAAAGAGAGGCACAGAGGAAGGACAAGCAAACTGCCTGAATCCTTTACAAACCTAGAGTGGCCATCCTCCTGCCAGTCCTCACACAGGGCCACAATTAAATTCTTCGCCCACTTATTCTTCTCCTCTTTTTTTGTCTCTTGAGAAGACACCTCACTTGAAAAACCACTGAGGCTGCTTTTTAAAGGTCCCTGTGTGGCAGGGTGACAGAGGACACCACTCTCTGCCTTTTCTCTAATTTGGAAAGACCGGGTGAAATTGAAAAGGGGGTTCTCAGCTCCCTCCCCAAAGACCCTCTCCACTCCTGCCCCCACCCCATCACTACCCCCCGCATCCCCAGCGTGGCCTGGGTGGACTCCCCTGGTCGGTTCTCAGACCTCCCCTGTCTGTGTGATACCAGTGGTATTGTGAGAGGCTGACAAAGAACAGGAAGCCCAGGGGTCGGTAGGGCAGGCCTGAAGGTCAGCTCAATCAGTCTCTACATGATGGATGCAGCATGGGGGCCAGGTCACCTGAAAATGTACCAAGCAAGATGTCTACATGCGCACTCGTCTCCGCTCACTTTACCCATCCAACTGTCTATCTTTCTACAAGAAGTGTGGGAAACATCTGTGTTTTCTGCACATTTGAAGAGCAAGATTTTTTTTTTTTTTAAAAATAATTAACATTTTAGGGACATTTTAGGTCTAACAAATTTTTGTGCAGAAACTTTTGTTTAAATTAAAGCATAAAAGTGATAATAAAGGCACTTTTTATCTACAAAGCAAATTCTACACTTTATTAATAACACATAAATATTTTTAAAGCAGTGTCACAAAGTTTTTGGACTTTACACAACAGTGTTGATGTAACACAAACCAAATAATGTACTGAAAGGGTCATTAATATTTGTCATTTACTAAACATCATCATGCATGCATCATGCATCTTAGATTGTGTTTTAAGGCGTCAGCTCTTTCAAAAGCAGCAAATGTATTTTTACATTTTAATGCATACAAAATGAAGTGTGTGTGAGCCAGTGCGTGTGTGAGTGAGTGGAGTCCACAGTCGTCATGGAGACCTCTGGCTGTGGGAAGCAGTCCAAACATGACAGAGCTGAGTTTACTGACTCAAGGTGACTGGGCCGAGGGTGCAACAGCACACAACGGGGGGACAATGGCTGCTCCATTAGTGCTAATGGGGGACACATGTAACAGAATTAGGGTGAGGACACGTGGGGGGAGACCACATGGGGAGATGGTTCATCCCCATCCCAGCCCCCTCACCACCACCCCCCAGCCCCACCCCAAACAACCCCTCCCTGTCCTGTCCCACTCCATCAAACTTGCACAAACCCACAAGTCATATGCAGAACGATCTTTGTTTGACATTGATGTTTGACATTTTTCAGCACCTTAGCGTCAACAGAAAACTATGCCACCATACTCAAATTCATCTAATTTTTTTTTTTTAAAAAGCCTAAAGGTAACGCCAAACAAATCTTTATGGTGAATGAAGTTGAACATCATGTATTTAACCAATAGCCACTGGGGAAGAAGGGACAAATAACCAAAGTGAACTGCATTAACAGGAAGTAGTGTTGTCATCCTGTATTTGGAGCTGCTTTATAAAACTGATGTAATATTGAATGAAATAAAGTCAGGCTAAACTTGAAATAAAATGTGCAGGAAAGTAGAAGTACACTAGGATTAAATGAAAACGGATATGTCAATTTTTTTGAGAAGAAAAATGTGTTATTTTGGTCCAAATAAACTAAAATTAGTGTATTATACATCTCAGAAATATTGTCTATGTTGTGAAATTAGGTTGGACTCCAAGACTTTTTGAAAAATATCTAATTGCAGCCAAATTGGAAAGTTTTAATATTGCAGAACTTAAAAGTTATTGACTTAAAAGTCATTTTAAAAAATAGTTTCTGTGTTACTGCAGTGCAGCCACCTCCGCATTGCCTCCTATCTTGTCCTCCTCACCGCAGTGTAAATCAAACGGACATAAATCTGAAACAGAGGTCAATGAATCTCTGCTGGTGGACTGTGAATCTTCCTCAGTCATCCTGCCCCTCCATCGATCCCCCTTCTGCAAATTCCTGCACTCTGCCCAAGACACCCAGTCAATTAATAAGACATTGTCTCCTCCCCTTGGAGCCTGTGCACAAGAGGCCACCCAGGAGCCAGCGGGCCTTCCCTCTAAAAGCTGCTTCACTGGTGGCCCCCAGGAATGCCAGTCGCTTTGGGAACAGGCAGAGCAGGGTAGGGTGGGGGTGAGGTGGAAGGAGGGGTCTGGGAAGTTGGATAATAGGAACAGCCCCATCATCCTCATGTGCTGGGGCAAGCCAGTCAAAAATTGGAGGGCAACAAAAGGAAATGCGTTCCACTCCCAGGGATCGAAGGCACTTCACCTCTCTGGAGTCCAGCTTAAACCTCACCCTGTGGAGTACAAACACACACATGGTGAAACACACACATTACTTTGCCCATACCAGAGAGACAACAATGCCTCGGTTTATATTTACTTCCTTCTAAACTTCAACTTATTAAGATTTTTAGATCTAAAGCAGTGAATCATGACATCATAACAGAGCTACACAAAAAGATTCTGCCATGATTCGCCATGCTCACTCCCCAACACCATCTAATTTATTGCAACATCCTCCAGTTTGAGGAAGTTCTCAGCTCTCTGAAAAATGTTAATAAAAAAGTGTTGGTCCTGTAAAGGTATATCACACATACACATCAAAACCACACTCCAAGTTCAACCTCCTCCCTTGCCCTCTGTCCCATTTTGCATTCATCTCTCAAACGCTGCTCTCCTCTTTGAGGACATGCCTGGGAGGAGCTGCAACTAAATCAGAGGCTGTGCAAAACCTTTGAGATTTGTTGGTATATTTGCTTTTTGGTTTAAAATATTCACTTAAAGCATTTGTTGCTTTTAAAAGCAGCTTTTCATTCATAACAGAAAGCATTTGTTATTTCTTCTTGATAACGATTATCTTTAATTAATCTGATTAGGTCTACTGCAAAATATATGAAAAAATATTCAATACTAGTACTGGGACAGTAGAGCCCAAGCAAGGGATGTGAAAAAATAATTTGCTAAAAATTTAAAAACTATGATGTAATTTTATAAAGTTAAAATTTAAACCACTATTAAGAATGACAAAACAATAATTATATGTCCAAATTTCCCACTTATGTTATATTTAGGAACTAGAAATTCTAGGATAAACATGATGCATCATGTCACATCCAAAGTATTTAGAGTAAAAGAAAGTTGAGTAAACAAATTATTCTCATGGCATCTTAAAATTCTAGTAAAATTATTGGTTATTGTTTATTTAAGAGGGGGGCCTTTGAACATTTGGATCATTTGGAATATTTTCTCCAGGTCCTTGGCTCCATCAAGTTTAAAACTGTTTCTATTAAGAAAAAACAAGTAGAAGTAAAACAACAAATTTTCTCATTTGAAAAAAATGAAGGCCTGGAATGATTAAATACTTGGCATATCTCTTAAATTGTAACCTTCTTTATAGACTGACAAATTATAGCAATATCATATATAAATTATTGCACATTTAGTCTTGTTTTAATTGTAATTGGCATTTTAAGCAGGTTTTGTTTCTAATCTGAGACGTTATTTCAGCGTGGCGATGCATAAAATAAGCCATGTGCCTAACTGCATGAATTATCTTTGAGAAATGTCTGTAATCATTTTAACATTTTGCGTAGTGCTGAGTAGTGGCAGATGAGGAGAGACGAAATGCGGACACAAACAAAAGTAACATTGTTTCAGGTTGTGCTCTTTGAAGGTGAACAAAAAAGGCTTTGCATAAATTGTGCTGTATCATACAAAGGTCTACATTGTTTTCACTTTACTACAGTTAGCTGAATTTCTGGTGCTTTGCATTTTAATCACTGTGCCACTACATGTCTACCATAAACCATATCTTACACACAGGCACCCTTGTGATTATGCAGCACATGGTTATAAGATGTTCTGCTTTCTGTGTTTATTTTTGTCTTTTTTGGTGTATTGGCAAATAGTTCTCAGTTATGGGTTTTAGAGCACAGACCTTCCATCTGAATACTTACCTACTGTATACCACACATTGTTTAGTAATGGCTAGCATGTTAGTGGAGAGAGAGATTTCAAAGAAAAGAGATATCATGTCCATGTCCATGTACACACACAGACACACACACACTGTATAATGAGTTTCTCCTGCAGAGCGTCCATGTTGCAAAATTAGCCAGGCAAAAGTGCTCTGTAAGTGCACCATCTGTATTGTTGCATATAGTAGCAAGTGGGGTGAAACCACAATAAGTGGATTGAAAGCCATGAATAGGAAAAATCTTCTTTGTTTTTTTAAATATTATGCAGGAGTACTGTCTGTGTCCTGCAGAAGCCAGCTTACACTCAAAAACATGACCTGCCTACTGGTTTGTATTAAAATGGCATTTGATTTGATGGTGGAAAAAGGAAAGTATAAAGGGAACAGTATCTTTTTGAACACCCTGCAAAGTAAACATTTGCATGAACAAGTGCGGTTTTCCTGTAGAATTTCTGCTGCCATGTCCTTCAAAAAACAACCCTATAGCTACAAAATACAACATGTTTACATGAAATATTTTTCATAACTGTTATGACGAATATTTAATGTAAACATGTTGTATTTTGTTATAAAGAATACTGATGCAAAAGAAACTGTGACTGGTGTTGTACATTCTTTTGCCGAAATATATAAAACTCCGTCTCCTTCACTTTTCTGGGACTTTTTTCAGAAGATGTAGATGAATTATACTGGACATAGAGTCCTCTTCGGTGAGAGGTGTAGAGCATCCTCTCCTGGTAGCATATGATATTACACAGTAACTTCCAGCTAAGTAAACTGGCAGAAAACTATTTCAAAAACTATATTCATACTTCACCGATTCTGAATTGTGGCACGTATGCTATGATTAATAACTTAATCGACAAATGAGTAAAAAAAGCTAATGATTTACAAATAATTTACAATTTAGTGGAAAAGACATTTAATATGTTGGTATTGAGGAAAACAGATAAAGCTGGTTTAATAAACATCATTCTAACACTAAACACAAACAGTAATAATTTTGCTTTTAAATAGTCTGAGAACCCTTTTTTCACATATTTCCAGATGATTAAATTATTACATTTGTCTTATATCTATAAATACTGCCCTGTATACAAATAAGTAAATCAAAACATAAAAATGATATAACAGGAGACTGGCATATTTATGGAGAGAAACAGTCTTAGGGTGCTTAACAAATTTAAAAGACAAACTGTAATAAATGCAAGAAAACACAATTATTACTATTTTAAATTCATCAAATGTGTGTTTTAAAAGTAAAAACTATATTGTTATTTATGAGGCAAATAAATTGAATTCTTGTTTTTATGCCTAAATCTGAAATGAATCAATCTTAATATTCAACCCCTTCAAAAAAAAAAAAAAATTATTACTATTACTACTAATACTATTTTTATGTTTTTGATAAACAAGAAATTTGAAAATTCACTTCATATTAAGAGCTTAACTGGTGAATTAACCATTAAGGAAATATACAAAATTATTTTGGTAATTATCAATAATGTTAATTTAGGGCACCCATGGCATAAACCTTACATCTGGTGGTGATTTAAACAACCTTGAAGACACAATTTATTGTAGCAATGTTTAAGATAATATATGCTAAACATAATTTTCTACTTGTTTCTAAAGGCTTATTGAACAGTAAACTGCTCTTCTGGTTAAACTTTATTAAACACTGCCATCTGGTGGCTGCCGTCTGACATACTTTTAAAACTCTTGTCAACATGACAAGTTCACACCTGATTTATTAAAATCAAAATCATCAAGTGAACAGGAAATCGTACGTTTATTGTCTTTTTGACAACTCATACACACAAATCCTGGTATCACAAAATATCTTCATTAATGACGTAAACACTTAAAAATACAATGAAGCAGAGGATCTATTAAAAGACTCATTACTGGTATCAGATTATCAAACGTACACATGTATTCAGCTAGCACGTAAAGCATTTATTGAAGCAAATCGAGGGTTTTTTCCCCTCATACTATCGACGGTGTGCCCAAAAGTCCTGAAGGATGATTTTCACAGTGCCTTAAGAAGCAGGTACGCACATGGTGTCTCCTCGCCGTATCTAAAAAGTACTACTGCTGAGGTTTATTTTATCTTAGAATTATCTGACAACAACCATCAAGAGAAACAGAAAGATGAGAAACATTTGAACCTGCACAAAAGAGGACATTTTTCCTGCAACATATGTGTGACTAAATCAACATGTAAGTGCAAAGTTTTGCCCTTAAAGCTTGATGTTGTGTTTTAAACCAGTTTAGTGACCAATCTCAAAGGGATTCACTGCTACAGTACGTTTGGACAAGTTTTGATAAGAACAGAAAGATTGACAGGAATCAAGCAACATCAGCACATGCATGATGGCTGCACTGGTGACGAAAATGATGATGATCACGATGATGAGGATGATGCCTTTACATCCCTTACAACCCATGGATGTGGAAGCATTAATATCTGTTACCAACTTTACATATGCTCTATGTAAAGTTGGTAACAGATATTAATGCTGAGTCAAATAAATTAACGCAAGAGAACACGTCCTCATGCAGGTAAGTGTAGCTCAGCAAGGCCACTTTGTAGCTGACCACTTGCTTTTAAAAGGCTGAACTGTAAGGGGGGTATATATACATATGGCTGTCACTGCCCCAGAGATATCAGTGTAGTTGTAGTTGGATACTTTTAATCAAAGTAACTGTTAGCATATACTCCCAAATTAAAACAAAAAAAGTTCACATATTTCATTTCCTGGCTGAAATGATTCTGGATATTATTTAACATTATTAATTCCATTATTTGTATCCAAAGTGGAGCGTATTAGGTCCTTTTTATCTCAGTAGTGCCATTTGTGGACACTACCAGGGTGCCTTTGCATGATTAACCTTTCAAATGAATCTCTTTTTTTTAATCATATACTGAGCTTTTCTCCCTTCCCGCTCCCTTCAAGCCAACTTTCTGTTGATTGGCTGCCCATATCTGGGATATCTGCTCTCACTGACATCATAAAATGTCAGGTTCAAAGACCAATAGACCAAAAAAAAAAAAAAGAAAAAGAAAAAAAAAAAAGAAAGAAACCAAGAATTCAGAGCGGTCTGAAGTCTGAGCTTTTGCCACGCAGAGATTACATGTTCAGACATTGAAGTATTTTAGACTTTGATATAAACATCTACAACACAGAAGCACAGCAAAGCTGGACATTTTAACCATTCACTCTTTCTTTTCTCGCTCTTGATCAAAGCTGCTACACCTGACTCATGACTGATGAAAGCTCTACCTTACTTGGAAGTGCTCTAAATTGTATCAATAAATATACTTATCATTAGCCATAGCGGGAGATTTTGTTTGTTTTGAAGCACTTTTTCTGTGGATTCGTTGAGCCACTTAACAATCATCATGGTCATTTTAAAGGATCGCACTATTATGCTTCTCTCAAACAACTGATAGTTTGAGCACTTCAGCACCTTGGACAGCTCCATACATAAGGCAGTGACCAATCAACATGTCTTGAGTCACCCATCACTTCTTTGTATTTTGCTTCCAAGGAAACATACTTTAACTTTTTTTAACATTTTCTAGAGCAAAAGTTCTGTAATCTTTCTAAAAGTTGGTCTGTGGACACTAGTTGCTTTTTCATTCATTTTTTAGACAAGAAAAAAGAAAAATCCAACAAAGACCTAACGCAGGACCTGAGATAGACATCTGGTCCTGCAGTTGATCATTAGAAATGATCTCAAATGAATAGTGACTAAAGAAACCACTCTTAAAGGAGGGAAACTGGGAGAAAAGACAGGTGTGCCAACTATACAAGTGCTGGACTAAAAATAAGTGGGAAGGTCTTATAGAGTGATGAATCCAAATTTTAACATTTTGGAAGTCAGGAGAGAGGTACAACAGTCTACAGCCATCTGTAAAACACAGTGAAGGTTCAGCCATTGTTTTGGGTTTGATTTCAGCAAGTGGTGTTGGCGATCTTTTCAAAACTGATGGAATCATGAATGCAGACAAGTAGCATCAGATTTTATCCACCATGCAAAAACAAAAAGCATCTCATCGGCACTGGTTTCAAGTTTTAGCATGACAATGATCCCCAAACAAACTGTTAATGTGGTAAGATCATCCAAGAAATATCATACAATGAAACATTTTGTACCAACTCTGATTTTGCCTGTATACTGTATTTCCAAGTTAGTTTCTATGTGTCCGATAATTCACTGCACATATTTCCAATTTTCCTGGCAAAATATAGAGAAATGAAGCTTGGCTCAAGACTCTTGCACAGTACTGTACACGTCCTTAATGTTGACAAAAAAGAACAACACTAGCTGCAAGGTGTGTCCAAAATTATCGACGTTCACAAACAACACATGCACACGAGCACCATACTGAGAATCAGTACAGGATGTCACTCAACGCTGCCCTTAGTGTCTTAATCCCATGCGTGACTTCATGGACCGGAGCACTAAAAACACACCGCAACATCCCAAGCCAATTTCTCTGACTAAAGTGTACAACAGCAGTCGCTGGTTTACACAAAACAATTCAAACTACCAGCCCTCTAATTAAGTGTTGGAAAAATGCTAAAAAGGTTTAGCATCATTAGGCGTGACGCTTTCAGGCTTAGAAACGAGGAAGCACTGTAGGCAGAAAAGGAACTTTCGTTAAAATTTAAGGGAACTGACAAAATAATGTATCAAAGGCAACAAGGCCTAAAATAAGAACCGGCCTCCCTCTGTCTCTCTTCCTCGTGGTGGCACAATAAACAAGGTGTTCATCAAAAGAAGGAAAGCCTAGTTTGGAAATCAGCCCCAAGAGACATTGATACTAAACCAACCCTTTCCTGTGATGCACTGTTATTTTCCCTACAAAGAAAGTGAGCCGGGTCCCACAGAGGCAGTGAGTAGAGTACGGTATTTTCTTTGGAACAAACAGCACTGCAGCACATCAGCTAATAGAGCCTGGCTCCCAGAGGGGAGCTCAATATAGGACACTCTTCCTCTTCCTCCACTTGAGCTATTAATACACCCAAACAAAAGAAAAGAGGCTTAATGAGGCAGCAACGGGGAACTCATGCGAACTAAGTTAGACGAGAGCTTTGTAGTGTTTAGCTCCAAGGATTCCAGCTTTTTCATACTGGGAATCTTTTCCATCTGTTCCATTTCTACAGTGGCTGACGTTATGGGAGTAAAAGTACAGTAAACACTGATCAGCCAAAACATTAAAAACACTCTCTGCAATGTTCTGCTGAGAAAACTTGGATCGCACCATTCGTGTGGATGTTCCTTCACCGTACGCTTCCCACCGAAATAACTGCTTTTCCCAGCAGGACAGTGCACCTTGCCACACCACAAAAATTAAACAAAAAACATGAGCAAGAGCCCAAGGTCTTAAACTGCTCTCCAAACTGACTGACAGCAGTCCATCTGCCCTGTCCCAGAAACTAACAGCATCTCACGTCTGTTCTCCAACATGTCAGAGCTGTTTCTTCTGGCACAAGCTGGACATTACACAATATTTGGTGTTGTAGACGATCAGCGTATAGAAATTTTGTTACACCTTTTTAAGCACTCTGCTTAAACCCATTCAATGAGGTCTTTGTGAAATGGCAAAACAAGCAACACAAAAGTGTAAAAGAGATGCATAGATTTAAGCATGATAATGTGCTGGGTATTGATATTACTGATTCCATAAAGAATCTCTGAAGAAAACACATTATGTGCTGTTAAAAAAAAAAAAAAATCATCTGTACTAAAAAAATATCGTTCATTGAATGGACCAAGAAAAGAAACTCGAACAAACAGAAAATGTGATATATGAAGCTTTTTTTTTTTGCATATTTGCATGCAGCTTAAAGCAGCTACCTTGAAGTTAATGCTTTGGTTCTGATTCAGAGTAAAAATGGAAGAGGATGACAGCGTGTGTTTAAATGCACACAGTAGTCCAACTGAAAATCTGTATCCTGGCTGAGCAGGAGAATCTGATTCTAGGTAGCTTCACATACGGATCACCAAGTACCCCACACAACAGCAAAATACAGTATTTCAATTATTACAATGAAAACAGACAAAGACGTAATTAAAAAAAAAAAAAAAAAAACAGTTAACAGAGCATGGCATTTTTTTCCCCTAACTATCCCAACTAACACCAGAATTGTAACACTGGGATATTACAATATTTAGGCTATTGTAACAAGGGGTTTTGTACACCCATCACAATTTTAAACAGTAAAAGTCCCGAATTGAAAATTGGTTAAGCAAGTAAACAAACTCACATTAAATCAAGTAAGAATCTGCCCCCCAAAAAAGCCCACAAAGGCAAATAAAGGAAGTGGTTGATGTTTCGGGTCATATCATGCACTGGGGACCTAATACTAACAAGATATCTGCCTCAAAGTGCGAGCTGTCACACAGTGCAAAGATCACCTTTTCAGTCATGCAGTACAACATGGTAAATAGAGCAAGGACGGCATCAATAGTAAAAAGAAGCATGTGGTAGGGATGCACTGATTGTTAACTTCTGGGCCGACTGGCAAATTCTGATGTACTTATTCCACCTTCTGTTCCAGGGAAGCAAAGAAATCTTCACTATAAATAAGCATAACTGAACTTGAAGTCTTTCAACGCTTCATCACACTATACTTGAACAATAAGCCAGTTAAACACTGATATGATTCGCACATCAGACATTTTTAATTGCTGAAATGAGTCAACAAGGCCCACAACAGCCAGATACCAACATTTGGCTAATATAATCAATCGGTGCATCCCTAATTTGTGCTCAACAACTTGTAATCATCAAAGTTCGGCATTTTGCAGTAGTTTTATGACTGAAGACAAAACGGGGCTACTTTTGCTCTACATTGTCTCCAAATGTCCTAGTGTCTGACCGTCTTTAAACGCAAACATTACCATTCAAATGCAGTTTGGCACATAAGCCTTCCTTTAATTAATATTTTTTAATCTAAAAGAAAAAAAAAAAGAGGTCACTTGAAACTGCCCTCAGGCATCTTGGTTCCAAGAAGGCTCAAATCTCAAACTACTTGACGCATTCGACCCTTACGCTAAGCTGATCTTCATTTTCCATTTGGGACATTCTGCTCAATCCAATTGGTTGTAGTGATAATGAGACAATTAGGTCTCTACTGCTTGGCTAAATACTGACTTCAGGATCAGACCACATGGAACAGCAGCAATGCTAAGTCCGGCAGTAGCCATACTCCCACATAAGAGACAAAAAAAAAGTCTAAATATAGCTGTTCTAGTCAGGTTGCACTGCCTCAGGCAGCAGTACTCGCTGATAAAAATCACAGATTTGGCTGAACATACTACATCCACATTTGGTTCTTACAAAAAGATGTGCACACATTTTCATCTTTTATATGAATCAGGAAATGTATATTTTTTAAGCCACTAAACAAATATCAATCTTAAAATTCACCTTAAATAATTAGCAGTACCTATAAAGAACTCTGGTTTCATGACTTTGACTCTTACGATGTATACAAAACAAACTAAAACTGACCTACTAGACTCTTCGATGTGTCTAACTAGAAAGATATATGAAAGATCATTTCACTGTATGGAAAGTTTTTTTGAGCTGATAGGAAAACACACACACACACATACACACACAAAATATCTTCTTTTTTTAGTCTCACTGTATCCATTATTTCTTTTCAGATCATAATGAATCATAAATAAGTTAATAATATAGCTTATCATAAATAAATTTCAGTCTGCAAAATTCACATATAAATAAGCTGCTCCGTATAGCAGAGACGTAAGATTATCCTCCGGCATGTGGCCTTTTGTTTCTCTCTCCTTTTGACAGAAATTACAAAGCATCCGTGGTGTAAACACTGACTTTCCCTTTAAATCTCTAAAAACTCGGACAAAGACAGAAAAGGAGAGGACAGATGTTGTGATTTAATGACGAGACTGAAGATGTCTCTCCATTCTCTGGACCGGGGGCAGTAGGGCAGCCCTTTTCTTTTAGGACACTGGTGACACTTCTTCCTGGTCCAGTCCCTGATTGATAGTCTGTGTGAGAAAGTCAGAGCAAAAGATACGATAGGATAGGCTATTGCTAGTGATGATTGATTGATTGATTGATTGATTGATATAGAGGTGACAGTGCTGCTCCTGCTGCATGCTTGGTTTTAGAGACGTGCTGACATCCATGCAATTGAGCCAGAGACAGAGAGAAAGAAGAAGGATGTCTCTATACTAGTCCAAGCCAAACTTCTTCTTCATTTTTTTTTTCAGACCCAACTGTCTGAATCTGGATTCTCCTCAGGCTGTCTTACTGTCCTTCTGAGAAGGGAAAGGTTGGAGGTGCTGGCTGGTGCCCAGAATCTGTTCCAGAGGGCACCGGTGTGTTGACAGGGGTGATGACAGGAGTGATGTTAGAGTGCTGTCGATTTGGGTCTCCTTCTTGAAAAGTTTTCTCCTGTGACTGGGAGGAAGAGGAGGACGAATGGGTACTCTCGCTGGAACTGCTGCGGGTCTCTGTGCTGGTACTTGTTTTTTTCATCTTCCTCCTCTTGGCTAGAGGCGCCTTGTCCACCGTCTGGAGGCGGAACCCTTCCCGCTTACATTTGTTAAATGCCTGCGAGTACAAAACAGATGTTTGGTTAGACTTTTACATTTTAGTTTCAATGAAATGCACTGCTCTCATCTTTTTTCAAGGGATCTTACGTTTCAGATCCCATCAATATTTGGCCAAAACCCAGGTCACATAATTATATCATTAGTCGCATTAATATCCATTCAGCATTTTGATGAATCGCAATAACAACACAAATCCAACCTCAAGTAAGACAAAAACTAGCATCTGCGCTTTGTTGCAGTATCAAAGTGCCTTTTGATGCATTTTAAATTACTAATATCTTTAGCATTTGTTTGAATTAATCTTCCCACAATACGGTTAATATAATGTGGTCTCCATCTCTATTAATAACAGCCGGTTGACACTTAGCAGAAGCTACACAATCCAAATTTTACACTAGGTTGGAACGTTCTGACCTACTATCTAACATTAGCACCCTTCTGAACATTTCATACATTAAAAGTAGCTTTGACACAAGTGTGGACAGAGGCAGTGGAGGATCCGAGAATGTCTGGGGTCATAAGTGGGTTGGAGGACAACTGGCTGTCGTCCTGGAGCCAGGCGTTGTAACGGAGGCCACACATCTTAATCCTCTTGTTAGGGTCGACCGTCAGCAGCTCTACAGGAACAAGACGCAGATAATTACCTTTAACGCTCTTAATCCAGGTGGGAAAAGGTGAGACACAGGCAGGAAGTTATTTCCTCTTTAGGAAACCTGATCTCTGAAAGCTGCTTTGTGAGTAGAAAGTTCATCCAAAACATGTCATCACTTACTGACATTGCACTAACGGAGCACTACTTGTCCATTTCTTCTTCCAGACTCTACCAGCACCACCAAAATCTGCCCTAAACACGACTCAAAGCTTTTGCATAAACCTCATTTTATTTATTTAACTAATTTACAATTTCACAAAAACAGTTCATACTACTTTATTTTGAAAGTCGATATTTTATTCTGAAAAAATGAGCCTGGAACAAAGAATCTACCGATAACAGAAGTCTTGGAGCTGCAAGCTAACACTACTCACTTTCATAACCATACCCTAAAATTTGTAGTACTATTTAAGTGGAATTTTATAAATTTAGTGCACTATGTTTCTATGTTTTTAATGGGAAAAAAAGAAACCGAAGCTCAAGTTATTCAAAAGAAAATGAGCCAGTTTTTTCCCCTCACCTTGTATGAGGTCCTTAGCTTGCTGGGACACGTTTCTCCAGGCCTCTCCTTGAAAAGAGAAATCTCCCTGTTTGATTTTACGCATAATCTCTTCAGCACTGGTGTGGGTCAGGCTCTTCTCCTGGCACTGAAAAGGCACCTGGCCGGACAGCATGGTGTACTGCAAACAAAGGAAGACCATGCAATCTGCTATGAACATAAACATATTAAAATAAAGATGATTTAGAGATCTCAATGCAATTTTTACAATACAGTCACATTTAGACTGGCTTACCAGTTTATAATAGCTCTCGCTTAGCTTTTCAGTTATAGACTTTAAAGAGAGAACAACGTTTATTTAGGTTTTTGTTACATTGTTGAGAAAAGTCTTGGAGTGAGGCCAACTGTTGGTCACCTAGAATTAATAATTATTAAGTTATTAGTTTTTTAATTTTTCTCAGCTCTTCTCTGTCTCTGAGCTAACAATAGCTGCCACATCATCAAACTGTGGCGACTCAACCATAGCTCGCCACAAAGTGTAGACGCACCTCTGACACCTACTTCCTGTTAAAAGAGAGGTTTTGCTTCCCACTGTCACCAAGTGCTTTCTTAAAAGGGGTCTGATTGCTGGAATTTTCTCTGTATTATTGTAGGGTCTTTACCTTACAATATAAAGTGCCTTGAGGTGACTGTTGATGTGATTTGGTGCTATATAAATAAAATAGAATTAAATGTGAAAGATGCTAGTTTGACAAAATTGGGTAGCACAAATAGAACAACTGTGTCAAAACTTGAACAGTGTTTTTGTGAAAAGCTTTACTACAAAGTTAATAACGACTCCATTATTTTCCGTTTTCAGTACAACACACTCTGCAACTTTGATTTCCAGGAACTGGGATGCTGTGTAAAATGTATATCACCAAAATATCACAATAATCCAATGATTTTGAAGAATTTATAAGGCCTAAATAAAACAAAGAACAATATAATCTTGAAAGAGACATTGCACTGTTACTAAACTCATTTTTTCACAGTAAATATGAAAAATCTGAACATCTCTTTGAGACTCATGGATGCTGCGTTCTGCAAACTACACAACACACTATTTAAAACCAGCATCTGTGATAATTGGGAGCAATAGTGCATATAGAATTAGCTACATAGACATGTGTAAAGGCACCATTAATGCAGATTATGTATACAGGTATTAGATTATTCTGTTATTATATGTTACCTTATATATGTAATCAGAGTAGTTGAATTAGAATACTGCTGTAGATCACATTATACCCTTTAATATAGAGTGTGTGAGCTGTATGTAGTTTAGTTCTCATTATACTTTTGAGTTAACAGAACATATTCACATATTAGTTCATTAGATAAATGTGCATCACTCTGTATCCTTGATCTGCTGGGAATGTGTTACACTGTTTTCTTGACATGCTTAATTGTTGAATCATGAAGAGAAGGTTGTAAGCAGGAGACTCTGTGTCTAAAGACAGGGGAGATAGATAGACCACATTCCACACCCCCACCTTACAGAAAGCAGAGAAACAACTGCCGAGGTCATAACTTAGGCGCTGTAACAGAGAAAAATGTGATGTTTTGGCTTTTACGACTAGCTGGGGGCCACTAGAGACTATAAAAAGCTGAGCAACCCGTCACCATTTTGAGACATGTGCCTGACCCTCTGGTAGCATCTCTCCCGTCCGGACGTTGTAATGCTCTTATTGTTGAATTGTATGGAAATAAATGATTGTTGATTGAGCATTTATACACCGAGTATTGTCCTTCCTTCAGCCCAAAGATTCAAAGAATTGGGAGAATTCAAGAACTTGGTGCCGTGACCCGGATCTTTGGTGTGCTGAGGAGGTGTAGATTTGGCCTTTGGTGAGATCGTGGGGCAAAGTGAACAGAAGGCCGGCCTAAAACAGAAAGGTAAGCACAGCCTGTTGTATTATAAATACCAAATGTGCATATTGGGCTTTCCAAATTAATCTGTTCACTGAGTCACATGTATTTTCACAGTAAATTTGTCGGTGTCTGGTTTTTGGCGCAAGATACTAACAACATAAGTTGAGGCTGAATTCCAGTGTGTTAAATAAACTGCTTCTACCGAGAAACTAATAAGACACTACGTTGAGCTAGTTGCAGTAAACTGCTTCTACCGAGAAACTAATAAGATACTACGTTGAACTAGTTGCAGCCACTTTACCTTCCACATTTAATTTTGTCTAATACTGGCTTCTGTAGCAATAATACATTAGAATTTATTCTGAAGACGCGGCCATTAGTCCAGTACATTGAAGTCGAGGTTTGTTTATTTTGTTTATGGTGTCAGTGACGTCCTGGCTTTTGCCGGCTATGAAATAGAAGTTGATTTAAGGAAAAGCAGATGCTGGCTTCACGGTGCAGTTGAACGCTGGCAACGCGAGAGCGAAACACGTCCGTAGGTTTGGTTTATGATACGGCGTGTTCCGGTGGTGCGGCCGTGAAGTGCAGTAGTGGTTGGTGCTAGTTTTAGTACATTGGATAGAGGTTTTGACGGTGGTTTGTGGCGTCAGTCGAGTATAAAGGGCTGCGGTCATAATACAAAGTAAAAATTTTGTACATAGCAACACCTGGTTTATGATGTCAGGTATAACTTCGGGGATGCAAGCATCACTTTTATGATGCGACTTTGCCCCGTTGTGGCGGTCATAAGCGCAGAGAAAGGGGTATTTTGGTCTATGGTGCAGTGTGCTTTAAGAAGATCTAATAGTTGAGCTCAGAGGTTTCTGTGTAAAATTCCCGCTGAGGAAAAGTGTTGTGTGTGAGTGTGAAGGCGCGCTCTGGGTGAGAGAGTGTGTGTGAAGCTGCGAAGCGCGCTCTGGGTGCTGTTTTGTGGGTAAAGCGCGCACTGAGGGAGAGTGTGAGTGAGGCGCGCTCTGAGTGTGTTTTTTGTGTGGAGTGTGAAGCGTGAACACAGTGACAGTGACGGTTGATGTGTTTGATTAGGAGGACATTAGAGCAAATACACATTTTAGGATCAAAGGTTGATGCCTAGTGTACCTGTGGAACATTTGCCCTAGGAGTGGCGACCCTCCTGTCCGTGGACGCGTGGCCAGGACCGGCGTCGTCCGGGTGCCGAGGTGGTGACTTGGGGAGGTGAGGGCCCCCGCATAGCTACGGAAATAACACTGGAACGGCCGTGTAATCACGGGTTCACATTTATTCCGGACAAGACACATTTTGCGAACAAAGGTTGAGTCTAGATTAGTAAAGAAATATAAAAAGGTTGAATTCCTCGTTTCAGTGGTTGAAATTGTTGTGTGCCTGTCCCCTGACGAGTGTGAAATTAAAATAAAGAGGGAATTTGGAGCCACATAGAGATAGACGGGCATAATTGGGTGTATTACTCTGTGGTGTAATAAAAATAAAAAGGAGAGATAGTAAGAGGTGTGCAGTGGAGAATTATGGAGGAGTACAGAGAGGAATGTGTTGGGAGACTGGCGTACAGTTTACGCTGTCAAGGTAGGCGGGTTGCCTGCTTATCTGTTTAACATGTGATGAAAATGAAATTAAATAAATCTCTTAGTGTGTTAATACAGGAAGCTGCGGACCTGGACCAACTGCCCCCACAAGCACAGCGGTCGAAGCAAAATTATAGGTAATGGGAACCACACCCAGCACGAATCAGCAGCTGTGAAAAAGACAGCAGCGAGGAGAGAATTAGAGGAGAAATTAAGAGAAGTTTTAACACATAAAATTGGGGCCAACGGACTTGTGGAGGTTGGGAAGGCGTCCGGAGCATCACAACAAAAAGGTGAAACAAAAACACACAAGCAGAGAAATCTGAGAGAAAGGCTCCTTTTAAGGTAACGCCTAGTTTGAGAAAAGATAAAATTAACCTGCTTTTATACAAATGCACATACACGCAATGAAGAAACAGCTTACACTCATGAACACGTGAAGATTTTCCAGCAAGGTTAAAGAAAAATTAACATACTTAAATGATGAAGTCTATACATTACTGACAAAGAAACCCTCTGGGTTGCAGGACAACAATTTAACTAAAAAAAAAAAAAAAAAAAAAAAAAAAAAAAAAAAGGAACACTGGTCTAACCAACCAGGCAAGACGCAACAAATTTAGTGGTAAAAAGAGTCAAATTGTGACATGTTTTCTGTTGATTGATTAATAAAAGTGATTACTGAATGAAAGAAAGTTCCTTTTTTGGGCTTTTAAACATGATCTTAAGAATTTTAACATATACCGGTGTTGTCCTGTCAACTTGGTGGGTTAGGAGTTGATTATATCGGGAGACAAAAAAAAAAAAAAAAAAAAAAAAAAGGGGGAGAGAAGGCTGACACAGGGCCTGGCCCCATTGTCTCCCCTCTGAATAACACAGCCAACACAACATCATTTTCCTGTTCATTTGTTTTTGTTTTTTGTTTGTTTTTGTTTTGTTTTTTGTTTTTTCTATACATATTTAATTACAGGCTGCTTTGCCGGCCCTGAAAGCCGAGGCTGACTGGACTCCTGCTCTCCCCCATACGTGACACTGACCAAATGCTGCAACAGCTGGACCCACAACAACGACCTGAGAATGTCAACAGACCTGCAGGAATGTGATCTCATGCAGCCGAGACGGAGAGCACTAAACCTAAGGCCCGTTTCACTACACGGGGGAAAATTCCCAGACTGCGTCAGCTGACAGAGCTGTGACGAGACGCCCGCCAAGCCCGAATGAAAAGTAAGGCCGAGCGAAAGAATGCTGACCTTGATAACTTTGCATTCACACTGTGCAGGACAGTGATGGACCAACACGGATGATCGGGTGGCGAAAAAGGGCGTGACCGAGACAAGAGGAGTAACTGAGGACAGAAGGCACCTCAGAATGGACAAAAAACACAGAAGAAGATGCAGGTTTCACCTGCGGTGAACATCGACACTGGAGAAAGGACTGCCCCAATTGGGGTCAGAACCAGGACGGACTGAATTTTGAGCAGCAGCAGCAGCAATGGTCGCAAACAAACTGAAAAGGAGGGGGGCAGGACCCCAGGGCACGCTTCAGGCCGTGGTTTACCCAGAACACCAGAACAGGAAAGTGATGAACACACACACACACGTCTCCAAACACACAGATTCAGAATGAAGTGAAATACACACATGAACACGTGCACTCGTTGAGTGAGTGAGAAATGACACACACACACACACACACACACACACACACACACACACACACACACACACACACACACACACACACACACACACACACACACACACACACACACGGGAATGCTGATTCACTGAGAAGTGATGCACACACATACACATGCACACGCTTGTGCAATGAAGAGTGATCCACACGCACACACATACACGCTGATGCAATGAAGAATGCTTTGCTTATGCTGATATGCAAAATGCTGCACACAAACATCCCAATGCATAATTTTTATGAGGAGCCATTGATTACTTAGAATGTGTTATATGTCACCCAGAGGGCATTTATGTAGATTTTAGGAATAAGGTCTAAAAAAGTTTGGTTATGAAAACAATGTCTGTGCGTGATGTCTGTTTATGGCTCAAGGCCTTGACTGAATTCTTTGCTGTGCTTCACACAGCCCTGATGAGGAACAGTGGCACAGAGTGAAAATGATGAATTAATAGTGTAAGTTTTAGGTCGGAGTACGGCATTTTCTGTGATTGAGTTTTAATTCAAGGAGGAACAAAAGGTGTTACGGCACCTGAGGTTCTCATTCCCACACAATATTGTCCCGGCAGGAAGCAAAATGTTCCTGTGAATTTCTGGTTGATTGTTTGGTTTTGTTTAGCGCTAGCTTGATTTTATCAGTGAGCTTTGGCTTGTGTTCTTTCTCGTAAGCGAGAGAGGGATAGTTTTATGCTTGGACATGTCTGCAACGGGCCCTAGTTTGTGTTATTTTAGTAGTATTTTGTTGGTTATGTCTGTTTTCGTTTTTGTTACAGTGCACTGGAGAAAAAACATCTGAGAGGTGTGATCCACCGGTGGTGATATGGTGATATTTTGTGAGTTCATGATTTAACAATCAGCTCTTTAAACCAGGCCTGAAAGATTGAAATTTAAAGCGCTATAAAATATTATTACTGTAAACAGTTGCAAAGTGTGCTTCTCCATGATTGTAATTGGCTTGGGAGAAATTCACTTATAGGGAACACTGATCTAAAAGGATTGCACCGAGTCAATCCGGCCCAAAAAACAACAAGGAATTGTTTTCCTTTAAAATGATGACGTCATCTTGCTGGTGATGGAGGCTCGAATAGGTTGCGCGGGAGACTCCATTATCAGCAACATCTGGTATGAATGTGTATGGAGGTATGCATGTGAATGGACTGTGATGGACGGACTGGAAGCTTTGACTGACTTGATACTGAGACAATGACTGCACCAACTTTAGGATTAGTAAATGCCAATAAACAATTCATAAACAATTCACCCAGCCGACAAGAGAAGGGTGGATGCTTCGCTTTGTTTTGTTTTGTTTTTTCAGGAGCAGGAGGATAAGAGAGACTGGAGGAGGAGACTCTAGCTTCACATAAGTATGAACTGCAGACTTAACACTGTGGTTGCTGATTTTGAGTTACCGATGTTTGCATTAAGAAAACTGTGCTATATTAGCTGTGTTTTGATTAAGGTATCATGTTATATTATTGGGAATGCCAAATGCTACAGTGGAGAAGACTTTTGATACCACTCATGACTGGAATATGTTATTATTAACCATAGCAGGCCACTGTAAAAAGTCAATTAAATTTTATAGAGGAAAATCGCCAAAATTGAACAATACCTATGAATGACTGGCCACATTCAGAATAGAGATATGCAATAATAAACATTGGTCCACGTGATTTAGGTTCTCACTTGAAATAGTAAGTTATTAAATGTAGAATATAATCGACAGGGACATTTGATAGGATGTGGTACTGAAAAAGAACAAGAGCAAAGTAAATAAAGAAAATATTGTGTTTAGTTTGGATAAATTCAAATTAAAATGTACCATTACACTCAGAGGATCAATATGAAATAAAACATATGCAAAATTTGTAGGAAGTACATGACTGATAACTGTTCTGTCCTGAGCGTTTGTTTCTAGAGCACCCACTTGACCACACCAACAGTTTCTCGCCACCGAGGAGGGGTACTTGCAAAAAGAATAAAATAAAAATCTGAGTTTAACAAAACATTTTAAATGTAAATATCAAGCTTACCTTTCTTTTTCCATGAAATGTGCTTGTGGGCACGCCAGCCATTTTGAAAAGGTGGGCAAAACAATTGGCAAGGCCACACCCCCACACATGTGATATAATTTTAAAGGTACTGTTGCCCTCTCTAAGAAACATCAGGAATTAGAGGAGTGGCAAGTAGAGTATGCGAGCTACAAGCAAAAACTAAAATGTGTACTACAGTGTGCAAAAATGAAATACTGGGTCATCAGGGGGTCATGAGGGACATTTATAAAACTAAAAGTCCCACTAACCTTAAAGTGCACTTGAAAAGCCCACACAAGAAGGTTAACCTAGCTTACCTAGAAGACCTCATCAGGGGGAGCACACTCCCCCTCCTTGAAGAGCTCACCCACTCAACCCGCATCCCCAGAAAACAGCTAACCCCAGATAAGGCAGCGTGATGTATCCCGAGACAACAGGACTGGGACATCTAAATAAAGGTGTGAAACAATCCCCTTCAAAAGGTTATCAATTCACTTCAACCAAAATTAGGACCACTCGGTGCGGCAAGAGTTAATAGTTATTAGTCTCAACACCCAAGGATAACCAGAAGAGCATGACTGATATGATGGAACTGGGATTTTGTTACACTTAATTTTTTGCAAAACACAAATAAAACTAAATTGAAACTAAGGATTTTCAGAAAATAAAAACTAAACTAAACTAGCAAACAATTGGTAAAAACTGATTAAAACTGATGAAAATTGCAAAACTATTACAACCCTGGTCCAGACTAAGATGGTGTTGGACATCTTCAGGGCAGAAAAGGGTTGGTGTGACCAAGGTGTGGTTTGGCTTGTTGTATGTACATTTCAAAATGTTACAGCTCTGGATGGAGCAGTTACCAGGGCATGGAAGGATGACAGACTTTATTACATGAGGAGAAGGGACATTTTCGGGATCGAAGATCCTCAGGGATGACAAGGCTGGAGCAACGGTACTCGAGAGAAGAATTTCTGATACTTTCTGAGATATGATGTCACCAACCTTCTCTTTTAATTGTCTAGCTCCAATGAATTGACACATGGGAGTGTGTCAAAAAGGGGGAGTTGAGTTTGAACATCAAACAATGGTGATATGAAAATTTCTATGAGTTTATTTTTGTGTTTAATAAATTAGCTATGGTAAAACTTAAGCTTATAATGTGTTAGACTTAGAAAGGGTTCACTAATTTTTGATTTCTTTTACACACACATAGATTATGATTAGAATAAGTCCTGAACATAATATTTTAAACCAAATTTGAATCATTAGAAGAACAATGGATAACAATATTAGATTATCAAGGCTAGGGAGAGAGGTGTTTTGGTTTTCTGTCTCTTGCAGAGAAAGGAACAGACACCAGACGGGGACCCGGAGATGTGAGGACCCTTCACAGCAGGGACAGATGTAGGGACTGCCGAGACAGCAACTGGGGTCAAGTGTCATGACGTTTGGGCTCCTGGAGAAGATGGATCCCACAAACACAGCAATAACCATGAAGGGGTTGGCGAAAACCAGGAACACCAGACCAACGAGGTTCAAGAGGCTCTTGGCAAAAAGGGGGACACGCCGGTGAACCCAAAACACACAGATCCTTGTTTGAAATCGGGGCAGAATAATCCCCAGAACTGTGCAATGACTAAAGGGTGGTCTAACCCCGGAGGTTGAAGAAAGAAGCTGAGAATCACCCAACTGGAAGACACTGGTAGCTGCAGCAATAAAAATAAAGGTTAAAAGCTCCTTAGACAGAGGTTCTAGTCTAAGTACATTTGAAAGGTATAAGGGGGCATTAAAATGGGAGTGGAAAACTGGAGCACCAGAATAAAGCTGTGGGAGAATTGGGGAGTGATGGGAGAGTCATCTGTAACTGCTGTTATGGTTGTAAATCTAACTTTGCTTGCATCTGAACTGCGTGAACACAGAGGTCATCCCACATATGGTCCACCCGTTAAAGGGGGACAGAGGGCCTCAGGATCAAGAAAACCTGGACCTTGCGACCCTGGAGTGCATGTTGTAAGTGATCTCTTTCAGAGATCAAAAGGGGGAATTATTAGATTATTCTGTTATTATATGTTACCTTATATATGTAATCAGAGTAGTTGAATTAGAATACTGCTGTAGATCACATTATACCCTTTAATATAGAGTGTGTGAGCTGTATGTAGTTTAGTTCTCATTATACTTTTGAGTTAACAGAACATATTCACATATTAGTTCATTAGATAAATGTGCATCACTCTGTATCCTTGATCTGCTGGGAATGTGTTACACTGTTTTCTTGACATGCTTAATTGTTGAATCATGAAGAGAAGGTTGTAAGCAGGAGACTCTGTGTCTAAAGACAGGGGAGATAGATAGACCACATTCCACACCCCCACCTTACAGAAAGCAGAGAAACAACTGCCGAGGTCATAACTTAGGCGCTGTAACAGAGAAAAAATGTGATGTTTTGGCTTTTACGACTAGCTGGGGGCCACTAGAGACTATAAAAAGCTGAGCAACCCGTCACCATTTTGAGACATGTGCCTGACCCTCTGGTAGCATCTCTCCCGTCCGGACGTTGTAATGCTCTTATTGTTGAATTGTATGGAAATAAATGATTGTTGATTGAGCATTTATACACCGAGTATTGTCCTTCCTTCAGCCCAAAGATTCAAAGAATTGGGAGAATTCAACACAGGTTTGGTAGCGACAAATGCTCTCATCAGGAAAACCTCTTTTTCGGGGAAGATCTTGGCTATTCTAGCAACACAACATCAAACCCCATTCTGCACAGATCAGTGTGGCTCTGTAGTAAAACATTCAAGGATCCTAACTGGCCTTTTAAACATGCTGTCATTAAATTTGAAATGAACAGATATTTTAAGCGGTTTGACATTTTTCTTTTATCTTTATATGTGCTTTTGATGGTGAATAACTGCATTGCATTTTTTTTTTTAATTTACATCTTCTAAAACATCCCAACTATCTTTTTTCTCCATTTAAATCTCTAATGCCTTTGTCCTCAGAAATCAGGTATCTCTAGTGAAAATCTAATTTATACACTTTATACAACAGCTGCGGACGAAAAAACACTATGTGCTCATTTTTGTCAGTGCCACACTACCTTCAATAAGCTGGTTAAGTAACTAGACGTAAGTGTTTAAACACATTTACTGTTAAAATAACATGTTTTAAAAGCGCCCTTGACCGATCACGACTGTCCACATTTTTCCATTGTTATGCTGCAAGTTGTTGACCATGGCTGAACTAGCACTCAAGAGAAGAGCGGTTTGTGCTCAGCTGAAAGAACAGGATTCTCTCACCTTGGCCTGAATGCATCTGCCCTCATATTTCTTATTAAAATGACAGTAGTTGGGAACAACCCTTTTGGCAGCAAAGGCTCTGTTGTGCTGTGATCTCTCTCTCCCTCTATATCTCAACTCAGTTGGCTTCCAGGGCATTGTGCACAAAGCATGTCAGTAGCCATTTCATCAAACCTCCAAGAGGCACAGTACACCCATATCCCCCCAGGGGGCGACGGTGGGAAGCAGCACTTAAACATAGAGCCATGGCTCTGTACGGATGACTGGCCAACTACAGAAATCTTTCTCTCAACTATGTGTCCTTTCCTTATCCTGTCTACCTCTCCTTTTAATTCTTCTCTTCCATGCAAAAAAAAAAAAAGTTGAATGAGGATGACATATCCGCATAGCCTTTACCAGGTCTAAGAGTGGGGCAGGTTTTGCTTCTTTTTGTGGTGAGCGTAAACTGTGTCAGCTCACCACAGGATGCTGAAGTTTGTACCGCTGAACAAGAGGAGATGAATATCATCCAACACAGATTAGCCTAAACTACTACCAAAATCAGTTAAAATAACAGCTGATTGCTTAATCAGAGTGGCCTGTGTCAAATGTTTAATCCTCAAACTGGATAAGATGTGCAAATCAAGAGTATATGAAGCTTCTGATTAAACATTTATTTGGTTATAGAAACACTTCAGTCAAAAGCATTTTTAGACAAGCTTTAAAGTGGGAATCTGGGTTCTGAAAAGATTTGTGTAAATTATACATTTATATAATCAGGTCACTTTCCTGGAGCATTGTGGAAAGTGATGGCGTTAAGTCACAAAGAAGGATGCTCCTGAATAGGGCTAATCAATGATCAGTTATTTAGTTCTATTACAACCTGTGAGAGCCATGAGTTTCATCAAAAATCTACCTTTCATGTACAGAGCAATACTTTCATAATGTCTTTGAGCTACATGAAATTTTACTTACCAAGAATATTGCATTTCAACAAGCAAAATAACTTAACGCACTAATATACCCTGGAATTTATATTCTGCCTTTTTTTTACGAAAAAGCACCACACCTATGAACAGCCAACCATTCTTTGGATAACAGATACTACTAAGGATGACAGGTTTGGTATGGATCTTCTTAAGTGGAGCTGCATGAGGGAACGTCTAGCAGAGGCCCCAGTCCGCGAGATCTTCAACGCACACCTCTGGCAGAGCTTCGACAGCATTCCGAGGGAGACTGGGGACATTGAGTCCGAATGGACCATGTTCAGAGTCTCCATTGCCGAAGCTGCTGCATTGAGCTGCGGCCGCAAGGTGGTGGGTGCCTGCCGTGGTGGTAATCCCCGAACCAAATGGTGGACACCAGAGGTGAAGGGAGCCACCAGGCTGAAGAAGGAGTTCTATCGGGCTTGGTTAGCCTGTGGGACTCCGGAGGCAGCCGACAGGTATCGACAGGCCAAGCGGAATGCGGCTCGGGCAGTGGCTGAAGCAAAAACTCGGGTGTGGGAGGAGTTTGGAGAGGCCATGGAAAAAGACTTTCGGACTGCCTCGAAGAGATTCTGGCAAACCGTCAGACGTCTCAGGAGGGGAAAGCGGTGCTCTACCTGCACTGTGTATAGTGCTGGCGGAGCGCTGCTGACGTCGACTGAGAAAATTGTCAGGCGGTGGAAGGAATACTTCGAGGACCTCCTTAATCCCACTGACACGTCTTCCGAGGAGGAAGCAGAGTCTGGGGATGAGGGGAATGACCCGCCAATTTCCGGGTGCGAGGTCACTGAGGCAGTTAAACAACTCCTTGGTGGCAGAGCCCCTGGTGTTGATGAGGTCCGCCCCGAGTTCCTGAAGGCTCTGGACGTTGTAGGGCTGTTCTGGTTGACACGCCTCTGCAATGTTGCGTGGAGATCAGGGGCAGTACCTGTGGACTGGCAGACCGGGGTGGTGGTTCCCATCTTTAAGAAGGGGGACCGGAGGGTGTGTTCCAACTACAGGGGGATCACACTCCTCAGCCTCCCTGGGAAAGTCTATGCCAGGGTGCTGGAAAGGAGAGTTCGTCCGTTAGTCGAACCTCGGATACAGGAGGAACAATGCGGTTTTCGTCCTGGTCGCGGAACACTGGACCAGCTCTTTATCCTCTCCAGGATACTTGAGGGTGCATGGGAGTTTGCCCAACCAGTCTACATGTGTTTTGTGGACTTGGAGAAGGCATTCGACCGTGTCCCTCGGGGTGTCCTGTGGGAGGTGTTGCGGGAATATGGGGTGTCTGGCCCATTGCTACGGGCCATTCGATCCCTATACAACCGTTGCAAGAGCTTGGTTCGCATTGCCGGCAATAAGTCGGACTCGTTCCCGGTGGGTGATGGGCTTCGCCAGGGCTGCCCTTTGTCTCCGGTTCTGTTCATAATTTTTATGGACAGGATTTCTAGGCACAGCCAAGTGGCGGAGGGCTTTCGCTTTGGTGGCCTCAGAATCTCATCTCTGATTTTTGCAGATGATGTGGTTCTGTTGGCTTCATCGGGTGAAGGCCTCCAGCTCGCACTGGAACGGTTCGCAGCCGAGTGTGAAGCAGCGGGAATGAGGATCAGCACCTCCAAATCTGAGGCCATGGTTCTCAGCCGGAAAAGGGTGGAGTGCCCACTCCGGGTCGGGGATGAGTTCCTGCCACAAGTGGAGGAGTTCAAGTATCTCGGGGTCTTGTTCGCGAGTGATGGGAGAAGGGAGCCGGAGATCGACAGACGGATTGGGGCTGCAGCTGCAGTAATGCGGACGCTGCACCGGTCCGTCGTGGTGAAGAGGGAGCTGAGTGTAAAAGCGAAGCTCTCAATTTACCGGTCGATCTACGTCCCTACCCTCACCTATGGCCACGAGCTGTGGGTAGTGACCGAAAGAATGAGATCGCGGATACAAGCGGCAGAAATGAGCTTCCTCCGAAGGGTGGCTGGCCTCTCCCTTAGAGATAGGGTGAGAAGTTCGGCCATCCGGGAGGGGCTCAGAGTAGAGCAGCTGCTGCTCCACATCGAAAGGAGCCAGCTGAGGTGGTTCGGGCATCTGACAAGGATGCCCCCTGGGCGCCTCCTGGGTGAGGTGTTCCAGGCATGTCCCACCGGGAGGAGGCCCCGGGGCAGACCCAGGACACGCTGGAGAGATTATATCTCTCGGCTGGCCTGGGAACGCCTTGGTATTCCCCCGGACAAGCTGGAGGAGGTGGCTGGGGAGAGGGAGGTCTGGGCCTCTTTGCTTAGGCTGCTGCCCCCGCGACCCGGCCCCGGACAAAGCGGATGAAGATGGATGGATGGATGGATGGATATAAAAAAAAAAAAAAAAAGAAGGCCTACTAATCTATTAATTATATAACCATAAAAAAGATCAGCTATAACTGTAATCAACAATTGTACCTAAAAATATTAATAATAGAACAGGTTAATGGAATTCAAATTAAAGCCTTAAGTCAGGATTTAAAGTAAGTTAAAGATCCAATACCCTTCCATTTCCAGCCAACTCAACCCTACCAACAATGCAACAGTCCTAGGCTCACCACATGAACATCAATAAATGCACTACAATCTATGATTCATATAGTGTAAATGGTAACGTTAGCATAAACAGCTTGTTCACCATTCAAAAACTCAGATAACGGTTTGCTCGTTGTTCTCTCCCCAATTGCTGAACAATCAATGATCCTCGGTCAAATTAATAGTGCTTTGATTTAACCTGAGCGTGGCTGCTCCACTCACCAGGATGACCCCTAGACTCCACAGGTCACAGGACTCATCATAGCCATCATATTTGAGTATCTCTGGTGCAGCATACTGTAGGGTGAAGCAGGGAGTCTTTAGGAGCTGATTGTCTGGTGGTTTCAGTCGAGCGAAGCCAAAGTCTATGATTTTTATCTCAGAGTTCTCACTCTCATCTGTGAAGAGCAGGTTCTACAAAGCAATTTGAGACACGCACAGCAATCATTTTTCTCAGCTCAGCAGAACTGGTTCACTCAAGTAGTAAATTGTACATCATGACTGACCAGGTACTTGTGACCCACGTTGGGGTCAAACAATTTTACTCTTGTTTTGTAAAAAAATAGCAGAGTGAGAACGAGAGAAGGACAGATCATACAAAGTTCAGAAAAACACAGTAATTCTTTTTCAGAAACGTACGATCCAGCCAGCCTGCATTCATCACAAAGACACAAACTGTGCTTGGACAGAAAGAAATCTCTGGCAATAGCTCAGCTGAGAAGCTCTCCAATACCTCCGGTTTAAGATCCCTGTGCACAACTCCTACATCATGCATGTGACTGACAGCAGACACCAGTTTGCGCATGATCCGGCTGGCTTCCGTTTCGCTGAAATGTTGTTTCCGGCGGATTCTATCCAGCAACTCCCCTCCACCAAGCAGCTCCAGAACCAGGTATGTGTGAAGCTACAGCAAACACATACAGGATAAGGTTACATCTGTTACACCCACTCTTAACCTATATTCTTTAACAACCCTTGAATTAGCTCGGCATGCACAAACACTCTTAAATGTTTGGCAATTAAATAAATATTGGAAAGTTTGTCTTTCCTAAAATATCATCAATGTTGCTTTCAAAGCTTGAACACCACATTGAAAACAACTGAAAAGTGATGGGTGAAACATTAAACTGTAATTTTTCTATTGCGTAACAAACAGAAACAAACACACACAAAAAACCATCCTTGATCTCATGATGGTGACATTAAACCACATTGGTATTAAGTAAAAATGAAAGGGGCCAGACAAAGTGGCAGGAGAATGATGTGCCAGAGCAGCGGGGTTGAGCTTCTCATTAGTGCAGGATCTAGGGAACAAAGACAGGACTCAGCTGAGGCGGGTGAGGCAGCGCTGCTTTGATCTGGGTCACAGACCTGTGAGGTACAGTAATAACCCCACTGAGCTCATCAGGACTAAAGTGGTGCTCCTGGGCATGAAGGACCGAGGCTAATGAAGCTGTACACAGTCACACACACGGTCACACCTTCCATATACCGGGGGTAAGCTACATTTAGAACATATGCGCGCTTAGTTTGGGTTAAGTGTGCGGCTCGATTAGCAAAACAAGTGAATCTAGGTTGTTACTATTCAGTGGCGAAAAATGGATGTTTGTGCAGCTGCAGTTTAGAAATAAATCAGAGGCGAAATATTGAGCACAGTGTGAGATGTTCATGAAACAATATGCAAAGAGATAAAGAAACACCCAGAGGGCTACCAGCATCCCCATTAATCTGCCTTGTTCCATTTCCTCGACTTAATAAGGCTGCAGTCCCCATGGAAAACAGAATTTATGGAGGCAAATGTAACGGACGCGATTATCTTTACCTGATCGTGGTAAATTTCATGTAACTTGACAATGTTGGGGTGACCGTCGCAGAGCTTCAGGGCTGCTATTTCCCGCTGAGTCTGGGCCTCCATCCTACAGCAAAGCCAGTCACATATACACACACAGGACAAGTGGAACATTTTCCTACTTTTGCATTACGTGTTTAGGAGCACAATATGCTAAGATTTTCTTTTTTTTTAAAGAAGACAAAACATTTACACACATTACAACACTATTAGTTGTACCACGTTAACGTTTTCTTATAACATGCTCAATACAGTATAAAAAAAAAAAAAAATCCTTTTATAACTCAGAACACACTGGAAAATATTAGGTTTTAGGAATTAGGTTTCTTTTATTTATTTTGTTTACTTTAGGGGAATTTCCAAAATACTTTAGGGCAGTTTTGCTCTAACCAACGAAGAGCTAGAAAATACTGGACATGGGTTTGCCTTGCATCAGTCCTAATGTCAACTATAATCAGAACTATAATACTGGGTGCCAAACTGTGGAGGAGTGTATTATAAGCATACATGGGATTTTACAGGACGTGGCAGTAAAAACAACCAAGTGATCTACTTATATAACCTGGATTTTTCATAGGGAAAAAAAAAAATCAGGAAAATATGTAATCAGGTCGAATTATGACATTATTTGGCCTTTGTTAGTTTAACATTTATTAGTCTTCTCAGACTGGCTTCAGACTTGGCTGAGCAGGGGATGGAGGAGGGTGGCGGTCCAACTGATCCAGTAAATCTATAAACAAAAGACAGAGCCAAAAGCATCTGAGTTGACAAACACATGTGTGCACCCAGTGAACTCGTACCTCTTGCTGACAATCTTGACTGCATATTTCTGCCCAGTCTTCTTGTGTGTGCACCGTCTGCAGATCGAGAAGCTACCCTCCCCCAGAGCACTTTCCTTCAGGTCCATTTCATAACTCATATAGAAAGGCGAGTCCTGCAAATACGCATAAAAATAATCACAAAAAGTAAGAATTATGTGTATATTTTATTATCACGCAAATAAAATTCACATTAAATATTATAGCCTGATATAGGATGTTTGTTTGTAGAATTAAAGTAGAGATTTTGCAAGTTCCTACATTACTTATGACCAAATTAATTTGCCAATTATCTGAGTATTATCTCAGGGCCTTAGTTGCTTTCAGTTTTCTACAGAGAATACTTGGTACACTTGACATTCTTCATTCTTTCTATTCCCTTTCTTTTAGTCAAGTCTTTTCTGGAGGTTGTATGCAGAATTTATATTAAAAATCCTGATTCAATTACAGCTAGAATCCCCAAAGCTATCCCTCTTCTCACCCATAATAATGTTCATAATAATTCTTCTCTCATTCTAGTTTTATGCTACACAAAGGGTTGTTTTTAAGTATATCACCACACCAACCCTGTACACTTCACATGCAAAATCGAAAAGAAGAAATACAAATGTGACGAGGACTTTAAAAAAAATAGCACTGAAAGTCTCGACTTTAGATCTGAACTAAAAGAGTTAAGATCGTCACATGATAAGACAGAAATACCGTTAATAAGCTTCCTGTTTGCTAACCAGAATCTGGTTTAAAACCTATAATGTGCACCCAGTGGAAACTTTAGAAAAGAAAAGCCAGCTACTGTAGTTAAACCACTAATTTCCTTCATTGTTTAGATACAATTTAAAAGCCCAATTTCTTGTTTTTCCCTCCGTTTTCTTGGATTATTGAAGCAGCAAACTGAAAAGGACTAAGATAAATAATTACAATACCTTTCAGCATTATGACTAATCTCATAATAAATAGAAAATGCTAAGGTTTGCAAAACAGCTCAGTTTCCCAGGATGTTGTTGAGAAAGCTTTAAGCTAACTGAGCGCACAAAAAGCACTGCTACCTTTTCAAAAAGCATTATGCTGCAAAGACACGCAAGTGTATTCACGAACAAACGCTATTAAATAAACAGGATTAAGCCTGAAACGGAACGTGAGTGCAGTAAAACTAGCACAGAAGAAAAATAAAGTTCAAGTGGAATGGAAAGGAAAGGAAGGAAAAGTTCTCATCTGTCTGTGACAGCATCCATTAGCTTAAGTGTGTTTGTGCTCGGAGAACCAAGTCCATTCATTTTACCTTCATCATGGCGCTGCGGGCCACCGCAGCTGAGCCTGGCTTTTCAGAACCCCCACACAGCTGGACAGGGTCATCCATCACCACATTCCTTTTGAACAGGATGGAGGGGGCCATAAAAGAGTAACCCTGCAAATAAAAACACAAGAGCCCTAGGTGTTTACATTTTACTAAGACATAAAGCGAGAGATGGACTAGGGCAGGAGAAAAGGAAACTTCCTCCACTGCCACAGAAAAATAGAGTCCCTTAAAATAAAACAAAATTGCGTAGTTTTCTTTAAATCTATCAAAACCAGCCTGTCAGCTCAACAATAAGCCCAATTCTCTTCATGTGTGACTGACAGTGGCTGTCCAGCTGTTCCTATTGTTAGGCCTGTCATTGTGGAGCGCTGCCTGCTTAATTCCAGCTGTGGGGAGCACAGAGCTTTGAGCTGGCATTAATCTCTCCCTCTCTCTTTTACACCGGCACACACACAGCTGTGTGATATGTAGTGACAGCAATGGATGGACGGAAGGATGGGTGTTGAATGAATGAGATGCCCTAAATTGCCGGGCTTGAATATTTGATTGCTCTGCTGTGAAATTACATCTTGGCGCTCTTAATGCAATTTTAATTTTGTTTTGTGCGACACGGCGGGGGAGCAAGTGCACGGTTTAAAACTGGGATTGCTGTCGTTATCGCAGAGATTGCTAGGCTTGCAAATTATAAAGACCACAAAATTTCAGACTACATGAATGGCAGCTGAGAGTGAAAAAAGCCAAGATGAAGTTGGCAATCAAAGACTGAAGGCGTAACCGAGACAGACGTGGTGATGCTCTCAAAGTGTAACCTTTTATTCCATGAGAGAAGCCCGTTAATGGATCTATTGATCTAGCATGCTCAAGGATCCAGAAGGCAATCAGAGTTGAAATTTCATGCAATACATCAGACAGCCATCAGCTGGCATGGAGTTGTGGGCCATATTATGGTTCAAAGCTACATCAAAAATAGTCATTCACATCTGTTACTTCAATAAGAGCTGCATATGGCAGCAATTACTTCAATAAAAGACCCTTTAGTCAATTTGAATACCAATGCACACAGACAGACTCATGTTGACTTACAGCAACCTTTTGAGGATATTCAAAACTTCACTTGATTACTTCAATTGCTGTGAAGTATGTCAAATATAGTCACAGACAAAAAGCGGATAATGTATAATGTGATTTTTCATCCGTGTCAACATTTCACACTGCCTGCTACCAAAGCCCAGACAAACACGGGCTCTAAACAAATGCCGATAAACGGTGTCCTGTGCGATGACCTCCAAGGAGCACAAAGAAATATTCCTGTCTGCAAACAGCAGCAGCATGAGTCACAACAAAACACAGTCTGCTTGTCTAAGATGTCTTCCTTCCCTCCCACCTGGAAGATGCGGTCACAGTTCTGAGGCAGAGCTGCGGGAGAGTAGGTGGGGTCCATCTCTGTGAACTCGTCTGCAAAGTTGCTGACGTCCAGCTCATCCCGAATCACTGGCTTGAGTGGCGCAGGCACCTTTTTGGCTGCCAAGTCCTCCCAGTTAATTTTCTAATGTGAAAACCATGTAGAAATACTCAGTACAAAACAATGACATCTCAGTCCATTAGTTATATTAAATATCGTGACCATTACAAGACAGGCAATGAAATCCACCTGGTAAAATGGGTGTTTCTTTACATTCTCCGCTCCATTAGGCCCCGACCCTAATCTCTTCTTTGGATCTTTAATGAGGAGTCGCTGGATTAGGTCTTTGGCCAGTGGTCCCATGTCTTTAGGGAAAGGGGGATCTTTTTTGGCAATCCTCCTGTGATGTGCGAGAGATATACAGCAGCATTATAGACTGATTATAACTGAAATATAGCTGCAAGCTGAGGCTGATGATCAAGGAGAATTCATACTTGGCAATGTCCGTGTGCGAGTTCTCATCTCCATCAACAGTGAAGGGCGACCCACCAGTCAAAAGCTCATACATCAGCACGCCGAGGCTCCACCAGTCCACCGCCTGGAATGCATGAAAGCACCTAACCGTGACTTCTCACTGGAGAGTGTGCAACATGATTTGATCAAACAGGCAATGACATGAAACTAGAATTTACCTTGTCATGTCCAGACTCTCCTCCTTCCACAATTTCTGGAGCCATATATTCAATGGTGCCACAGACAGAGAAAGCTCTTTCAGCCTATTTTTTAAAAACAAAACCAAACATTTCGTAAGACAAATATGACACAGAATAGAGATAAAATACTCTATCCTAACAGACGCTGCATCCTAATATTTCTCTGCATTTGTAATGAGGAAGTGAGAAGTGGTTATATCTCTATACTGATGAAAAAATATCTCTAATGTGAAATACCCAAACCCACACTATTTAAAGTAAAAATCTGGCTTCACAGTTGGGTTTTTGAGGGCATTAAAGAAAAAGCAAAATGTCCTTTTTGGGGTTTTATTAGCTAAAACGTATTTTGAGAATAGAAAAGGTTTGAGAGGTTTAAACACATAAAGGCAAACTGTACCTGATCAAATTCTTTACTAAGGCCGAAATCTGTGAGAACTATGTGACCGTTTGAATCTAGTAGAATATTCTCAAGTTTAAGGTCCCGATAGACAATCCCAAGCTGGAACAAGAAAATGAAACACAGGTTAATCATCAAGGACGGAAGAAGCGCTACTGTTTACTGTTGAGCTAAATCTGAAGGTCACCTCGTGTAGATGTTCTAGTGCCAAGACAATCTCTCCACTATACAGGGCTACTTCTTGCTCCTTAAACCGCACCCTTTGCACTAAGTGCGTGAAGAGCTCCCCACCATTTACATAATCTATAAAGGAAAACATCATGTTTGTTATGTAAGTTAGTTAATGTCCCTACAAGGAAAGACAATTTTTATTCTCTGCGTACATTAATATATTTAGCTGTTAAAAATGTGGGGGTTTTCCACTGGGTTCAGACAGTTGCCATAGGCCTTAAATCTTTGATATAACAATTTAAAATCTGAATTTATCTTAAAATTTAAAAAATTATTATCAAATATCCTCACCAAGAATGAGGTGCAGCTTGGTTTCTGTTTGGAAGGCATAGTGAAGTGTGACAAGGAATGGAGACTGGCGAATGTGCTCCAACACCTGCCGCTCGGTCCGCGTGTGTTCTGCAGTCTTGGCCTTCTGTACAATAGTGGCCTTCTTCAAAACCTTCATGGCATAAAGCTTTCCTGCATCATGGCCACTGACTTTTCTCACGAGGAACACCTTTCCATATGCTGGCAGGAAAATAATCACAGACAGGGCAAAGTTCAATGAAGGTGGGTAAACAGAAAAGACTCGTTCGACACGCTTAGCATTCCAAAAACACTCTTTTGTTGGATGACAGAATGGCGTGCAAACAAATTTCTGAATGTTCAAGTTTACATTAAGGGAAAGTAACACTGCACTTACCTCCGGTACCCAGCACCTTTAATAGCTCAAAGTTTTCTATCCCCACCCTCTCTACATGGCCCGTCAGGTTGGCTGAAGTCAAAGTAAAAATAACAATATTAATATATTTGTAGTGAATACTTGAAATAATAAAGATGGCTTGATTGTCAATATACACAGACACTTGAAAATATATTCATACTGTATTTTTGGCATGAAAAGTAATTGTCAGTGAAATTATATTTTTAAGATTTCTCCAAAGCAATTAAATCACATAGGGTAAAGTTTATTAGCACTGAAAGATCACTTAATGCTTACTACAAGAAAAACTTTATATTTAGGGATGCTCTGAAATTCTGGATATGACTATTTTTCATTTTTCATTTGGTTTTTGTTGTTTTTTATTCCCCCTTTTGCTCTAGGGAAACAGGCAGGCCAGTGCAAAACGGATATAACACATAAATATTGGCCACTGATATTTGCAAATGCGATTTTGTTTAGCAATATCCCAGTACCAGTTAATAAGGCTAATATAGGCTAATACCAATGTTAAGCAAATGTCTCAGTGCTTCCCATAGTGCATCCTTGTTTATACTCACAGCCTGACTGTATGCAGTTGCACTATGAAGCTCCCACCTGGCATTTTTCAGTACCTGGAAATAACTATTAATGGCTAAAGATTAGATAGTAAAGTCAAGATACCTAAGGTTCAAAGAAGCACAAACTGTGGATACACATTGTAATAGAAAACTGAAGGGTTTAATTTCTGGTCCGATCTTTACCCCACAGCTCTATAATATATCTGTTTCCAGTCTTAAATAATAAGGATTAAAGATGGTTTGTTAACTACCATGCTCGTGTGCTCTATTGGGGATGAAATAAAGGACTATGAGTAAAAAATTCTCCTCTTATCTATTATTAATCAACAAAACAAATCTTAATTTGTTTTTAACTACTGTTGAGTTATCAACACTGCATGTCTACCAGTAGACATTTTTTGGTACACTTGTTTTGTAGATTGGGGTCAAGTTTGAATTCTGATGCACTTTACTATGTGACTTAACTGAGACTTAATGAAAAGGTTTAAAAGCTGGAGAATTGGGCTTTCAAATGAAGAACCATCAAATTAAAACAAGAGACAACAAAACACCAACAACAGCAGACTGGTAGCATTGTTATGGTGATTTCACTTCACCATTACGTTAAAAAAAAAAAAATGACCGCAAATAACACATGCATGATTACCAAACTTCCTCCATGTAAACAAGTGTTACAAAAACACATTTGCTCTTCCTGTCTCCTAAATATGCAGCACTACAAAATAATCCTCCCTTCCACTGCAAGCAAACTCGCTAAATTAACCAGCAAAAGGTCATTATCTTCCATTAAAGATCTTCACTGAATTCAGCACACACTGTCTGTGACTCCCTGTGTCTCACTAAATCATGGTCTCCCAGTACAGCTGACTGAGCACGGCACACTCTTAGACATGCATGTCCATTGTAGTGAACACATTCCTTCTGTCTCGCACTCTGGAAATAGGGTACTGAGCAATTAAAGCGGCTGATTTAATCTTTTCCTCTGCTTCTCCAGTTACACACAAGACAAAATGCTGCAACTGTTAGGCAATTTGAGCGCACACTGTATCATTTCAGAACAACAAAGCTGTCCTTCAAATTTAAGGTCAGAGATTCAGGTTGCATAACACCCTTGTCAAGCTTACCCTGCCAAGGCCCAGTTTGATTTTGGTGTTTATTAATAGCCTAACAGAGGAGTCCTAGGAATCCCTTTGCTTTATTGGAGGGAAATTATGCTTCCTTTAAAAAAAATAAATTAATTAAAAACTTTAAAAAAAAACCCAGATCTGTTAAACTTTGTGCTTGGTTGGTTTCCTGAGCAATTGTTGTTAAAGACCCAACATCTAATACAAGCCCCGGACAAGCAAGAATATTCTTTTATTGTGCAACTGCCAGCACAAGCATGATTACTTATTTTATGATAACATAGCCACATTTAGTACAGCTCTGCCTTGATCTCCAACAGGAAGACAGGGAGGTGCAATGACAACTGATATTGACATATTTTTATATTGACATATGAGCTTGGAGAACTGTGTGGTTGTTCTGGACTAAGACATCTCCACAGACAAAATGGTACAGCTGGATGCAAAGTAGCCATAAGTTTCACTGTGTTAAATGAAACACACAGGGAAAAAAGTGACAACTAGACAGACTGCATTTTTAGGGCAGGGCAATAATCGGGGTGCAGCATAGTCATGTTGGAGCCTGAACAGGAGCCCTGTATCATTATAACCTAGTTGTCCACTGTACAACTTCACTAAGCAGTCTTCTTCACTTCTTCACAGAAACCCTCTTTCGAACAATAGAAATAAAATTGAATTGAATTGAATTGAACACTAACATTAAAATCTCTGTTTATTTGTGAATCCTGCCTAGATTTACTGTAAATTCTTAGTGAACTCACACTATACTGTCCTTCAGTAGATTACCCTTTTAGGGATGAGGCTTAGTAGTATAAAGTTAACCAGGCTGCTCAGGAGATTAATATGTCATTGCATGCACTGTTAGAAGCAACAGCTGTAGCTAAGGTTACAGGTGATCTTAACTATTGTGTAATATGCAGAATGAAACTATAGGCTAACATTAGCGTGTTGGACTTGACATCACTGCAGCTGGCTCTGCCTTTTTTGACTGAGGAGAAGTTAGCTGTGACAGCAAAAACAGTCACACACAGGCAACAGCAGGAAAACCCAGCAAAATAAGTTAAGGCGTTGACAATGGCATTAACTTAGTGAAATCTTCATCGATGCTCTGTTTTTAACCTGGTTACACGCTGACAACTAGCTTAAGCTAATGTTATTTCCCTGGTTGAGTTCGGTTTATAACAAACGCTAGCCGCTAGCTCGCCGTAATAATATGGTCAGATAACGTTAGTTTGTGTGAGTTCGCGGTAACGTTATAAGTAGTAATGACAGTCGGATGTTAGCTTTCCTCTGCCATGTTTGAACTTGTGTAACGTTGATGTTAGTGCTTACTACAAACGATCACTGACAGTGACAGTTGCCTCCCCTAAGCTAGCCCAGCTAACATTTTTCTCGCTCCGACACGTGTCTCCAAAACATAAATATCGAATGAAATTCACAGCATTGAGTTTTACCGGCTCCCAGCTAACTTACCATTTTTCAGCTCGTGTTTCACAGTAAACAGGTCACCTTCTCTGGAAGATCCCTCCATCGGGGATGGCATCGTAATTTCGTGTCCCTATTATATTCAAATATGCTTTCAGACAGATTTAGATTCACCTGCCAAGCTAGATTGCAAAATTAGCATGCAGAAACCATATAATGCATAACAAAGGGATCAAACGCCGATAAATTCGGCGCCTAACCTGACAGATACACGAGTAAAAGGTTGTTACTAAACCTTGCAGCTAACAAGCCCAGAGGAAACACTTGCTTCTTCCAGTACACCACCACGACCACTACCTTCGCAACCAGCCAGTCCCTATTCGCTGATTGGGGTTACTATGTGAAAAGCTGGCCTCTGATTGGATTCTTTCGTCGTAACGACACATAATCCCGCCTTCTCCAATATATTGGTGCTGCCTTCAAATGTCCGTGTTAACACGCTGTGCCAAAGGTCAGAATGTAAGTATAATAAATACTTCTTATCAGTTTAGACAGCATATACATATGAATACAAACTACACGCATGTCCTAATGTAATAAATTAATGCAGGCCTACAGTGTTAGGTGCAGATCTCACTTTAGATTTTCCACTTCAGTTTTCTGATGAAACCTCTTCTGTCCTATCCTACTTACTGTCAATAAGATAATAAAGTTAGAATGAAGAAAAATGTATCAGATTTAACATATAACCATAATACGGAATATGGTGCAATAGGTTCAAGAGATAATCCAACAATACAGAGCTGGTATGACTTTTGCCTAAGGATAGTAATATTTTATTGTTTCACTATTATGCACATGTCTAAAAGGAATTATAGTTACTTTTCTTTTAGATTTTCTTTTATCCCCTCATCTGGTCTTGCCACAAACAGCATATCATGAAAGTGATCAGTTCCTGTTAGTTGAGGTAGAGCAGTTCCTCAGAAATACAAACCACCTTATCCAAAACGATCGCACTTCTGAAAGGAAATCTCTCAAAAACGGATTCAACACAAATGTGAACATTATAACATTAATAAATATTGAATTAACTGCAAAACTGTTAGGCTAGTATGTTAACTTCAAGTGGATGGTTGTAACGTAAACTGTCAATCTAATGCAATTCAGTTAACTGCCCACGGGGTGTCGCCCTTGTGCTGTTACTGTGGAGAACAAACACGTAGACAGTAATTGTAAATATTTTTTCCTTTTTTTTTTGTTCAATAAATTGTATTTGTAATATCTCCTGTGTGAATATTTCTTAATGTAAAAAGCAAATTTTCTTAGAGCAAATCTGCACTGATCATTCATGCAGTCTACCACAAAATTGTTGGCTACCTGAAGAAATGTGCTTCCTTTATCTATGCAGAAGACTGTAGCTTTAGGCAAATAAATTTTAAAAAAAGACGCAGTTCTTCCTGCGTGCCTTTATTAAAAGGCGCCACTTCTCTGAAATCTGTAGCTAAAGGACATTTTAGTCATAAATACATATACATGGGTAAATATCTCTGCTATTTAAAGAACTCAGTGCAAATATTCTGGTTATGTTTGTATTCACTGATTTCTGCCTCTACCTTGTGGTAGCATGCTGCGATTGCATCATGAATACGGTGTGATTGTTAACTTTAAAATTGAACATTTTCGCTATACACAAAATAGTAATAACAATAGTAGTAATTGCTTGAATTTTTTATTTTAAAAAATGTATAAGGACAGTGTGGATGAAACCCAGCCGGCAGTACTTACGTTTGGCTCATTTTTAACAGTTTGGTTAAGAGGCGTTTTGTAGTCTTTGGGCGTCCAATTACGTGCGAGTTCCTGAGATTTGACCAATGCTGTGGGGGTTTGTTGAAAGACAGCCAATAAGTACCTTGTCCGATTGACCGCTTTCAGGAAGTAGTACAAGTCTTGTTCTTCTCTTCTAAAGCACCTCCTAGTTAGCTAGCTTCCCTTCACGCCACCGCAGACTGACCTACGCTTCCAAGATGGCCGGTGTACGAGCTGTTGGTGTTCTCTCCAGACTCACATTAAGGAGATATAACGTTTTTACAGGTAGACTGTACACTTGTTTCATGCAGACATTTTAAGCAAAGTCGGAAGAGAGAATGGCAGCGAGAGTCCAAATGTATTTAAGTGTCGTAAATGTATTAAATGTATAATTAGCTTGCGACTAGCTCTTATCGCCAATGAATGCCCTGCATAAACGTGTGGTAGTGCAGGTTAAATAACGCTAATTTTGAGTCAGTAAACGTATATCTCAATTAAAGTTTAACCAGAATTTCAAAGTGCGCGACACTCCTAAACTTTTATCTGTGCAGCGAGAACACTTTTAAGCGCTAGCTAGCCTACTGCTACGGAAGCCCATAAGTTAAAGTGGGAGTGGATCAAAGCTGTAAATCGATTTGCTTCACTTTTAAGCCTTACATTGTATTGATTAAGACAGTTCAGACTGAGATTTAAAGGCTTGTGTACAGTATTCTCAATTGTGATGACCGCGGTTTCTGTCCTACTGGTGAGGGGAGAATGTAGGTGAAAGGTCGCTGTGCACTGAGGTCACGGAAATGTTGTGTGAACGTCTCATATACATCAGATGTATTTAATGCACGAGGACATTCGGTTTAAGTTCCTTTTAAATATGACATTGACTCTTAAATCTGTACGCAAAAGATATTGTTTAAAATATTTCAAAATGTTTTAAAAACTGGTTATTCCATCTCGGATCATGACATTTTTTTCTGTTAGATCATTTCTTATTTGTCTTTTATGCCCCAAGATTTGAACATACATAATGCTTGTTGTGAAAGTTTAGCTTCACGCACGTATGTGTATATGTAGAAAGAGAGATTTTTGTTATAGAAGGCCTGCCCATCCAGTTTCAGGCTTTTTTTCCCGCACATTGAAATCTGACGCCATTGAACATTAATATCTCAAAAACTATTAAAGGTAAAACCCTGAAATTCTTTCTTACTATAACATTGAAACAGAAGCTGTAACATGGGACAGATATATCTGCATTTTTAGTTCAAATATGAAAAAATAAATTTAAGCAGTCTTAGAAAGTGTTACATTTGAGCTCACACTAATATAAACCTTTATATAAAAAAGACAACGTGACTGTTTCTAAATAATATATACTTGTATTTCACGATTATGCAAAACAAAACTCCTATAATACTTTTGAACGTGAAATGAATAATCAACTTACTTAACTTTGGTGCAGGATTGAGCTAATATGACAAGTTATACAATAAAAAAGAAATATCTGTAGCTATTCCGGAAAAACAAAACTTGTGATTTTTCCAGATTTTACTCTAATTATAACTAAGAAAATGATTTTGTGAAATACATGCATATTTCATATCCTTTTCAATACATCCTATACCAACCATTTTGACATCTGCTACCCTGAAGGATTGTGTTAATTCAGGTTAAGTTTAACATATACCAAGAGATTTCAAGGGCTCAGAAAGTATAATGTAAATATTTTTCTACATAAAAAAATAAATGTATATTTGAGTAATTAACAGTAATAAAAGGGGGATTAGTAGCTTCTTTCGGGTAAGTAGTATTCCAAGGCCAAGACCCCTGGCTCTGATTGAACTTTATGGTAATATTTATATTCATGTACAAATACTACCTGAGAATTAACTTTGTGGGGAAAAAATGTTGGAAAAGGATTGGACCATTTTTCAAAAAAGTGCATCTTAAATGGATTTCCTATATAAAGCTAAAATTGAACAGCAATTAGTGTATTTATCCTAACTTTAGATCATAAAATTTTCAGGCAGATGGGACATGGATCAGCAGAAGTCATACAGAGATTTGTGATGGAAAAACCCAATAGTAAACTAACTTGGCACATAAACTAATAATGCACTGTCTTTTCCCTTGGTTTTTACAGGCCCATCTTATCGCTCCTTCTCAGTATCTCCTGCCATGCTAGGTAATTTCAGAACAATCATACTGTCAATCATCTGTATAAAAATATGTCAGACACTCGCTGAACCTAATTACACTCTCTTCTTTCTGTATTTGCAGCCCGAACACATGTGAACTATGAAGTCAAGGGAGACGTCGCTGTTGTACGGATTAATGACCCAAACTCAAAGGTGTGAGCTCAGTAACAGACAGTTAGTTTATTTTACAGTCTTGCATCGTGCAGGTTAAATGTAACTATAATTATGTTTCCCTCTAGGTCAACACACTGTCTATTCAAATGCAAAAAGAGATGACAGAGGTCATGAATGAAGTGTGGGAAAACAATGCCATTAACAGTGCTGTTCTTATCTCATCAAAGCCGGGATGTTTCATTGCAGGAGCTGATATCAAGTAAGCACAAACTCCTTAAGGGTGGTAGTGCAGACACAAAGCGTGACCCTAAAATGAGTGACGTCTCTGAATAATGAGTCCAAGTGGCTTGTCATTTTATTTAAAATATTCTACATCTGATTCAGTATGATCCAGGGCTGCAAAACCCCAGAAGAGGTTACCAAACTTTCTCAGGAAGGACAGAAAATGTTTGAGCAGATTGAAAAATCTCCAAAGCCCATTGTCGCTGCCATCAATGGTTCTTGCTTAGGAGGCGGCTTAGAGGTAAATAAGTGTTATTTTTAGCAGCTTGCTGTGTTTAACAGGGATCGATGATGATAATGTGTTCTCTAACCTGCTCTTTGTGTTGCATTTCAGTTTGCTATTGCCTGCCAGTACAGAGTTGCAACAAAGAGCAACAAAACAGTTCTCGGGACTCCAGAGGTGATGCTGGGTCTTCTACCTGGAGCTGGTGGTACGCAAAGACTCCCCAAAATGGTTAGTACTGGAATTTATTCCCCAAATTGTCTTTGATTTTGTTGAACTTTATTCACTTAAAAAAGTGGCATTCAGGGAGATACTTGTGAAATGGTAGCAACGATGTTCTATATTGGCAAAGCTCTAATACAGAGCAGTCAGGTAATGCTCGTAATTGGTTTAAGCTGTTGGAGACTTTGCAGACTGATTATCACTCCAGTTCATCATGTGCTGTTTTCTAGTGTGGACCACATTATAACCTCTATAAAAATTAAAAAAATATATTAGTGTATTTTTCTTTCTCCACACATTAAATAGTGATGATTATTCAGTGCATTATTGATCTGCTTTCTTTACCTGTAGGTTGGCCTCCCCTCTGCTTTTGACATGATGCTGACAGGACGAAATATCCGAGCAGATAAAGCCAAAAAGATGAGGCTTGTTGACCAACTTGTAGATCCTCTAGGTAAAACTCTAATGCTACCCAAGTAAAATTAAAAAATGGTGAACATGTGGGTAATTTGAAGTATTATAATTTGCTGTAATCTGTGCAGTTTGGTAAGTACCGTATTTTTACGACCATAAGGCGCACTTAAAAGTCTTAGATTTTCTTCAAAAAGTACGCCGCGCCCTATAGCGCAGTGCGCCCTGTGTGTTGTAAGGAGGACGTAGTAGAGAACACCATGAGAAGGCTAAAGGGTGAAGTGTGGGCATTGATCGTATATACCGGACAATCGCACATACCTGTATAAAAGGACAGGTATGTGCATTATGTGGAACATCGTTGTTTTAACAACCCTGAAAATGGCAAAGAGACACGCTTATGAAGCACAGTTTAAACTGAAGGCCATCAGCTATGCGGAGGAACATGGAAATCGAGCAGCGGCGAGAGAATTTAAGATTAACGAATCGATGGTTTGCAAATGGAAGAAGCTAGAAAACAAGCTCCGGCAGGTCAAGAAAACGCAGCTGAGTTTCCGCGGACATAAGGCGAGGTGGCCCGAGTTGGAGGAAAGACTCGAGCGGTGGATCATCGAGCAAAGAACGAGCGGTAGAAGCGTTTCGACGGTCACCATTCGGCTAAAAGCAGTTTCACTAGCTGAAGAGATGAACATTGAACATTTCCAAGGAGGTCCGTCTTGGTGCTTTCGTTTCATGAAACGGTGCCATTTTTCCATCCGGACCAGGACTACGGTAGCGCAGCAACTTCCAGCGGATTATAAGGAAAAGCTGGCCATCTTCCGCTCCTACTGCAGCAAACACATCGGCGACAAAAACATCCAGCCCAGCCACATCACAAACATGGACGAGGTCCCGCTCACTTTTGACATCCCGGTGAGTCACACTGTGGAGAAGAAGGGGACCAGCACGGTAGCGATACGCACAACGGGGTATGAAAAGTCTTCTTTTACTGTTGTGCTTGGCTGCCATGCTAATGGACAGAAACTGCCGCCTATGGTGATTTTTAAGCGAAAGACTTTGCCTAAAGAGAAGTTTCCAGCAGGAATCATCATTAAGGCAAATGAAAAGGGCTGGATGGATGAGGAAATGATGAAAGAGTGGCTGAGGGAGGTGTATGTAAGGAGACCAGGTGGTTTTTTCCACGCATCACCATCGCTGTTGATCTGTGACTCTATGCGTGCCCATCTCACAGCCGATGTGAAAAAACTAGTGAAACAAATAAACTGTGAGCTTGCTGTCATTCCGGGAGGCCTGACAAAGGAACTCCAACCGCTGGACATCGGTGTGAACCGCCCGTTCAAAGTAAGGCTGCGAGCGGCGTGGGAGCGATGGATGACCGGTGGAGACCACAGTTTCACTAAGAGTGGAAGGCAGCGCCGGGCGAGTTACGCCACAATTTGCCAATGGATTGTAGATGCTTGGGCTAACATGTCTGCTGGCACTGTTGTTCGAGCTTTCGCAAAAGCCGGCATCATTTCCGAGGAGCCGCACGGCACGGAAAGTGACTCTGACAGTGAAGAAAGTGAACTTGGCATGTTTGATGGAGATTTAGCGCAGCTGTTCAATTCAGATACAGAGGATGAGGACTTCGATGGGTTTGATTGATGATAAAAATGTGAGTACGAAACTTTGTTTTGCTCCTGCTTTATTTTTAAATACGCACACTTGTATGCTTGTGTGTTGTTGATGATGACGATTACTGGTAATAAAAATGTGAGTACCAAACTCAGTTTTGCTCCTGCTTTATTTTTAAATATGCACTCTTGTATGCTTGTGTGTTGTTGATGATGACAATTACTGGTAATAAAAATGTGAGTAAGGTACCGAACTCAGGTTTGCTCCCGCTTTATTTTTAAATACGCATACGGTACTTGTATGCGCCCTATAATCCAGTGCGCCTTATGTGTGTGTTAAATACAGTGATGGCACACATAACTGAGACTGCGCCTTTTAGTACAGTGCGTCTTATGGTTGTGAAAATACGGTATTTGAGTGTACGTTGTTCAGTCTGAGGATGAGATTATTTCTGTTTGTATTAAAGGACCAGGACTGAAGAGTCCAGAGGAAAGAACAATAGAATACCTTGAGGAAGTTGCCATTGAGTGTGCCAAAGGGATTGCCAACAAAAAGATTTCTCTTCGCAAAGAAAAGGGTACAATGCAGAGTAAGTTGTATTGGATTTGTTTATCATTTGATTCTGTAGTCACTCTTGCTTGTTTTATCGTAATAACATTTCTGTTCTTATCTCCATAGAGATTCAAGACTATGTTATGAGCTTCCCCTTTGTCCGGAATCAGATTTACAAAACGGTCCAAGGCAAAGTTATGAAGCAAAGCAAAGGACTTTATCCAGCACCCCTGAAAATCATCGAAGTAAGTAAAAGCGCCTTCTAATGAATATGTTTTAGGAAATACAGTGAAAGATATGAATAGTACAGAGAAGTCAAAGTCATGGCATCGCTTTTGGGTAAACCTTTCTCATGCAATCTGCACCTTTGGCTTCTATGACGAGATTTTTTAAGAAAATAATATAACATTTTTATTATATATTTTTTCCTCCTCTTAGTGTGTGAAAACTGGAGTTGAACAAGGACCTGTTGCTGGATACTTAGCGGAGTCTCAGGTGAGGTTGTTTTCCTAAATTATTGGCACCCTAAATATTTACATTAATAAAATGTGTTTATAAACGGCATCAATATCCATGTTCATCACAGAATTTTGGTCAGTTGGCTAAAACTTCAGAATCGGCAGCCCTGATTGGTCTGTACCATGGTCAGGTTGCATGCAAGAAGAATCGCTTTGGAACCCCTGAAAGAGAAGTGAAGTAAGTGTAATGCAGATGGGAAGGGAGTTAGCATATTTGCATCCAGCAATTTAAAAACAAAACAACTTAAAGAATTTTAACACAACTGGTAATTTGCCAGAAGTCAAAACAGAACTATAAACAAGCCAAAAGCTTTCAAAAAAGTACAACCCACATGAACATTCCCAAGCAAGTCTTCCTCTTTTAATAATTAAAGTTGCTAATGTCCTGCCCTTGATATTTTTTTAATGAGTTTTAGTCCTGCGTGAATTCTTGCTGCTGATTTTATTTTATTTTATTTTATTTATTTTTTTTAAATAATATGACATATTGACCCTCATGACAGTAAGTTAACATCTAGGTTGTCTTTCTTTACCACTAGCACTCTTGCCATCTTGGGAGCAGGTCTTATGGGAGCAGGTATTGCTCAAGTGAGCGTGGACAAAGGTGTGCATACAATCCTGAAAGACACCACAGTGGAAGGACTGGCAAGAGGCGAACAGCAGGTTTACAAAGGGTGAGCTCATTTCTATATCACCCAGCACCGAACCCACCTCCTGATGGGAAATGCAGTGACACAGCCATGATAAAATAACGGTCAGGTCACCTCTGGTAATGTTATAGCTTTTTTTTGCTGACTCGTATGACTTCTTTCTTTTAAAACAAGGCTCAATGATAAGACTAAAAAGAAGAGCATTACATCGTTTGAGAGAGACTCTATACTGTCTAACCTGACTGGCCAGTTGGAGTACAAGGGTTTTGAAAAGGCCGACATGGTTATTGAAGCTGTGTTTGAAGACATAAACATCAAGCATAAAGTTATAAAGGAGGTGGAAGCTGTGAGTATAATTTTTTTTTTTAAACCATGTGATTTATACTTGGTTTGTAAGCATTTGTAGCACTAACTGTAACTTTGAGCTGTGATCTTGCTTTTGTCCTCAGGTGATCCCCCCTCACTGCATATTTGCCAGCAACACATCTGCTCTGCCCATAAAGGACATCGCAGCTGCCAGCAAAAGACCAGAAAAGGTCTGTACTTGAGTTTAACTTCCTAAGATCCACCTTTCAAATAATGCTATATATAAAAATCCATAAAAAATGGTGCTGATGTTGACCTAACCTGAAATCAGAAAGTTTTGATTTGTTTTATTTCTCCATTCTTAGGTGATTGGAATGCACTACTTCTCTCCAGTGGACAAGATGCAGCTCCTTGAGATTATAACCACTGATAAGACATCAAAGGACACCACTGCCTCCGCTGTGGCAGTTGGCCTGAAGCAAGGAAAAGTCATCATAGTTGTTGGGGTGAGATTTGGCGCCATGTGTGTTCTTTCCCCTCTTAGTTTAAACTAAAACTAACAATGGTTTAGCTTAAAATGTAACATGTTTTTGCAGGATGGACCCGGATTCTACACAACAAGATGCCTGGCTCCCATGTTGGCTGAGGCAGTGCGATTACTTCAGGTTAGTGTTGTTCCAGTAACAAATTCCAGCTCGGAGTTCAGTGCTGACTGCTGTAAATGATGTAACAGCATCAATATTTAATAGAGAATATGTTAATTTATCTTTCCGCATTTACAGGAAGGTGTTGACCCCAAGAAACTGGATGCACTCACCACAGGTTTTGGGTTCCCCGTGGGTTTGGCCACACTGGCTGATGAAGTTGGCATTGACGTTGCAGCCCATGTGGCAGAGGACCTTGGGAAAGCTTTTGGCTCCCGCTTTGGTGGTGGAAATGTGGAGGTTTTGAAGACTATGGTGGACCTTGGATTCAAGGGTATGTACTTCACTTCTTACTGAAATATGGTGAGTGACTTAAGGGCTTAAGTTTTAATTTTACTTGATTCTCAATTGTGTTAATGTTTTCTTTATTATTCTCAAGGCCGCAAATCAGGAAAGGGTTGCTACGTCTACCAGCCAGGAACTAAAGTCAGAGATGTGAACCCGGATATTGGAGACATTCTTGAGAAATATAAGTTGACACCAAACCCCTCTGTGTAAGTTGACAGTTATAGAGGTAGTAGTAGTAGTAGTAGTAGTAGTAAAAGGACATTCAGTTCAGACTTTTCTTATTAAAAAAAAAAAAAAAAGGGGGGGGGGGGGAGAGAAAGTGCTATCATTGCAGGTCTAAATCTAAAAGTTCATGCAGTGTTCTACTTGCTTCTTGAGGTTGGGATGTTTAACCACTCGTGTTTCTCACAGTTCATCAGACTCTGAAGTGCAGTACAGACTTGTCTCTCGATTTGTCAACGAAGCTGTGATGTGTTTGCAAGAAGGTATTTTGAACAACCCCTTGGAAGGAGACATCGGAGCAGTGTTTGGTCTTGGATTCCCCCCCTGCCTTGGAGGTCAGATTTGATTGCAAAGACATTTCACAACTGAATACTCATCTTGCAGTTACTCCTGTTTAATGTATGTAATACTAATATTTCTCATACATCTTGCTGCTTCCAGGACCTTTCCGTTTCGTGGACAGCTTTGGTGCTGACAAACTGGTGAACAAGATGAGGCAATACGAGGCCGTCTACGGGAATCACTTTGCACCATGCCAGCTTCTACTGGACCATGCAAAAGATTCCAGCAAGAAATTTCACAAGTGACCGAATCACCATGCTGTGCCAGTAGCTAATAGTAAAAACTCCAGCCTGCCATTTGAATGTGCCTAACATTTATATCGGTATAGGGTGGGGAAACGCACTGAGTCTAAACCTTGACCTAACCTTAAGTAATGCTGTTTAATGTAATAGTCCTACAGTAAATTCTGCCTTCATGAAATTTGTAATGTTCTGTTTTTTAATGTGTTTTAAAGTGGTGTAGATCTAATTTTGTGATTATTTGACAGGATGCAATCTGAGGTGTGTTGAATTCTTTCCCACGGTGTGTGTGCACAAAAGCATCCCAAATTATCATAAAACGCAATCAATACCTCTTTAAAACTGTCAGAAAAACTGGAACATTTCCATCTTCATGGAGATCAGACTGCATTGGTTTTTGTTAGGTCTATCTAATAAACTGGCAACGGATGATCTAAAATTGAAGTTGTTTTTTTATCATTAACAAAAAAAATTGCATAGGTGTGTTAGGGGCTAATTATTTACACATTGCATATGTAAAAACACTGTAGATGTAAAATAAACGGCTCCAAATGGTAACAATGAAATTCCTCTATAATGAATGTCTACAAGTATGTTTTAGCGAATGCCTTTTCATTCTTTTTTCTACGTGGAAGATTTTCTGGTTTGGTCTGGACAATGTGATGTGAAATAAAAGCTTGAATGAAATAAACCTGCGTTGTCTTTTGCAAGGTGCGTTCACGTCCTGCTCAGATGGGAAACGAGCCGCGTCTGTGGGCCACAAGGTTTGCTGAAATCTAATTCGTTGCGCAAGTCACATGTCTTATTTCCATTGTCCGCAGAGCAGGGTGTGTACCGGGGACGTGTGGGCTGGGTCTGGATGGATGGATATTCTGTGGGGGGGTTTTTTCCCCTCTTCATCAGCCTCCTCTACAAGCTTGTGACATCGCCTCTTTTCTGAGAGATGCTCGGGGCGGAGGAGACGCTGCGGTCATCGGTGGGTGATGAAAGCGGCTCACATGAGGCGTGTCTGACTTGTTTGCCTTTCTTCACTAAATAAAATGGGAGTTGCTGCACCTGTACGGAGAAGAGAAATTATGTGGACTCAGCGCGAGATAATTGCTTTTTTAACGTGGTGAGGTGATGTTAGCCTTTTTTTAAGATAAAATGTCCAAAACCAAACATTGTGAGGCGGTCAGGGTAGTGGTCCGCTGCCGGCCGTTCAGCAGGAGAGAAGAGATAGCGGGGTCTGAAAACATTTTAGAGATTGATGACAAACTGGGGCAGATCACCATCAGGAACCCGAAGGCACCACCTGATGAGCCAATGAAAGTATTCACGTTTGATTCTGTTTACGGATGGAATTCAAAGCAAAGCGACATTTATGACGATGCGGTGAGACCTTTGGTGGAGTCCGTCCTCCAAGGCTTCAACGGGACTATATTTGCTTACGGACAAACTGGGACAGGTAAAACCCACACCATGCAAGGGGTTTCAAACGACCCAGAGAGGAGAGGTGTCATACCTAATTCATTTCAGCACATTTTCACACAAATATCCAGAACCCAGAATCAGAAATACCTGGTGAGGTCATCCTATCTCGAGATCTACCAGGAGGAAATCCGAGACCTGCTGTGCAAAGATAACAACAGGAAACTGGAACTTAAAGAAAGCCCAGACTTTGGCGTGTATGTTAAAGACCTGTCTTCAGTGGTGACCAAGAATGCCACAGAGATTGAACATGTGATGAACATAGGCAACCAGTCCAGGTCTGTGGGATTCACCAACATGAATGAACGCAGCTCTAGGTCTCATGCAATTTTTGTCATCACTGTGGAGTGCAGCGAAGTAGGGCCAGACGGTGAGGACCACATCCGAGTTGGGAAGCTGAACATGGTTGACCTGGCTGGCAGCGAGCGCCAGAGCAAGACAGGCGCCAAGGGGAAGCGTCTGAAGGAAGCTGCCAAAATCAACCTGTCCCTTTCTGCGCTGGGGAATGTCATTTCAGCTCTGGTGGATGGGAAGAGCACCCATGTCCCGTACAGAGACTCCAAACTGACCCGCTTGCTCCAGGACTCCCTGGGTGGCAATGCAAAGACTGTCATGATAGCAACAGTGGGGCCTTCGCACAAGAATTTTGATGAATCCCAGGCCACGCTGAGATACGCCAGCAGAGCCAAGAAAATAAAGAACAAACCACGGATTAATGAGGACCCCAAAGATGCCCTGCTGAGGGAGTTTCAGGAGGAGATCGCACGCTTGAAAGCTCAGCTAGAGGAGCGGGGAATGCTCGCGAAAGAGAGAAGAAGGAGGAGGAATAGCAAAAGATTGAGTAAAAGTTTGGCTGGCATGGAGGAGGACGTCCTTAGAGAGAGGGATGCTGATGTGTGGAAGACTGTGGAAGAGGAACCAGATGGGAACTTGAAAGATGCAGGTGACATCCCAATAGTCCTGGCTTGCCAGGGAAGCAGTGAAAAGCTAAAGCACCTGAATGAAAACAGAAGAAGCGTGGAGGACATGCAGTGGGATCAAGATTCTGTGGAGAAGATCATAGAGAAATATAAGGTATTGTAAGTGTGAAACCAGTGAATTAATCAGTAAAATTTCAGATTAACGAGACACTGGTGGAACAAAAGAAATCTGCATAAATAATTAATTGCATCTTTGTTCACAGGCCATGGAGAGCAAACTGTTAGTTGGGGGAAAGACTATAATCGATCACACCAATGAACAACAAAAAATGCTTGAGCAGAAGAGACAAGAAATTGCAGAACAGGTTATTAATTGCGTCTAAAATCAAATCAATAATAAAGAAACTTTTTTGTTGCTTTTATTCAGCTTGGAATGTTTAATTTGCAGATAAGACAAGAGCGAGAGATCCAACAGCAGATGATGCTGCAGGATGAGGAGACCGTGGAAATGAAAGAAACATACTCCTCCCTGCAGCAGGAGATCGAACTTAAGACAAAGAAGCTGAAAAGAGTAAGATGACTCACCCACTAATGCGTCCCAATGGCATTATTGGAAAATCAATTAACTATTAGTCTTATTTACTATAAACAATCCTTTTTACACAGACAATGTCAGTAAAATACTTAGATTAGCCATTGTTATTGTGAGCTTAAATTTGAGGTTTTAATGACTTTTCTTGTGCGGGGGTATTTTACATTTGCATAAACCATCACTGTTTTCATGCAAACATTTTGCTACTCCAGGTTTCGTGATGCAGACCTCTGTTCTGTCCTTTCTGTACAGTTGTGTACCAAACTACAGGTACTGAAGAGAGAGATGAAAGAAATCATTGACGAACACATCACAACAAGACAGGAACTTGAACAGACGCAGAATGAGCTCACCCGAGAGCTCAAGTACAAGTAAGTAGTACATAAAACATACATTATGGAATTTTTCTTTTTAGAAAGAAAGAAGAAAGAAATCCACCCAATTTTGGCTATAATGCATTTTTATTTGATAAACTAATAAACTTTTTCATGAGTTGGGGTCTTTAGCGTTGTTCTTTCTTAGTCATCAGGAATGCAAATTATTCATGCATGCTTGTAACCAAGATAATATTTTTTGTTGTTCATTGGTGCAACTTGTTTTAGACCTCACCTGGAGATATACAATCTAAGCTTTTAAATTTTACGCCATCATTGAGGTGTCTTCCTGTTATACTGTATCACTATAATATCATTAATATATATCAAGTTAAACAGATGTCTCACCTTCATTCAAAACAACAATTATCTAAAGGTACTCTAAGACTATCCTAATGAAACACACATATGCCCAAGTTTTTGTTTCCATTTTACACCATTTTATACAGGAATTTAATTTGTATTATTTTGGCTGATTTCAATTTGCACCCGCTTGTCTTCTGTATTACAGATATCTCTTGATTGAGAATTTTATACCTCCCGAGGAAAAGAACAAAATTATAAATAGGCTGTACTTTGACAGCGAGGAGGACCAGTGGAGACTCCGACCAGTTATTCCATCAGAGAGGTCAGTAAATTAAATATCTGTATCTGTAAATGGTACATTAAAGAAAGAACATTCTCATAAAGAAATTGTGAGCACGCAAGAAATCCATCACTGAAACAGAAAAACACCAGCCGCTGTGTACCTGGAATGTGTAAGGTTTTAAATAAGGGATACACATGTGCTTTTTCTACTGTAGCTATTAGAGTTCTTTTGATCTGCATGCTTTACACTTAAATGCACCTGCACATTTATTTTCTATGGGCTCTCAATCAACCCCCTGGAAAATATAGGAATTAAGTAACAGAAGCACATAACCAGAAAAGTGGATCTGGCCAAAAGATATTTTAGCACTTCATATACTGACTATATTGATAGAATTTGTGTCTAAATTATAACATCTAACAGCATATCTGGTATTTTTCAGCCACAATAATTTTAGCTACCACTGGGAGTCACTAAAGTAAAAAAAAAAAATCCTTCACATGAAAATGGCTCTGGTCTTAAGGATTACAGATAATGATATATTATGAATTCTCATGAATCTGGTGTATTTTTATTTCCTAACCTGGGACATTTGCCATGTTGAGAAATATTGCTACAAGCTAATTAGCTGGCTATCTATGGGGAACATGGGTCTCAAAAAGGTTTACATCTCAGGTGACATCCACCCTAAGTGTATTTAACTGCAGAAATTCATCCTTTCCTATGTTTTTTTTTTTTTTTCCAGTACACCCACTCAGGTCAGGAGAAGGCCTCTCTCAGCTTTGGGTTACAAGAGGCCAGTCAGCCAATATGCACAGATGGCTGTTGCCACAGCTACCGGGGCCCCATCTCGATACCAGGTCAGTGTTTGGAAATTCACAAGGCCAGTTGGCAGAAACAGCAGCGAAACAGGGAAGTTGTGATCTAATTTCCATTTTCATGTTCACAACCACGAACCTTTGCTGAAGGATGCGGAGACCATTGTAGCCATGGAAACTATTCACAGATTTAACTTTCGCATCTTTAGCCAGTGAGCCATTATTGTAAGAAAGCATACAGTTTACATTTCAGAAGAATCACTCATCACTCTATGGCTGTTTAATGTTTCATGTTTTATCAGTGTTAAGATACTGTTAATAAGACATTAAAGAGCAGAAGCTTTACAACAGAAGCCTTTACTGGAAAGGGAGAAAACTATTTGCATAAAATGATGGAAGGTTTTTGGTGTGCAACAGTTGCAGACCATTTTTGAATCGCAAAGAATTTGGCTGGGTCCAAACTTTTAACTCTGCATCTAGGCATCACTTCAGCTAATTCATGTCACTGGATTGGATCTATGTCTGTGGCGTTGGTGTTTTATGGAGTCTTTTTAATGCAGTTGTCTGGTAAATATTATAGCTGTCTGATTAAGTGTACTAACAGACTGTTAGAAATATCTGATTACCTGATAGCCATCTTGTTTAAATATAGACAGGTATTTTACAGCAGTGGTCTTTAACACCGGGTTCTCAGTTCAAATACACTCACGGCAGGGAAGACCAGTCAGCACCATGGAAGAGTCTAACACTGATTTCAGGCTGTGCAGCACAACCAAGGAGTAATAACCACCATAGGGATCATATTGATATCCTTATATCCAGCAAAACGAATGTTTTTATAAGGATTGCATCAGTGTCAGTGTAACCCAACATTAGACTGAGCTGGGATATCTTGGTCTCTTGTGACTGTTCAGATTAAATCTAATGTGCTTCTCCATGGAAACTGGCTTAGAGTGGAGGCTGGATTTTTTTGTGCAAGTAAATGTGTTTTTTAACTACATTTTTATTGTTGTATATCCTTACAGGCTGAGAACATCATGCTTTTGGAGTTAGACATGTCTCCCCCAACCATGTTCATGTTAAATCTTGATGGTACTCACCTGGAGAGAGCCTTTACACCGAGGCTAATACACGATCCCCTGGCAAATGTTTTCTTTAGAGAAAGGACTGCATCACCAATGGTCAGGAAATCTAAGTCCTGGTAAGAGAACAGCAAGTAGATAATTTATTTATTTATGGCTCTAACTGAATTTTGCAGCAAAATTTTAGAAGAATAATTTTGTAATTTTGTCTTCAGTTTTCCTCTTTAATAAATTGGATTTCCTGAAAACATGTCCATGCACTTTACCATACATTGCACCATTCTGCTTTAAATACAATTCACATATTTTGTTTTGTTTTTTTATATCTCACCTATTAAATCTTGTGCATCATTCTGTGATATTAAAGATTAAAATATAGTCAGTGGTTTTTGCAATGGTTTGCAGGTATCAGGCACCACAAGCAGCATCTGTCACATCATCTTCTTCGTCCACCACTCTGACATCAGAACTTCAGAACTTCTCTCCGTCTCAGCGACAAAGACCTTCCTCAGCTGCCTATCTTCCACTGGGAAGTCCAACTCAGACAAGCCCCTGATTTATGTCGATTACACCTGCACTGTAGGGCCGGCCTTAATTAATGGTGGCACCAGTAATGTCTGGGAGAGATGGGGGTGGCTATATGTCTTGACTTTAGATTGCTTTAAGTTCTCTTATGCAAAACGGTGAAGTAAGCATGTGTTCAGCTTAACCCAGAAGTTAACCTTTATTGATTTTTTTCAAATGCCTGACTCTTAAAAGTGATAGTTTGCTGTTTGGCTTAATAAGATTTGGCTTTTTTCTTTGTTGCCTAAGCCATGCAATTTTCTTGGCTTACACTGCCCTATCAAAATAGCACAGACGAGGCTTCCAGGCTTTTTTCAGCTAATAGGGGTGTATTTTAGTCCAGTTTGTATTTACTGAATCTGTCCCCCACCCCCAATAAGAACACTTAAATACTTATTTTTTTCTGTTTAGCCATATATCAGTCTTTGCCAAAACACTGAAGGGTAATGGAGGTGGGGGGAGTGTCTGCAAGACCACTTTGGTTTAGCCTGTATGCTTGATGAATTGTTGCTTCAGTTTGTAGCCAGTGTAATTGTAAGCCAAAAATGTGAAGAAAGCTTGCAGTGCTCTCTATATCAGCTGCCTTATTTTTTCATAGTTGTGAAATTGTGCAAAGTCCATTTGCTTACACATGAAAATAAAGAGACTTAAACAGTCTTAAACTCATTATTATATATATATATATATATCCTCCTTTCTCGTCATAGTTGCAGCTGGCAAATGTGTAAATACATGTGGGAAAGTTGAGGACTTGGAATGACAGCTACATACAGTAAGATGACGTTTCTTTTAGAGTCACATGACTCTTTTACAGTAAGTCCAACATGGCAGACGGAGTGGATCTTACGCGGTAACTAAAGCAACATTTTAACTGAAACAGAAATTGAAGACTACTCTGCAACAGGACATTCGCAATGAGGGAGAGACAGAAGAAGAAGAAGGGGAGGACGTGGGCGGAAGCAGCGAAAACGGTATTCTTGGTGTTTTATGTAGCGTTTGTTGTGGTTGTTTTCCTTGAACGCTCCCACTTGTACAACTGTGTTTATGAGTTCACGACCTGCTGGTGAAGATGAAATGTTGCGTGCACCGCGCAAGGCCTGTGTTGACGGTTCGACATTTGGAAAGACCGCTGTCACTACTAGCCTTGTAGCTTTCATCAAGTGGCACCTCAAAGCATAAATACAGCGAAATAAATATAAGTCATGTGCACCCAAGCATGCCTCTGAACCCACTGTATGTGTTTTGTGGGGATAGTAAGGCTGACAGGTCTCGTAGGATATTAAGTCCAATGAAGTAACCGTGAAGTAATCACGCCAATGTTGCGCGCTAGCGCGACTAGCATGGGCTAACGCCTGCTAACGCAACTCTGTTCGTCAACAAGTTTGATTTGTATTATTTGGAAATAAACCACTACAAAACCTCCTGTTTCCGTAGTTAAAGCAACCCAAGAGCAAACTACTTAACTACAAAATCGATGACAAAGTCCGTCTAGTCATGCTAGCGTTTTGCAAGAGTACAATATATGTTGTTAGCATTGAGCTAGCTGACAGCATAGCATGCTAACGAGTATAAAATTATCAAAACGTCCAATAGTAATTTATAATTTAAGCACATTGCAATCGGCTGTAACGCCTTGCGTTAGCTTCATACAGGTATTTACACTTTATAGTTTGCGCACAGCGTGTAGTATGCTAACTGCATAGAAAATAAATAGCGATAACGTTTGTAGGACTCAAAGTTATGTTTCATTGCAGTGCTCAAAACACTAGCTAAAGTAATTCAAGGCTTTTCGAGAGGGTTTGGGAAAAGTGTAAGCGCTACATCTTAAGGTCAGCCATAGTAGTTTTTTTTAATTACCGATTTAAAGTTGCTGATATGTTGTTGTTGTTATTATTATTATTATTACTATTATTATTATTATTATTATTATTATTATTATTATTATTATTATTATACTGTTATGAGAAGCTTTTATTGTCATGTTTTTTTTTTCAGCCAACACTCAGAGAAGTGAGATGTTACAGCATAAGGTGGTGCATCCACCTCAAACCCAAATGAAACTTTAATTTACCACCCCTTATTTATTACTAGACGGATTCTGTGCATTTTCTCCAGAGATTGCAAAATATTCATGCCAAATATATTTCTAATAGTGGAAAAAAGGAAGAAATACAAAACACAACTGTGCTGTGCTTGTTGACTGGATCATTTTAACCATAGTACAAACTAGTTGAGTTTTTGCATAAATTGCTCAGGCTTTAAGCTAAGATTGAGGAAATCGTCCTGGATCAGGCAAGTCTTGCATCGAAAATCAATAAAAATCAAGACAAAAACCCTAAAAAGGCACACAGTCATTAGAACAAATAACAATTAGTAGATTTAAAAAAAAGCTTAAAAACCTTTGCCACTTCTCTGTCAGTCAGTCATGAGCACTTTGCAGTTTAACTGACAGAGAAACAAATGGATATTTACAGTGGTTATACTTACATAAGGGGAGCCTGTACCTCCTACTACAGATAAAATCCTGTTAGCTTGCCGAACAGTACAGAAATATCTTGGTGAGTGAGGAGTGTTGTTCCTGTGGTTATTTATTTTAATTTAATTTTACTGATGTGTAAAAAATGTGATATCTTTAATGAAGTAACCTTTGGACTGCCTCTTAATTTCTGAATATTTTTCCTTTAAATAATCTCTCAGCAAAATATAATCATCTGCATTTTTATTTTCTAGGTTCTGGAGAAGTACCCTAATACACCTATGAGCCATAAAGAGATCTTGCAAGTGATCCAAAGAGAAAGACTTAAGGAAATAAGGTACACAGGTCCTTGTTGTCATAGCTTTGGAGCTGCAGATACACTTCATATATGAGACATTTTCATGAGAGCACAACAGGTGTCATCTGTCATTTCTCAGCTGCTCATATCATGTGCCTTTTTGTTATTCACATAGTCACAGTTACTTTACTCAATTAATAATTGTTTTATTTCTTTTTGTTTCACTTTCACTATTCTCATCCAGAAGGTAAGAAAAGGTAGCCCCCCCGCTTATCTTAACAAACTCACAGCAATGCAGGTTTGTTTGGAGTTGCCTTTTTGCATGTTAATAGGAATAACATGTTCTAGGTGAGGTTGCATAAAAATGCAATGCTACGTTCATAGTTTGAGCTTCCACAGCCACCTGTTGCATAAAAATTACATTTTCTTTTTTTTTCCGAGTAATTAACAAAATAAAAATTAGAAATATTTAAGCATAACTAGAGTAATTTCCCAAAAATTAAAAATAGACTTTTGTTTTTTCTAGTAATTATATTGTTCAAAGCCTTATGTGTTATACTGTGTAAAGCAGCACAAATGCAGTTTGACCAAAAAAAAAAGTAAGGTTCAATTTGTCAGTCTAGATTTGTGCATGACTTAAGCAAAGCTTGACAGATTAATTTTTTTGCAACAGGCATTTTTATGTCAGACCCCTTTATTCTGTGAATATCGGTCCATCACTTTAATTAGATGAGCATTGGATCAGTTTTCTGCAGCTGATTTCTCATAAAGCACAGAGCAAATTTCCCCTCTAACTGCACTGATGCAAATCTGACCTAAACTCACACATGTTTTCCTGATGCATGATAGCAGCTTCTCCCAAGTTACCAGACCAACCTCTCCCCTTCCTTCGTCTTTTCCCAGCCATCTGATTTATGGGGGAACAGATGTGTAAACTGTGTTTTTCCTCTTGTGATCCAGCGGAACGTCACCGCTGGCGTGTCTGAATGCAATGCTGCACACGAACTCTCGTGGTGAGGAGGGAATCTTCTACAAAGTTCCGGGCAGAATGGGAGTCTACACATTAAAGGTTTGTGAGACACAAGGCACTGTTTATTACTCAGCCAATACAGGAAAAAAGAACTAGCACATGTTTTTCTTTGCTAATTGCAGCTTTTCGGGTACCTGGACACAAATTAAGTTATGAATGTACATGCCGTAGCTGGTCATTTTCTTATTTACTTCTGCTTAACTGTTCCTCCGCTCTGTTTCCTGCATAAAAATAACATGGAGTCTTTTGCTCTGTTTTTCATATAGAAGGACATCTCAGATGTGGTGAAGGAACTGTCGGAAGAGGGCTCTGAGGAGAGCAGTGACAATCTTTCTGACTCTCGAAGCTCAGAAAACAACAGTAGTGCTATCAGTCAAGAGGGCAGGAGAGGAAGGTGGATGCGAAGAGGTATTGTGCCCTTGCATACAGGTTCTTTAATTAACTTACACATGACCATAAATTTTAAAGTCACTTGTTTGCAATGAGTTTCCAGACATTTCTTTGTTGCAAGATAATTTGGTCCTACCTTTACTGCTACAACATTAATATGTGCTGTCTGTTTGTAATCTAATTTGTAATTATGGCTTTAAAAAAAAAAAAAAAAGTACTCATTGTAATTATCATAACTCACCATTGCATTGAAATACTTCATAACACAAAAATGTGTGCTTTATATGAAGTATTTTTTTATTTAGCTAAGAATGATGAAGATTTTAGCTGTAACTGTGAATTAACATAATTGATGCAAAGCAGTAAATTCCGTTAAAGTAAATATTTGATAAGCAGGCTACTCAGCATCACATTTCAGACATGCCAAAAATTTAGTTGTACCTGATGTCTCAAATACAGTTTTGGTAGGTCTTTTAGTTTTAAGTGTTCACCAGGAATTCTCAGAGGGTAAGAAAATCATATTCTATCAATATGTAATGAGTATTTGTTTTTTAACTTGTGACAGCAGACTGCTCAAACATTATGGTCCAAGTCAGTGTATGAACTGTACCAGTGTATACTTGTAGTGGATGAAATTTGCAGCTGTAATTTTGAAATGCACTGCAGGATGGCTGATTTACTCTACTGAATAGTAGACTACAGAGTGAATAAATGGGCAGTTTGAACAGTCAGATTGTCTGCCATGAAGAAAGGGTCTCATTCTTAATAGCTCGATTACATGTTTAGCTTATATTTCCTGCAGATTTCAAACAAAATTATCCATCCATCTTCCTCTGCTTATCCAATTTCGGGTTGCAGTGGGGCTGGAACCTAATCCAGCTATTACAGATGAAAGGTTGGGTACACCCTAAACAGGTTGCCAGTCTATCGCAGAGCTAGTTGATGGAGCCACACAACCATTTGTGCTCACATTCAACATTACACCTTAGATTTCCAGTATAACTAACTCAAACTAGCTAACCTGGTTAAACTAGTTTTAGTTGCATGTCTTTGGACTATGGAAGGAAGCTGGAGTTTGCAGTGAGAAGCTGATTTTAGATATGAAATCTAATTAACTTTTGCGCATAAGATTTTGGAAGTACCCATCATATTCTTTTAACACTTGAATATCATTATAATGTATCAGTGCAATCTCTGGAATGTTAACTATTTCCCATTAAAACAGTTTTAATGTGTTTTTTTTTCCTGAAAATAAACAAGAAGGTGATATGAGAGACACAATAAAGCACATTTTCAGCGCACTTAAAAATGTTCGAGGCACTTGGTTTTTTGCTTCTATATCTGTCTCTCCTTGCAAGAATTAACAGTAATCACCCTTCATCCTCGGATTAAATTTTTCCTGATATCAGTTTTCCATCACTTTAATATCTTGATTAAATTTTTCACCATGCTCATCACTGACATCGCTCAGATTTGATGGAAAGAACGTTGACAAAACAGTAACATCATATCATTAACTGATATGATTTCAGCATGTTAAACACAAGTTCTCTGCTCTGAGATTGCCAAGAAAATTCTGGCTACTTGCACAAATGTTTCCTATGCTGCTGATCCAGCTGGCTACAATTTCCTTTCAAACTCATCGTCAAGCATCAGTTCACGGATTTCAGGACTAACAAAAACATCTTTGTTGATTTTGGCTTCACTTTTCTCGAGACCAAACTTACATCTTAAATGTTGAAACGCATTGCTGTGTGTGTTCAGTCATCCCAGTTGTCCAGTACTTGGAATGGCTTAACCAGATGAAAATGGTTTTCAGATTTGGGGTCAAAAAGTAAATTTTGAAAAACAAAACACTTGTTGATCAGTGTTATAGATTTGAAATATGTCACCATTATCTAACTTCCAGACCACCTATATAGATTAACAGTGAATACTACTTAATAAAGCACTGAAATATGTCTTTACTAACTCCTTAAACACCTTTAGATGCAACCCCTGTTGACGTTTATTAAAGAGTGAGCGTGTGTTTTTTGCTGAAGTGTCATCACTGTTCATCAGTCAACAGAGAAGGAAAAAACCCCATCAACAGATCATAATGCAATAATGTTTGGCTTTTTTTTTTTTTAGGTGATTGTAGCTGATTGGTTATGCCAGTTAGAGTTAACACCCCCCTGTCAGCTGATGATGTAGGTTATTGTGGAAACACCGGAAACTAGCTCAAGTCGCATTAGACATGCCAAGTTGGAAAGTGGCTTTACCACAAACATAAAATACACCACCTCATCAAAAACATTTCCTGGAATACACGCAGCACTGAACATGATGATAGCGAAAGGTGGGTTTTATCTTTGAGCTTTACTTTGTCCTTAATGCTGTCTGATAATTGTTCACCAAGAGCCTGCTGGCAGCGCACAACAGCCACATTACAACGGTTTCTGATCTTTTGTGATTCTGTGGGGTTAAGATATTGCTTTATTGTGAAATGAACACCTGATTGTGCCTGATTGCAATGCGGTTTGAGAGAGGGAGCTTTTCATCAAGTGCCAATTATTTTGTTTTCCTCAGGTTGTGGTCTTACCGATTCTTATTATTTCTCACTGCCACTTGAATAACTTAAGTGACGGTTAAAACAGGAAACTGATTTTTCTCAGTATGACCCGTGACCACTTCCTCATTATGCACAACTTAAAAGTACCAAGCAAATAACCTTGGTTTACAGCTGAGTAGGAGGGCTCTGATATTGCTTTATTTTTGAAATAATCGATGCAAAGGACTGCAAAGTCAAATGCAAATTAGGCAGCACTGGGAAGGAACTGCTGCAGAATGTAGAAAGATGTTCTGTAAGAAACAGAAGGCAGATAGTAGGAGGGGGATTGTTCTGAAGTTGAGCTCATTTTTAACAATATGATATTTTAGTAAGGTAATGTAATCTGCTTCTTTGTCTACAGAATTGGTTTCAGTTTCGCCAAAACAAAAGCACAATGTTATAAAGTCTGCACACCGCCCTCAGGAAATGTATTTGGTAACATCTGTTTTGTGCTTCTGTATTTCATAGTTCCCTCCAAGCTGCAGTCACAGCCGTCGTCTCCACAGCCTCGATGCTCGTCGCCGTCTGTCCCCACCAGTAAGCTCATCTCTCCCTCGCAGAAACACAGCAAGAAAGCTTTGAAACAGGTACAGCAAACAACATATATTTCTTGTTGTTTTTCTTTTTTAAACATACATTTAAGTTGTTAACTTATCCTCCCTACTCAGATGAGTAACATGAGTTCCTGCCACACCCCACTCCCATATAAATCACTCCCTCTGTGTTCTGCACTATGCAAATCCACCCTTTTGTTTTTACATCGGTATACAGAGTGTGGAGTCTTAGACTTGGGCTCTTTTTGGGCTACAATGAGCAATTAAATTTGTATGATTATGTTCATTACTTTGTTTTAATTGGCAGCATATAACTCAATGGTAGTGTTTCAGCTGGTGTTCTTTGTTTTTTTTCTCTATCTGACATCTTGCTGATTATTTCAAACATCAGGGAGAAATGCCTGTAGCTGTTTTTTTGTTGTTTTTACAGTGTTAATGTTTTCAAAGAACCCATTTCCCATTGGCTGTCTTTTGCCTTTTGTGTTCCATTTAATTAGATTTAATTTGATTGCACACATTGTAATTCACTCCATCTGTGCTGGTGTGAATTTGTATTCATTATTTGGGCGTAGGTAACACTACAAGATGGCGACTTGGCTGAAACATTACTGGACGGATCTGTTTATTGTTTCCTATTTTATATCTTATTGTGGTGGACCTCCTTTCTTTGCTTCTTTAAACGTGTAGAGAAATTTGTGACAAATTTGATCTGACTTGTTCTCAGATTTACAGCAAGGCGAGGATTTATGCCTCTGTTATGCAACCTATGTTCTATTGCTCTGCTGTTATTTAGCTGTTATTTAACCAGGCAAGTGGCCCTTGGGGAGCAATTGCAGGGAAACAGAGGGTTACACATATTCACACTCTGTTTTTCTCATACTGCTGGCTATTTGCGTCTTTCTGTGTTGTTCATTTTAAGGCCCTAAAGCAGCAGCAGCAGAGAAACCAGCGTAGACAGGGGGGAATGCCAACCTCCTCCAGTCCAAGACTGCTTCTGAAAACCCTTAAAGACATGGCAGATAACATTACAACAAAAACTGGTAGGTGGTAACTCTTACATTGCCAAATTGTTGGATAGTTTACTGATGTTAATTGCATGATATTACTCACAGTTTTGTAGATAGATGATGGATAGTGATGTAGTTCTGGGAATTATCCTGTTTATTATTGCAGGTTTTTATAGCTAGACTACAAAAGGTTATGTATCATCATCATCCAAACATGACTCATATAATTGGCAGCTTTAATGTGGAAACTGAAGCAGTCGGATCTCTGGCTTTCATTTCTCAGAGCATTTCCTTTAGCTCCTCTTCTTCTTTCCAAACAGATTTATGCCACCCAGTCGTACCCAGAAAGGTTCCCCAAAGGTCCAGTCGCCTCAGTGCAGGTAATTCAGACAACTGCTTTTATTTAAATCAGTTGTGTGGAAATTTTTATGATTTAATTATAATATTTAACAGAAAAAAGTTAGCAATTAGTAGTTTCCCTGTAGTCCTGCTTTGTTTTTAAGAAGCAAATAAAAATACTCTTTAGGACAGTTAGGAGCACAATGGCACACAATAACAACCTCTTAGTGTATTTTAAATCACTCCCACATTAATCAGCCTGATAGCACAAATATCCATTAGTATGCCACAAACAGTCACACACGCACTATTAATTCATATGTGAGTGAAATTTTCTAACATCGGGTTAACCAAATTATTTACAGTAAGAATTTTTGTTTCGAGTGTTAAGAATAATCTGACAGTTGGGTTTAACTTTATATGTTCAGCTTTTCTGTGTCTGCTTGTAATCTAGAATTAATTGTCTGCATAGTTATTTCTTAGGTGTAAGTAAAATTATTCTACTTTGACAGAAAACAGTTAAGTAAAACAAATTATTTTACTACATTTAAAAGTGAACTACATAATTCACAGTTGTTTCTTTGCATTATTGAATCTCCCTTGGTTTACATCTGTTTCCTGTTTTGTTTGTATCGCAGGGCAGATAAAACGTGCCAAGTATAAAATAGACGTGGAGACGCCAGACTCTATTTTGGTTAACACCAACCTGCGAGCAATCATCAACAAGCACACTTTCTCTGTCTTGCCTCCAGACTGTCAGCAAAGGCTGGTCAAACTTCTGCCAGAAGTAGACCGCCAGGTAGCCCTAAAATTATACATATGTTATAACGTTTGCTATTTATATTACATTAAATGTAAATGTGTAAGTAAAATTGTTGCTGTGTGCAGTATCTGTCAGTCATTATTTGATATATGCCTCATAAAATATCTTTTTAATCTCTGTAAAACATTTGTATGATTCTTGATGCAAATTCTAGATCATAGGCAGAATCCAAATAAGGTCAATGTACCGATGCAGTGATGTTGATCGTCATGCTGTTAGTCATAACATTGTGCCTTCTCTCCTCAGGCTTGCATGGACGGCCTTCTGAAGGTCACTAGCTCTGCCTTAAACAATGAGTTTTTCACATCAGCAGCTCAGTCTTGGAAAGACAGGCTGGCTGAGGGTTAGTTCAAAAGCTTTCAGTTCATAACTGCAAAATTCAATTCACATTAAAAAAAAAAGCACAACACCAAGGTTTACATTTGCTCTTTTGTGACTCTTCCATTTTTAGGGGAATTCACTCCTGAATTGCAGCTCCGAATGCGCCAAGAAATTGAGAAGGAAAAGAAAGTTGAGCACTGGAAGGAAGCCTTCTTTGAAAACTATTATGGGGAGAAGTAGGTTCTCTGTTTCATTTATAATTTCTTGATCCACTAATCCTACCTAGTTCTCATGAACTTGGACATCATACAGTATCTTGCTAATCTGTCAGTCCAGCTGTTCGGTCTCCACTTGGCAGGTGAAGATCTTTAGCCCCGAATAAGTGTGTCGTAGGTTTGGGGTTGTTTAGATGACCAATTCTAATATTTTAGCTAAAATTTTAGAATCTCTGTGTTCAGGGAGAATGAGTATGAGGCATGTTTGCTTGGCTTTTCTTGTGAGGACGTGTATTGGTGTTATTGCTTTCCCGAGACTCTAACCCCACCTAATCCCAAGTTTAACCGTCACAAATAAGTGTGACATCTTTATCCAAACCTTAACCTAAACCAACTTCTTACTTTAACTGTAAAAAACCCCATGTCTTCACTCTCAGAAAGCCCTTTGAAGGCTTTCAAAGAAAATGAGAGCCAAAAAGAGTTCTCAGTCTTACCAAAGGTCATCTAATCCTGACCTGGCAGAGTTTTTAATAAGATATCAGGACAGGTTTTATTTAATTTTCTTTATATACTGTCCTTGGTGTCCTGTATCAAATGACATCAGTCACTCATGCCTGGTCTAAACAGCCATGGCACAGTCACACACACCTTCAGTTAGTTCACTTTTACAGCTGTCATCTTTTCCATCATCCTCTAGGGGAACTTTAGGGGACATCAGGAAATTATATCTACAAAAACTGGCCTAGGTTACACCCTCCCTTATCTTGCAGTGTAGTATTTTTTTCTTAAATATCAAAAAAGACTAAAATCTTAGTACTTGTAGTATTTACAAAAGGAAAATGGAACAGTCACTTTTCTTAAGAATATTGATTGAATATCTGTTTCTAAAGGATATTTACTTTCTGTATAACATATTGGAACAGATTAACCAAACAGGGCAAAATAGTATGTCAGTGCAATGCCCAGATAGCGCTCATAAGTGTCATTCGTTTTATGGATGTATGAATTTTTTCCAACAATTTCACTTTTAATGCACAACTTCAGATTAGATTCTGTGATTCAAAGATTTGTCATTTGTTGTCAAGTTTGTTGTTAAAAATTAAGCAATTCATAAGAAAAAGAACAGATTGAAAAGTAAAATACTACAATGAATAAAACAATACTAGCTGATTAATAGTTTTTAGTTTGTTTGGGCTATTGTCATTTTCAAAGCTCTTCTTGTGTATTTTTAAAAAAAAATAATTTAAAAGATAAGTGTTTAATGACTTTTTCCTCATTCAAGAAAGACTTAATTCGTAGATTTATGTTTTTTTTTTCTCTCTTTTTCTTTGTCTCCCTTTCTATTGTACAGTTCTGGGCTCAGCTATGAGGAATCCAAAGAGCTGACAAAGGCTGATTTGAATCAGGAGTCTGCCAGGCCTCAGTCCCCCTCTCATCAGACAGGACCTGTCGCTCAAGCACTAGAGGAATCTAAGTGCACCAAGGACAGCAGCCTGACTGATGCTCCTGCAAAAGACGTAAAGCCAGCGCAGACATCGTCACAGGAGCCTCTGAAAGCACTGCCTGCTCAAAAAGAGCCTCTCTTTACTGCAGAACCCATGAAGACGCGACGCTCACAGTATGCTGAGGATCGGAAGATGAATACAACTGCAAATACTGGACTGGCGGCTGCAGTGAGAGCACCAGAGGTTGAGAAACGTGGTGAATGGAGTGCAGCATGTACAGTGCCAGAAAAGGAGCACAAGGAAGACATGAAGGAGGAGAAAACTGAACGCTCCCAGTTGTCTGTGGACAGCAGCCCTCCACCAAAGGCTAGTTCAGAGTTGAAAGAAGTTCAGTCGGTGTCTATGGTTAAGCCTGCTGCAGAGAGCGAAGAGATCATCTCTGAGCCCAGTGGCTCCTCAGAGCCACTGAAAAGGAAGTCTCTCAGTGAGATAGAGGGTGAATTAACACCAGAGAAAAGACCCCGCATGTCGTCAGTTTCTTCAGTGTCTTCATTCTCATCTGCGTCTCCCTCAGCATCATCCATATCCAGCCCTGCTACACCAACTTCAACAACAAGTCAGAGGGTTCCACCACTAAAGGTAGGAATAAATGTGGCAGCTCAAAGTCTGCTCAGATCACTCTATTTTCTGAGCGGACCTGACAGGTCTGTAGCTTTATCTTTTCAGAGTTGGGAAACTATACTTGCTGAGTATATTGTTAGTCTCACTATGCTCCAAAGACTTAGAGTTTTCCCAGTAAATCCCAGAGTTTGTTGTTTTGTACGTGTGGGAAAATAAAATAGGATACAGCTTGAAGCCTATTTATATTGTTATATGTTTGTTTTTTTTTATTTATATTTTTTAGATATACAAATGGGAATTCATCTCCGTTTTGTTTTTTTTCCCATTTTGCAGATCCCAGTATCACGAATTCTTCCCTTGCCTGTGTCACCTAGCCAGATCTCACCGAGGACTCCCCTCCCAAGCCCACTTAGTAGCCCATGCCGTACTGGTGCTCGCACTTTGGCAGATATCAAAGCCAAAGCTCAGCTTGCCCGAGCACAACGTGCAGCAGCAGCATCATCTGCTTCAAAGGGGGCAGTGCCAGGCCCAGGGCCAGGTGGAGGCAGTAGTGAGCAGACACACCACTTATCCAGCCCGACATCCCCACAGGGATCTGCTAGGTTAGCAGCCACACAGTTTAGTATATCTTCTCCTTGCCAAGTGGACTCTTTTGGTCCATGTAGCCCAAACCAGTCTCAGAAGTACTTAAGCAAAACTGAAGAAAAACATACAAGTCTTTCTGCTGGTACAGTCAGTACAGGAATCCATAGCGTCCAAAAGAGTTCAAGTGTATCAGCACAACCATCATTGGTGCATGCTTCAAAGGAACAGGAAATCCCATTAACTACTGGATCAACAACCAGAATCAGCTCCTGCATCCCTGCAAACAACCCGCTGGTCACTCAGCTTCTGCAGGGCAAAGAAGTTCCACTGGAGCAGATCCTCCCAAAACCGCTATCCAAGGTGGAAGTAAAGATGTCAAACTTCTCCTCTGGTACTATGGCAAAGGCGTCACATTCTGCTGAGCACAGGGCTGAGAAGTTCAATACATCAGGCCGAGCTGGTGTTTTCTCAGAAAACACAAAACATCACAGGGAACTTCCTGACAAGGAGACTCAGGAGCAGATCCTACAGGCTCTAATGCAGAGGAAAGTCCAACAAAGTCAGCCTTATGGAGGAGGTGTAGGGCCTCAGTCACCTCAGTACAAAGTTCAGCAACTGATGCACGCAGAAGAGCGACAGGATCGATCCAGGATTTCTGTTGGTTTTTTGGGTCGAAGGAGGATGCCAAGGCCTGCCATGACAGGACATTACCTGCTCAATGTCTCCACGTATGGCAGAGGATCAGAGAGCAGGAGACTTCACCTGTCTGCCATTCCAAACACAACTGTAACCAGCACAAAAAGGGAAACCACAGAAGCAGAGGACGCAGCCAAGGAGGACCAACCAGCCAGGAAGGTTTTTCTGTTTCCTTCTGGGGTCAAAACAGAGCAGCAAAGATGCTCAGTAGGCAAGTCTAATGAACCAGCGGGCTTTCAGCATCACTATAACATAAAGACTGAGCCTGGATCAGAGTATTTTGAAGCTGGTGGTGATAACAACAACACCAGCGCAACCACCAAAGACACCAGCCCCTTTTCTCAATCACACCGAAGGCACCTCGAACTCTGCAATAGTAATCAAGGAAACTCCGAGCCATATCTTACCCACGTGGATCCCAGTCACCAGCGGCCGACTGCCTTTCAATCCCAGAGAACACTCGATAATCAGGAACCCCCGGTAGCGTCACGCTACGGTGGCACTATCAGCATGTCCGTACCTCACACTTTGAACCGCAGCACTGCAGGCACCGGCTCTTCCACATCCTCATCAGAAGCTGATGGTGGTGGCATCCACGGGAGCGTTATGTCCTTCTCAGTGACTGTTACCACCATACCTGCTGGTCACTCATTAGACCACGGCCACCAGGGCGAGCCCTCACCTGAACAGTCATTCATTGAGGGCTCCAACATGGAGGACGTCCAGTCTAAATGCTACTGCCGACTGAAGGCAATGATCATGTGCAAGGGGTGTGGAGCTTTTTGCCATGATGACTGCATAGGCCCCTCAAAACTATGTGTCTCGTGTTTAGTGGTACGATGATATTAAATTAACAGTAACAAAAAATTGGTTAGAGTTGTATTGTCACAGCACAAAGCAGAAGCAAGTGTTTTAGAATCAGTGCATAATAGGCTGAAACATGTTAAGTCACACTCTGGAGAAAACGGCTCTAGGATCGGTTCGTTGTGGGAAAGGCAAGGATTTACACTGGATGGTCTTGTTTTTCCACTAACATCTAAGAAAAGTCGTTTTGTGCAATTGTGTCATAGAAATGCCAATCCATTTTCAATCAAATGTTGTCAGATATGTGAGAAATGAAAACTGGCAGTGTTTGCACTTGGCTAGATTAGTGTGATATATTTTTTTAAATATATATATGCGTCTAGTTTTTTGGGGTTTTTTTTGTTTTGTTTTCTTTTTGAGGAGGGAAAATGAATGTTGCTATTTTTTTTTTTTAGAACATAATGACTGTTGTGCTTTAGACTGACACTTTTTATTATTGGTCCTAATCAGTTATGGTTTAACGGCAAAAAAAAAGAAGAAAAAGGGCGCTAATGATAATCATTTGATGTAGAGTACCTCCTATTTGGCATTTATGCACGTGTGGCAGGGAAATGCAACTTACAGTAACTATTTTATATGAAACTGTACTTTTATTACTGAACACACTCAGATTTAAGAACTAGAAATGAACATGTATAGTTTTAGTAAGAAGATATAGAGTGATTTTTGAATTATACTTTATATAAATCAACCTGACTTGTTTCCAAGGCAAAGAACTCGAAAACCACCTGGATATAAAGTAATAACAGTGTACAGCACTTAAAATCAAACCTAAAGAAAAGAGAATCATATATAATTCCTCTATAATCCTTGTTGGTAAATTAAGATCTTTTCACTTCCAATGAAGGTCTGAAGTCACTTCCTACTGCGTGAATCAGCATTTCCTCCCCAAAAATCAGGTTTGTGGATATGATCTCCCTTGGTGTGGGATTTCTAATGCTTGTGCGTCTGTATAGATAAATCAGCAGTGGCAAACTTAATTTAAACACTCAAGGCGGGTGGAGAAAATGCTGACAATTTTGTTAGTTTGCTGTATATACTTGCTCATGTATGGTATTTGCCTAGATGTAGAAATATTGTTATTTTATTCGTGCTGCACACCTTGCTTGAGCATAACTGGCTCTTTATTTCAAAATGTTTTTCTTTTTTTGTTTTTGTTTTTTTTACTGTGGAATGAAAATAGAGAAGAACAGTGAAATATGCTAAAAACAGGTACAATATGTCACCAATACATCAATAAGTGAGTGTAACACTTCACTTTAACGTGGCCTTTTTCCAGGAAATTAAGAGAGTGATCCTCTATAATACTGTGGTTGGAAGTATTGTAAAAATGATATTTGTCACATATGTATTTAATCAACAGTAATTTGTCTTTGTGATGCACAACACATTAGTGGTGTCAGCACTTGTTATAACCTTTGCAGGCCCGTTATGATGATTTTAACATTAGTGCTTAGTGCGTACTGACTTGTAAAAAGGCCACTGTGTTTGAAGTGTTATCTCCAAAAGTTTTGTGTTTTTGCTGGTTACAAATATTGACACATCTACTATATTTTAGAATCTCCTGGAGGTACAAAACATGACCTCTTTTATAGCAATTATTTCCAAGGTAGTATGCCAAAGTCACCTTAAAGAAAACAAAAAATAATCAGAAGTTGTTTTTAAATGTCTGACTAGTTAATCAAAGTAATATATTTTAATTAATATATTTTAATATAAAAGATCTATTTGCTAATTGTTTTTGACAAATCAACAGGGTATTTACTATATTAATATATTGGCTGTCCCGTTCTTTCCTATAGTGTTTTTTTTTCTAGGCTGGACAGACCACCGTGCAGAATAATCACTTTTCAAATAGTCCAGGTATCTGATATTCTGTATGGTCCAGGTTTTTTAGTGAATCCATTGGTCTATATTTTTCAATGAAGATGTTGTCTAAAGTGTAGCTTTTACTTGTCTATTTGCATCATCACTTTATGAAAAGATAATGTTTTAATGCACCATTTAAAAGTCATTCATTTAATATAGTTTTATTTTTTAGTTGGTGGGTGTGTCTTGTGGAAAGTTGTTTTTGAGGGCTAGAATCTAGTAGGAGTTTCACAAGGCATAGAAATTTCACTTATTAAGGACATAATGATGTTTTAATTAGTGATACAGATGTCTCTTTTATTCTCATTTTTGATCCCCATTAAACATTTACGTCATATTTGGTTGAAAGTGATGTTAGAGTCCTGCTGGACTGGATTGCACTGCAAAAAATATTAACAACAATCATTCTCAATCCTAAAGGCAGCTGACATTTTGGTTAATGATGACTGAAACAAGAGTCCAACAGCAGTCCCAATCAATACTAAGGCTAACTGTGTGTGTGCATTTGGATGTGTAGAGCACATCATATAGAAAATGGCTGGAAGAAGGGAAGGGGGTGGGTCTCCACTTTTTTTCCCTTCTTCTTTTAATGTCATGTTTGACACTAGGTGAATTTCTTAAATGTCAGTGTCATTTTGTCTCCATTTAAAACTCCAGGTGAATGTAATATAGTAATCAGAACTTGTAAACAAAGTGTATTTTATCAAAGTAATAGAATATTATGAATAAATAATAATGGAAAAAGTTTCTTCTTTGACTGCATCTTCATTTTATTGTATTTTTTGTCTTTGGTACTATTTATAATTTATATATATATATATATATATATATATATATATATATATATATATATATATAAAAAAATTTTTAAAGCACAATAATGTTACGACCCCTGTATGGGCCAGTCTGACAAAAAAAATTCTGTTGCTCCAAAGTTTGACATAATAACCCTGATTGCTGTAGCTGAGTTATCCCTGACTGTCTTAGAAAAATGTAAAAAAGAAATGTGGTGGGGTGTCTCCTAAAGATCTCTGCCCTTAGGAGGGATACATGTTTTTATATGAGGTCACCACACTGTCACAGTTGGGGAGCGGGTATTATTTTCATTAAATAGCTTCAAAAAATAAACTATATTTAATTTAATATTTAAAAACATTTGGGGTCAGTATATTATCCACAAGAGTCCAGTTGTTGAATAAAGAACAGGAACACTCTATGACGCTGTTGAACTGCATTATGAGAAATGTAGAGCCCAGGAGTTATGGAGCTTGGTTCTCCAGACAACTAGAAAGTCATGATACTTTTCCGGTCTTTTAGAAAGTATTTGCGCCGGCCACATCTCTTTCTTTCCCCTCTTTATGAAAGTCCCAAACTGCTGCAGTATCCCTTTAAATGAGTCTAAATGAATTCTGTGCTTCTTCCTATTCAGTGTATAATATTGGGGATTATATTTCAGAGTAACAGCGGTATTAATAATAGTAGTGCGCCTTTAACCAGTGTGCGTGCGCACATGCGTAAAGTGTACTAGTAGTTGGTCGCGCATGGCATCTTCGTGCCTGCTTGTATCTACTGTCCTCTGCCGCTGGGTCGCTGACGATGCCGAGCGGAGCAGGGCGCCTCTACGTTTCTGTGTGCGGCTACAACCGCAGTTGCGAAGACTGAAGTCGGATGAGACGGGAGAGGGGCTTGAAAAACGACGATGGATGGTCCGAGCTGTTTCTCATCGCCCGGACAGCTTTAACATCAGGGGAAACGCGTGGATTTATTAAAGGTGAGAAGTGGGGCTGTCCAGCACGGAGGAAATATCCCCCTTATTCGCCCATAGCCACTTACATCCTCCCTATCTGATGCTGCTGCTGCTGCCACCGATGATGATGATGCTCTAAACGCAACCTGCGCGATTTTCCTCCGGTAAAGGCCAATTCCCCGCCATGTATCTTACTTGGCTGTGGAGACACCAGTAGGATTTGAAGAAATGCAGAATTGTCATTGTTTGTTAACCAAAAAAATACAAATTAAAAAAATAAAAAATAAATGTATGGACATCACGACACACATTCCCCACTGCGGAAATAAGGTAAATAGGCGGTTAAATCAGCAACATGGCTGCGTTGATGCTCTGCCGTCGCTTTAGAAGTGATTTTTAAGTGTTGCGGTGCTGCTCAGCGTTAGAATTAAGGCTCGTAGAAAGGGAGAAGTGAATGATATCAGCGGCGGAGAGATACTGCAGTAACCGAGTCCTTATGTTGACTCGCGTCAAAGGATGTTGTCATTACCTTGGAGCTGAAGGTGCGGTTACAGTAAAATGCACCTTTCCATGCCTGTGATGATTACTACACAGTCTGACTTCACTGCAAGCATCTGACATCCAAATTATTACGAGCTTGTGATTGTTTATGGGGAGATGAATAAATGGCACTAGCCAGAAATCCCATTGATCGGGACCGGTGAAACAGTGATCACACCGACTGTGATCTGAATGTGCTGAATTTATTTTGGCATGAATTATTAAAAACTTCCATCAAATAATCAACTTAACCGTTAAACTGTCATCTGCTTACAGGCTCTGATTACACGTCTGTGAACACGAACTGCCAGTGTGCAACCCTTGTTGCATACTCATGAATTTCAGCAGTTACCTCATAGAGGGAATTTATTTACAATGAACCATTGTGATATTTTGCTGACATGTCTCTGCTGGGTCTTCCACTGCATAACCAATGTTTTTTAACCATTTCGCCAAAGGGCAGCCGTGCCCCTTTGACATATCTGCTCTAAAAATGCCCCCAAAGCTCTTTTTTTTTTCTCTATTTAGAATCACAATTATGATATATAATTGGTCTGACTTTATCCAAACTACCATGCTTTGCCAGCTCCAAAGGCATGTGATGGTGTTTATAAGCACTGAAGCAGATTTTTGACTATTGCACAGAGTGGTTTTGCTGCTTGTGAAACGAGTGGTTGTTGTCAAAGAGCTGAAGATGAGTCATTCAGTTGCTCAAAAAAATTAATTATTTGGAAAAAATCTGACATTTCGTTTGGTTTTTCAAGCAAACATCAGATTCCCACAACTGGATTTTCTGCTTTACTCAACCCGCTGTTTAGGAAGTGGGAGGTTTTGCTTGTTAGAAAGCCAGGCTGTAGTTAAAGAAATCACCCAAAGCTGTCGTATGGCAAAAATATTGATTGAACATTTGAGAAAAATATCAGCAGATTGTTTGATGTTGAAAATAGTCTTTAGATGTGGCTCTTATTATATTAATATCTATTATTTAAAACTTAATTTCAATGAAGCGTCCCCTTTAAAAATCTTTGCTGGCTCTTGTAAGCAGCACAGAGAAATGTTCAAGACAAGGGAGAGGTGCGAGTTTGTGACTGGAAATAGGCTCTGTCATAACATTAGAGATCAGTCTGTCTAAAACAAGGTTGGATAGAAGTGAAAGCAAAATAAAAAAAGGGGGGGGGGGGCTTCTTGTCTACACACTTCGAACCTTGGCTTCTATGGTTTGCTGATCAGCTGAATGCCCTCAATTCACCATGAGAATAAGCAAGTAATCTAAACATGTTTGGGATACTCTTGAGTCCTTGGTCCCAGGGACACCCAGTGCTAATGGCTTATTGGCTATCCCTAATGTGCTCTGTGTCCGTCATCATTAAGTGGTTCCTTTGCAGCTCAGTCGGTGTCATTAGCCCACAGGATGCAGTCACTGCTGAGCGGGATGTCATAGAGAATTATCATTTGCACAGACCACAGGCACTGGAGTGCTCCCTTGCTGGCTCACCAGTATCTCTACAGGAGGCGATGGAGGGGAGGTTAAGAAAAGCACAAAGTGAGAGTTAATAAGTCCTTGAAGGAGGTAAACAAGGGAGGTGTTAATTACTTATTTAAAAGTCTACTACATTTTGTCAGCGTGAAATAGCTCATCTCTCGTAGTAATGGTGGTGTCGAGTCAATATCAAGACACCCTCGCTGACCTTTTTCAATTTGTTTTTTTTTCACAGGGTCAACGTTTAAGGCTTCACTTTGTTGACATACAGTGTGCGGCAGGTAAGTACTTTTAAAATCAGTGTGACATAATATGTCACATGTAAAGCATGTCATATAAGCGCTTGGTAAGCAGGAAAGGATACGGTGTCCATGTGCAAATTGTCTTCACGGTAAATTATTTTTGTCAGATAAGAAAACAAGTCCAAAAGAATTGGTGGTAACGGTAAATTAAATTGTCCTGTGTTTGAGAGAAGTGACACTGTAAAGAAGTGACTGGAATCACAATAATAAAAGCCATGGAGATGCTTTTGAAAAATAGTACAGAGAAAGAAGTGAATGAAGTAATGAAACCTGTGTTGTTTCAAAGGGGGCTTTTCTTTCCCTGCTGAGCTGAGAAGAAAACATACACCAGCAGTGAATCCTGTTTGAAAATGCACAACAGAGTCAACAGTGAAGTTCAATCAGGCAGCAACAGTTAAAGCTGTTCAATAGGCATCTCTTCTTTGGTATCAGATAATTATTTGGGGGCACTGAGAAATATTTACATGCTCGTGAGTTTAGAGCTAAATAGATTTTGTCATCATATTTTAAAAGATTTGTAGAGATTGCAATTTCCTTGGCTTCTTGAGATTTTCTTTCTAAGAACTGCAATAGACAGCATACTTTTCTTTAATGCAAAATTTATTTTCACTAGTAAAGAATTGATAAGATTGAATAATTTTGCCAAACTGCAGTAAGTTACACTTACTCTTTCATTGCTCATACCGAGGCTGATACTGATAGCTTTAGCCATTTTGCCTTTGCTACCTTTTTAAAATATCCATGTTCAGCTTGGTGAGGGGGATTTAAGTGTCTTATTAAATTTGTTGTTCCATTTTGTGGCGATTTATTTTGCCAAGGTTTGTGTCTTCACCCAATAAGATGCTAGTATATGACTGTTTGCCTATGCCATTGTGGTCTGGCCCATAATAAGCCATATATGTACATGAGGCTGACTGGCTGGTCACCTGTCTGGGCAAAGAACACTGGAAATCAGCTGATTCTGGTCTCTTGTTGGTCAGTTGGCGCATCTCTAGTTATTTCCACTTCCCCCAAGAGTTAGATCGCGTAATTGATCTAAAACATTCTCACATTGGTAAGCTAGTATAGCCAGAAACTGGTAAAACTGTCTATGCAGAAATACTGGAATACTATATATAAATATCCCTTATGTAACCCACCCTAAACTACAACCTATTCTGGTCATTATGTGAGTTTTAGAAGCTGGAGAGCAAACAATTTCCACATTTTCAAATCTTTATACTAAGCTAAGCTATTTGGCACCTAATTGTAGCTTCATATTAAACCTACAAATGTGAAAGGATATATTTTTTAATTTTTCCTTATATACCTAATGAAGGAAGTAACATCATCCGGACAGTGTTAAACTATTCTTTTTAATAAAAGTCACAGTTCTGACACGGCTATTCTTTTACCAAGCACACTCTCAGTATAATGTATATATAATTTCTTTTCAGTTCTCTGTCCCTTCTCGGTAATAGGGAATGGACTAGTAATAAACAAGTGAAATTTCAAAGCAAAATCATCTACATAGTTGACCAAGGTTATATTGATGACTAACGCTGTCCTTTGTGCAGAGGGTAAATTGCAAACTTCCTGCTGGTACAGCCGTATTCAAGGGTTCATCTGAGTGTTTCAATAATTCATTATAGCCACATATTGGATCACTTACTGTGTGCCCTCCACTGGTAAATGTAATTTAGACTTGAACACCAGATCCTTTTCTATTCTGTTTTATCCACAAAAATCATCTGTTCTGTATATATCTGCATTTTCTTTAGTTTTATGCAAGAAGTGTAGTTCATTCAAATCCTTCTTAGTCCTATCTCTATGACTTCTGACACTGAAATGAGTTGTGTGTTGCATTTATTACTATGCTGCTGTGCAGTAAGCACAGTAAGAGTAAGTGCTGCATGCACTGGTGTTTGATGTGCCACAGAATGATCGAGGAAGGCAGTAAACGAGGCAAGGCCATGGTGGAGAAGAGACAGCTCTTCATGGAAATGAGTGAGTGGAGTCGACTGCGAGAGATGTCTTTTCACTATCTCATGTAATGCACAAACATGCATGGTCCCTCGCGTGTAATTCCTCCCACACAGAGCGTATCACTGATTAAATAAACATTCAAAAAGCTTTAAGTGATATTTTTACTTTGATATCAGATTACATTTGTCAGGTATAGATGATTTTTTGAGACTGCGTTTCTCTTATTTTTCAGGAGCTCAAAACTTTGATGTCATCAGACTGTCAACTTATAGGACTGCCTGCAAACTTCGGTTTGTGCAGAAGAGATGTAACCGTAAGAAAAAAATGTCACCTCTTTTCAGCCGTTATAACACCAGCAGAAACATTTGTTTGAACATGAATGCAGACTTGATTGATTGTATTCTGTCTGTTTGCCAATCCCCCCTCACAGTTCATCTGGTGGATGTCTGGAACATGATCGAAGCCTTTCGTGACAACGGGCTCAACACATTGGACCACAATGCTGAAATCAATGTGTCACGACTGGAGACTATTCTGTCTTCCATTTACTACCAGCTCAACAAGCGGCTGCCCACCACCCACCAGATCAATGTGGAACAGTCCATTGGGCTCCTGCTCAACTTCATGGTGGCCACATATGATAGGTATGGAATAGGTGCACAACACAGAGAAGTACTATACTGTAGTCTAGTTTGTAGGTGGTGTTGTTTGGATAGAAACAACAAACAACAAAAGAGTAAAGGCACAGCTCTTATTTAGGATCTTTTAAAGATAATATTTACCAAAGGAGGGTGGCACATTGGAGCAGTGGTTAGCACTGTTGCTTCACAGCGAGATGGTTCATGGTTTGAATCTGCTGGCTAATAGCAAATTCAAGATAAGTGTAACTGCAGGACTGCAAGAAAATTTACTGTATGCAGTAAAAAAAAAATTCAACAGAACAACAAGCAAAGATGAATCCAACATGAGTTTTGCAATAAACTGTAAATAGTTTTTATAAATAGGTTAAAAAGACAAAAAGTGGCTACAGATTACTGGATCAAGTCCACTAATATAAAACATGTGGAAACCTCACATTGTCACAAAAGAGGAGCTGAAGCCATCAACTATTTGACATTGTTGCTTCAAATCAGTTTTTAGGTAATAATCAATTCTTAATCGCTTATAAAATGCATTGCTTAAAAAAAAGCTTTTTCTTATTTGAAATAAGATACACAAATCACACAGATATCACAAAGATACAGACTTGGCACTGACTGAGGAGACACAGGAAACACGGAGCACAGGAGGAGCACAGGAACAGAAACCAAGAAACCAGAAATGATAAATTATGAAATCAAAGACTATATAATAACTGAAAATACAAAACACTGCGTCACTGACCCAGGACCGTGACATAAACTTTGTCACCTGCTATCATTCTGTTGTCAGTCTGCTATTGAATGGGTCAAGCTGGCAATTACGTACTTTATCAAGCTAAGTGTTTTTCCAGTGTTGGATTTAGTGTAAACTTGTTCAGCTAACATTATCTCAGGATGGTCATGCAGTTGAGTCGTATTCCCAGGGTATTTTCATTTATTATTTTCTATTTATTTTCATTCTTTTAACAAAAAATATTGATATTTCATGTCCCTGGGTTAATACAGTATCACCATGCAAAAAATCACAATACTGTGCTGGTTCGATTTTTTTTCCCGCCACCCCAAATATCTCAGCAATTGAAGTTCAAGAGAAGAAGTGACAGTTCTAAAAATGATCTACAGCAGATCAATGGTGTCGAAAGTCATCCCCTTAATAGAAGAAAAAACTAGTAAAAAAATCCATCAAAAACCTTACACAGGACCCGAGAGATACACTGGAGCCTGCAGATAATCCACTGTTTGCTAAAGCCTCAAAAGAAATGGTAGGTTGGCTGTCAAGGAAGGGAAACTAGGATAAAAGACTGAGGTGTGCCAAATTACACAAGAACCGGAATGAAAATCAGTGGCAACAGGTCTTGGATTCATATGATTAGTATATATGGAGGAGATCAGGTACAAAAGTATCTGCAGCTATCTGTAAAACACAGTACAGACTCTGTCATGGTTTGACTTTGCATTTCAGTCAGTGGTTTTGGGGGATCTTATCAAAATTGATGGAATTATGAACGTAGAAAAGTACCATCAGATTTTGATTCGCCATGCAATACCATCTAAAATAATCTGATTAGCAACAACTTCATTTTTCAGCATGACAATGATCCCAACCTTGCCACTGCAGTAAAAGCATACCTGGATAGAAAAACAGTAGAAAACTATCAGTCATTTGGAGTGGCCTCCCCAGAGCCCAAACCTCAACAGAATTAAACAAAAGGGAGCCAACATCCAAAGAAGAACTTAACTTTGAATGTCCTTCGGGAAGTGGGAAGAGAACTATTCCTGACGACTACTTAAAGAAATGGCAAGTAAGAGAGTTCAGGTTGTGTTGACGAATGTAGGTGGTTAAATTAAATACTGACTTTCAAGCTCACTAATAAATCAGTAATTTCGGGAGCCTTTTCTCATCTTCCTAGCAAAATATATAGAAATCTGAGGTGGCTCTGGACTTTTGCACAATGCTCTTTTTGAACCTTTTTTAAATCAAGTGCAGTTTTAAAATTTCAACCCATAAATCTTCACAAATCCACATTTCTGACTCTGTGATTTGTCACACTAACAGAAAGACTGCCACCTCCCAAAGATTTGCTTGGGCACTTCCAAGTGTTCTCCTTCTGGTTTGTGTTGTGTTATATGTGATTAAAAAGACCAGGGGAGAACATTTCCTGTAGCTGCTTAACTTTCAGGATGTTAAATAGACACTTATACATGGCTGAGTTATTTCCAAACATAATCAAAATACAGTAAAACCATTACTGGCACTTAGATGGTCCATGGATCTTGTTTTCAGAAATCCCAGAAATACAGATTGGTGCAGAGGACAGAGTATCAATGACCCAGCAATCGATGAAGAATGTAAAATGTTATTAACTTCTAGTAGGTTCAAAATCAGGATTTTAGGTGGGTATGGATCAGGCTAACAAATAGACTCTAAGCTAGCTAATAATTAAGATTATACAAGCATATTTACTTTTATTAAAGGACCCTGTCTATGTACATTTAACTAACTGAAATATTAAACCGCTCATCAATCAAAAATGTTAACATATAAGCTACCCTGTACCGGTCGACAAAGTCTGGTAACCCTGGAGATGTTTTACGGTACGTCCCTCCTCTTAATATCCGCTTCCTGAATCAGGGAGGTTTATTATTGACCATAAAGCACTCTCTCATTATTGTACCTCGTGTACTCAAATTGATTGGCTGCTTGCCCTCTCCATTCAGGGATCCATTCAATTGGTTTACTTTTATCTGTAAAGCCATTCTGGTCCCACTCTGTTATTATTCATGCTCCCGTATCTCTGTGAAACTTTTGGAAACGACTTGCTGCAGTCACAGGAAGCAGTTTTGCTATCTGTCCCTCAGGTCCAAACTGAATTAGGCAGGAGAGCTTTCATCCACTCTGTTACTTCTGCTCGGAAGCAAGAGCTAAATGAATCTCAGACGAAACAAGCTGGTCTCGCTAGGCAAGTTAAAACGATTTATAAGAAGAATACAGGGAGTGCAGAATTATTAGGCAAGTTGTATTTTTGAGGAATAATTTTGTTATTGAACAACAACCATGTTCTCAATGTATTAGTATTTTTAGTATTTATTTATTTATTGTCATTGTCAAGAACAATGAAATTGCGTTTGGGGCTTCCATACAACCCAAAAAAAAGAAGAAAATAATAAATACCCCTTAAAACCCAAGTGTACATATTTAACCCAGTGTGACTCCAATGCAATAAGACAATCCTTAGCAATAATGTTCGTAGAAATTCAGACAAAGACCTGAGAAACATGACAAAATACAACAATGCAACCCATTCAATATTATTGTACTGTGAGATATGATATCAGATATGATAGTTATCTATTTAAGAAAGGGGGGGGGGCAGGAGGGGGAAGAGAATAAAGATATGATGCACCAATGCAGACCAGTTCATTGCTATTAAGAAGTTGGATATGGTTATTGTCCGTGAGAGGGGGGCAGAGAGTTCAGGAGCCTCACAGCCTGTGGATACAGGCTGTTGGCCAGTCTGGATGTTCTGGCCTGTATAGACCTGTACCTTCTCCCTGAGGGCAGCAGATGGAAAAGGTGGCGCGCAGGGTGATGTTGGTCCCGCAGGATACTGTGCACCCTCCTCAGACAGCGAGTGGGGAAGATATTACTGATCTCTGGCAGACTTGTTCCAATAATTCTGCCAGCTTCTTTCACCACCCGCTGGAGTGCTTGCTGATCGGCCTTGGTGCAGCTGGGGAACCACACTAGAAATCCATACGTCAGAACGCTGCATGAACCCAAAAAACTCATTAATATCAAAGCTGAATGTTTTTGGAAGTAGTTTTTAGTTTTAGCTATTTTAGGGGGATATCTGTGTGTGCAGGTGACTATTACTGTGCATAATTATTAGGCAACTTAACAAAAAACAAATATATACCCATTTCAATTATTTATTTTTACCAGTGAAACCAATATAACATCTCCACATTCACAAATATACATTTCTGACATTCAAAAACAAAACAAAAACAAATCAGCGACCAATATAGCCACCTTTCTTTGCAAGGACACTCAAAAGCCTGCCATCCATGGATTCTGTCAGTGTTTTGATCTGTTCACCATCAACATTGCGTGCAGCAGCAACCACAGCCTCCCAGACACTGTTCAGAGAGGTGTACCGTTTTCCCTCCTTGTAAATCTCACATTTGATGATGGACCACAGGTTCTCAATGGGGTTCAGATCAGGTGAACAAGGAGGCCATGTCATTAGTTTTTCTTCTTTTATACCCTTTCTTGCCAGCCACGCTGTGGAGTACTTGGACGCGTGTGATGGAGCATTGTCCTGCATGAAAATCATGTTTTTCTTGAAGGATGCAGACTTCTTCCTGTACCACTGCTTGAAGAAGGTGTCTTCCAGAAACTGGCAGTAGGACTGGGAGTTGAGCTTGACTCCATCCTCAACCCGAAAAGGCCCCACAAGCTCATCTTTGATGATACCAGCCCAAACCAGTACTCCACCTCCATCTTGCTGGCGTCTGAGTCGGACTGGAGCTCTCTGCCCTTTACCAATCCAGCCACGGGCCCATCCATCTGGCCCATCAAGACTCACTCTCATTTCATCAGTCCATAAAACCTTAGAAAAACCAGTCTTGAGATATTTCTTGGCCCAGTCTTGACGTTTCAGCTTGTGTGTCTTGTTCAGTGGTGGTCGTCTTTCAGCCTTTCTTACCTTGGCCATGTCTCTGAGTATTGCACACCTTGTGCTTTTGGGCACTCCAGTGATGTTGCAGCTCTGAAATATGGCCAAACTGGTGGCAAGTGGCATCTTGGCAGCTGCACGCTTGACTTTTCTCAGTTCATGGGCAGTTATTTTGCGCCTTGGTTTTTCCACACGCTTCTTGCGACCCTGTTGACTATTTTGAATGAAACGCTTGATTGTTCGATGATCACGCTTCAGAAGCTTTGCAATTTTGAGACTGCTGCATCCCTCTGCAAGATATCTCACTATTTTTGACTTTTCTGAGCCTGTCAAGTCCTTCTTTTGACCCATTTTGCCAAAGGAAAGGACGTTGCCTAATAATTATGCACACCTGATATAGGGTGTTGATGTCATTAGACCACACCCCTTCTCATTACAGAGATGCACATCACCTAATATGCTTAATTGGTAGTAGGCTTTCGAGCCTATACAGCTTGGAGTAAGACAACATGCATGAAGAGGATGATGTGGACAAAATACTCATTTGCCTAATAATTCTGCACTCCCTGTAGAAACCTAATAAAGCAGGTGAATAATCATTTGTACGTCCACGGTCAACCGTAGTTTAAGGTTTAGTTAAAGATTCTTCACATTTTGTATGCTAAAGGATGCAAAATCAACACTGCAGTCATATTTTTCAATTTTATTTTTGTTCGTACTCCTGAATGTTAGTTTTTCCTCTTAAATGACAAAACTTCAGGTTAAATTAAAAAAAGAAGCATGAAAAGCATAAAAACCATAAATTCCTAGTACTATAGGAGCAGAATTAATAAACAAATGTATATTTTATTCATTTTGAATTCAACTTTCTGCTTCTTGGAATGCTTTCCACTTGCAGTGAAAGCCATGGGAAGTTGACAGTTTTCTCAATGAAAGCCATGCTGGCAACAATGTGTGGAGGGAAGATTGTTGACAAACTACGCTGTAAGTACAATTTTGACTGCTTTTTTTAAAAGCTGATGTTTTGGTTAATTACTTATGCCAGGGTCTGCATGTAGTTACTCGAGTTAAACACACAGGGGCACTGCTGCAACATATATACAGTATTCATTTATTTTAAATGCATTAAGTTAATGCTGAGTCTGTGTACCTAGGATCAATAGTTTCCATTCACATAAATGTCAAGTGCCGGTTTGCATCCTGTTTTTGCTCAAAAGTAAAATGTGACATTTGCTTTCTCAGATATTTTCTCGCAGATCTCCGACTCCAGTGGCGTCATGGTGTTTGCAAAGTTTGATCAGTTCCTTCGGGAGGTGCTGAAACTCCCCACAGCCGTGTTCGAGGGCCCATCATTCGGCTACACGGAGCACTCAGTGCGGACGTGCTTCCCTCAGCAGGTAGGAAGAGAATATTGAATCAGCTTTCTCCTTTACTTTTTTCAAAGTCTTCAGTGCTTTACACTTGTTCAACGCATGCATGTGTGTGTTTGTATCTAGAAGAAGATCATGCTGAACACATTTTTGGATGTGTTGATGGCAGATCCTCCCCCGCAGTGTCTTGTGTGGCTGCCGCTCATGCACCGACTTGCTAATGTTGAAAATGGTAAGTTTTCCCAAACCAAATTTAATACTGAGAAGAGATGCTTGAGAAAGGAATAATAATTCACTATTTTTAGACATTTTCTCTCATGGTAACATTTCATAAAGTGAGTGAAATATCATAAAAAACCAACAAGGAAATCCTGTTATAAGAAAAGCCAGAAGAAATCATGAAACCAGTCTTGGCTTGGCTCCAAGACCAAAATCAAGACGATGACAACAAATTGTGTAAATAAATTATAAATGTACTTTCCCGTCGCTTATTTCTCCAAATGAATAAAAATATTTTCTCTCTACATTTCATATGCTAATGAGGGGGTGGGGTGGGGGGGAGGTGGGCTGTCTTAAAGATGTGTCATAGTGTCAACTTTCTAGCTATTGGTTGTTACAGAAGTGGTGGAGTCAACTCAGAAGATCATTTTTAATTGTCCTTTATCTGTAAAGCATTGACTAATTTCTCAAGTAAATATAGTGGAGTATAAGGTAACATAAAATTGACATACGTAAAGTATCGGAATTTTTTTATTATTTAAAACAAACCAAATACAGAAGTAGCTCTGAGATTAGTGACATCACCACTCTGACAGGAAAGTGTCTTTGTTTTCGTGTTTATCCACTCAGTCTTCCATCCGGTGGAATGTTCTTATTGCCGGAGTGAGAGCATGATGGGTTTCCGGTATCGGTGCCAACAGTGCCATGGCTACCAGCTCTGTCAAAGCTGCTTCTGGCGTGGCCATGCTAATGGTCCCCATAGCAACCAGCACCAGATGAAGGAGCACTCGTCTTGGGTAAGGGGAAAAGGCTCTGATTATTTCTCAGTCTTACATTATGCTTTTCCCATTTCCATACAATTGAAAAGTCAATATCTCTTCGGTCTCATCTCGACTGATTTTATGACATAGCAACCATGTGCCCACATTTCTCGTCCTTTCAGACAAATTCAGCAGGGATTTAATGGGGTTTTACTCATCTTGGCAAATAAAATTGTATTGACTGAATTTACTGTGTTGCTGCCCCCAAAGCTCAATCATTATGTTATAAATTGAAACATGGGAAGTCTGAACCCATTTCACATACCACTTGGATTTTACACAGAGAAGAATGACTGCTCTTGTAGCCTGAGGACTGGAATGACATGCCGGAGAAAAACAAAACGCTTTTTCTCTGATATAAAAAAAGAAAGAAAATTATAACATGGGGTAGGTGCATGCATCTGTTTGGGATGTTGTCCTGCTTCCCTGATAAATTGGTATGATGTACGCACACCAGTGAAATTATTTGCTGTTGCCATTTGGATGCTTTTTCTGTTAACCTCGGTCCTGATTACCTGGCAGTATTACTGGCTATGTGACAGAAAAAAATGGATGCTCATCCATTTTTCAATTGCTCTCTATCTGCCTCCAAGTGCAGTACATTTATTTTTCCTACTTTTATTTGTTAGTTAAATCTCAAGTGTGAGATTATACAGGCAAGGACATGCATTTTTATTCCTACACCACATCTCACTACGTTGTGCTAACATTAAGGTTCGTAGCAAGAAAGAGGAGTGCTGTTTACTACAGCTCTGCACGTCGCCCCGATTTTCAAGAACAAGGTTGATGTGCAGAGCTGTAGTAGCTACAGACGGATGTGTTTAATCAGTCACACTATGAAGATATGGGAAAGAACTTGAACTGTATCATTTTTATGTGCATAAAAACTAAATACCATTTCTGCTTGCCCTAGGGAAAATAAACATTTAGCTCAACATATGAGGACCATAATAAACAATGATAATGAAAATAAACATTGGTACTTAAAAATATCTGGATCATATAAAACATGGTTAAGAAGCATTTAGAATAAAATCATTATAGCAGAATAAAATGCTTCTTTACCTTCTTCCTGACTGCAGGTGAGAAAACAGGCTGCGAGATAGATGGCAGGGATCATTTATGATGCTGTCACCTGCTGTTTTCTCAATCCTGTTCAGTTTGTGTCTTTCCTCAGACCTGCTGTTTCCAAACCAGCAAGTGATGCAGGACATGATTATGCTCTCGGTGGTGCCTCTGTAATAGACTGTCAGGGGTGGAGTGGCGAGGTCCCGCTTCAGGTTCAATGTCTTCATGTTACAGAGGAGATGGAGACAATGTTTTACCTCCTTAATGAGGGCTGTGGTGTTGTCACTGGAGTTCAAACCTTCCTTCAGATACACTTCCTAATACTTGGTGCACTTTGCCTGCTCTACTATAGATCCACTGATGGTCAGTGGTCCTCCTGACATCCATGATCATGTCCTTAGTTTTGTCTGTGTTCAGAGTGCTGAGTGTTATCTGGTAGAGTGGGGTCATTAAGACCTGATTGCACAGTGGGTTTATAGCCTTCTGCTGTCTGGAACGCAGCCACAAGCACTGTGTGTCCTTGTTGTTTGTAAAATGATTTGACAGTTTTTCACATAATGCTTGTTTTCAGTTGCTTCTTCGTATGCTATAGGCTGAGCTGTTTCCAGATGATAACTCTGATCCTCGGTGGTGAATAGACCTCAGTTGTCAGCTGTGGCTTGTCACCAAGTGTCTTGACAGTTCTGATGACAGTCACATCGTCTGTGCATTTGTTTACAAATTCAGTGACAGCATCTGTGTATTCCTAGAGGTCTATACAACTCCCTTGATGTAGCTGTGTCTCTAAAGGTCCACCGTGCGCACTCAAAGCTGTCCTGCAAGGATGTATTAGCCTCATGAGGCCGCTTTCTGATATCTGACTTGCCGGAGGCATTTGGCTCATTCTGGGCCTGCATTCAGGTGTCAACATGACAGTCAAGTGATCAGAGCTACCAGTGAAAGAGTTGGTGAAGGTAGTTTAAGAAGAGAGCTGAAAATTAGTGAGCAGCAGTACAGCTTCATGCCAGGAAAGAGCGCTACAGATGTAGTGTTTGACAGCGCTGATGGAGAAGTACAGAGAAGGTCAGAATGTGTTGCAATGTGTCTTTATGGCTCTAGTAAAATCACATGATAGGATGCCAAGAGAGGAGCTGTAGTACTGCACAAGGAAGTCAGAAGTGACAGAGAAGTATTTGATGGTGGTGCAGAACATGAGGGCAGCAACAATAGCGAGGTGTGCATGAGGAGTGACAAGGTGGGGGTGGGATTACATCATGGATCAGCTCTAAGACCCTTCTTGTTTGCAGTGGTGATGGACAGGCTGACAGATGAGGTCAGGCAGGAATCTCCAAGGACTATGATGCTTGCAATTGACATTGTGATCTGTAGTAAGAGTAGGAAGCAGGTGGAAGAGAGCCTGCAGAGATGGAGTCATGCTTAGAGGGGGAGGTGAAGTTGAAAGAAGCAGTGAAGGTGCATGAATATAAATACCTGTGGTTAACCATCCAAAGCAATGGACAGTGCACAAGAGAGGTGAGTGGAGATGAGCGTCCGGGGTGATTTGTGACAGAAGGATAACAACAAAAGTGAAAAGAAAAGTTTCTAAGTTGAGACATTCGGTCAAACAAAAGAAAGACATGAGGCAGAGTAGAAGGTAGCTTAAGGTGCTAAGATTTTCATTGGGAGTGATCAGGAGGGACAGGATTAGAAATGAGTACATCAGAGGGACAGCTCAGGATAAGCACTTTGAAGGCAAAGTTAGAGAGGCACTGAGATGGTTTGGACATTTGGAGAAGAGTGATAGTGAATATATTGGACAAGGGATGTTGAACACAGAGGTGCCAGCCAGGTGGAAAACAGGAACACCAAAGGATGTAGTGAAGGAGGACATGCAGAGGATTAGTGAGAGCCGAAGAGGATGCTAGGGACAGGATGAGATGAAGGCAAATGATCTGTTGTGGTGACCACCTTGTACCGCACTAAAATATGTTGAAAGATGCTCTAACCTGCCAGTATGAGAAAATATAATTTAAAAAATCATAAGATATGAGTGACTTCAGTTAAGAAGTTAAAGTATCACTCATCAGAAACATTAGGGATAGTACTGTATACTTTTCCCATATAATTCAGAGTTTCCTAAAGAGTGAAATACAAGTGCTGGAAATCATCCTAAACCATTGGTCAGAGTAGCCAAACCTAAATGTGTTTGTTATATTTTGAAGCTTCTTCCCTTATTTCTCCTGAATGAAGCATTGCTGTCAAGCTTCACTGCAGTTTTTCAGCCATTTGGATTAAAGAATCCACCGAACCTGCTCAATAGAAGCTTTTACTGAGTATGCAACAAGTACTTCTCATCCCCACTTTTCCCACAGTAAACAACGTCTTGACCTAGTTATGTAAATGACTTCTAACAGCGTAAAACTGTTTTCACTCCAACACAGTCACAGCAGTCAACAAAATTGCAAAGCTAACCAATGCGTTGTTTGTCTTGCCTAACTCACAGAAGTCTCCGGCTAAAAAGCTGAGCCATGCCATCAGTAAATCGCTAGGCTGCGTCCCCATCGGAGAGCCGCCACATCCCGTATTCCCCGAGCAGGCCGAGAGACCACAGGAGCTCACCCACACTGTGTAAGTACTCTTCCCAATGCATTTGTTCCTGCTCTCTCTGTCATTATTGAGGGAACCCCAGCAGATTTGTTGATTAACAGCATGGCAAGGATCAGTATCCTCATGATCTATAGTCTGCTACCGTCATGTAACTGCCTCCATCTTTCCACTTTGCTGTCACCACATGACTGATAGTGCGCCATCCTGCTCAGACATCTCGTCCCTGATTATTTGCTACCATGGAAATGCTGATATACTACACAGATTCAGCCGCTGCTGCCGTTAAGCGCAGTCATCCTCATCAGTCTGTTGGCAATGAAACAGGGACGATGGTATAAATCTCAGATTCTAGGCTTTGGGAAATCATTATAGAAAATGCATTATATTCTGCTGGTGTCCTAAACCCTGAAGACTCATTTACATTTCAGCTGAAAAATAGTACTATTAACATAATCAATTCCACCACTGAGATACTTTCACGTAGCGTCTTCTTTGTTGCACTGAAACTCCAACACTTTATGGTCTCCACCAAGACAACATCTAACTGTGTTTTGAGTATAAAAACAGTGGTCCATGGTTGTTCTTGTCTATGGCGTTAACATGATCGCAGGAAATCTCTCAACTTTTGTATTTGAGCTTTCGACAGTTCCCATAGCACGTTTCATAACAAAATCCCGCTTCATATTCCAGTCACGACCATAAATCTAAGCTGTCTGTATATCCTTTTGTTGCTGGCAAGTGTCAGTGAGTAATTGATAGTGCACTGCATCACAGGGGAGAAAGTAGCTTCGTGAATACCAAGAAAATTGACACAACGTAAATACATTCGCATGATTTCCTGTTTTACCCCGATTCGCTTTTATATCCAGACTCTGCCCACTGCCAGGGGGCTTTTTCTGCATTGTGCCCAAACTTATGCGTTTAAGATGGAGTTTACATTTGCATAAATTTACAATTCATCACAACAGGGAGAGCCAACTGTCGACCCGGATGTTTTCCTCCTACTGAGAGATAAGGCGATTGGATTAGCTTGCACACTATAGGCTGCGTAGCATGAAATTACTTCACACAAGTAGATTAATATTGATAAAAAATAAAATTTGTGGCTAAAATATATTTAGAATTATGTATCTCTAGGGGCCACAGGAAGTTGCAATCCATATCTATATCTATCTTTTTTTTATGATGTTGATTATTTCAGACAGTGTAGTCACGGAGAATATGGAGCTCCGTCACAGAGAAACCAGCTGGGGCTTTTGTTTAGAGCTCTAAAACTGGTTTTAATTGCTCAGTATTTTCTGATGTAAACTAAAATTTGCAGTGAGAAAAGGCCCTTGATTAAATAATACTGAATATAATATAGCTTAGAGGAAGTTGTACCACGATTATTTCTACTTTTTATAATTTTACTTTTAAGTTTTAATAGCTTATTGGGCTTTAATAAAAAAAAATATGTTTGGCATTCTTTCTTTGAAATTCCAAGAACTTATTGTTATGATCTCCTTTGAGGATTTTGAACACAAAGTGCATCCTCATGCTCTTGCAGATGGCATTTTCAGGTTGCTGAAACTCTGTATTCGTGTTTGCTGACTTTTAGGATAATGGATGTGACTGTTGACCCCTTCTTTTTATATCTTTTTGTCTCTATTGTTATGTCTGAAAGGGCATTTACAAAAAAAACAAAACATCTATTTTTGGTTCCAGAAATGATTTTATGTTTTGATTTGTGTGGCGATGAAGTAGCGCCTCTCATCAGCTGTGCAATGAAAAGAAGCTTTTAAACCTGACAACCCTTCAAAATATGTATTCATCAGCGACTGTCATTCTCAATTTTGGTTCGGATTAAAAGCTCCCAAATTTAACTGTGCAGGTCTTCAAAATAGCAGGCAGATACATCTGCAAAACAACACACAGGGGGAAATAACAGTGTTGTTTAGTTCTTTGGAATATGATCCTTAGTATGAAATTATACATTAAACATGACACTTAAGTCTGCTTATCTTTAGATGTGAGAAAAGTACTAGCATGGCTCTATCTAACTGTAACAAAATCTAGAACCTCATTAGCATTTTATATGTTACACAATTACTGGACACTTTATTAGGTACACCTTGCTACAACAGGGTTGGATCCACTTTTGTCTTCTCAACTGCCTTAATTCTTTGTGGTATAAATTCAGCAAGGTGCTGCGAGTGTTCCTCTGAGATTTTGGTCCACATTGACGTGATAGCGTAAACGCAGCTACTGTAGATTTGTCGGCTGCACATTCATGAAGGGAATCTCCCATTCCTCCACATCCAACAGGATTTCTATTGGATGTGGCGAGATCTGGTGACTACGCAGATCATATGAGTGCAGTGAACTTGTTGCCATGTTTAAGAAATTAGTTTGAGGTCATTCAGTTCAAATCAGGTTAATTTATATACAGATAAGGACAATATTATTAGCTTCTCTCCCTTTATTTAAAGTATTTAAAGTATTTTCCAAGCGCTTTTAAACAGAGCAAGGAATTTTTTAACACAGCTTTTCCAAACATCCTGGTTTTATTTTGTATGCTTACTTTATTTTACCTTGCACACAGAAACATAATCAGAATTCAGTAATGTTCACTTTGGTCTTCTGGAGGTAGTTCTTCACCAGGAGTGATGTGTGTTTGGGATCATTGTCGTGTTGGAAGACAAAGTGATAACTCAGAGCCAGTTTTGGTGCTGACCGTTTGAGGTTTTTCATTCAAAATCTTCACATATCTTTCTTCCACTTTCCACCTTCCACCTCACAGTTCCAGATGCACTGCAGCATCCCCACAGCATAATACTCCCACCACCATGTTTCACTGTGGGGATGTTGTTCTTTGGGTTGTACACGTCTCATGTCTTTCTCCAAGCATAAACAGTTTCAGTTTGACCAAAGAGCTCTAGTTTTGTCTCACCTGATTAAAGGGAGTGACTCCAGTATTTCTGTTTCTCAACGTTGTCCTTAGAATACTTCAGGCTTGAAGTTATCTTTTTTGTATTTGTTTTCTTGGTGTACAACCTTGCAGTCTGTTCCTGTGGAGGGTTCGAGTGATTTTCGTCTTTAAGACAACAATTGCCAACTTGGTAAGTCATTCACTAGAGTTTTGGCAGTTGTTCTGGTGTCTTTTGACACATCTCTTTATTTCCAGAGTCTTTGAAATCTTTCTCTTCCTGCTTCTGCCAAGCTTGTGCCGTACTGTGTGGCTCTCTTTGAATTTCTTGATGATACTTCTCACTCCAGTTCTTGACACTTGGAAACGCTGCTATAACTTTGCATATCCATCTCCTGCTTTGTGAGTGCCAACAGTTCTTTTTATCTCAAGTCCAAACCGATTTCTTTTGTTTTTGGCGTGATGCTTTCTCAAGTGACAGCTCAAACCCATGCCGAAGTTTTTATACTGTGTGCAAATTTGGAGATAACTCTCAGTTTTAACTTGATTTTACAACCTTTACAAGGTTAAATTTCATCAATACACAGCAGTAGTTTGTGCAGTTGCTTAATAAAAAGGTCAGTTCTCCAGAGGGACTAATAATATTGATCATGGTAATTGGTAGATGTTTTTTGTTTTGTTTTTTTCTGAAGTAATGTGTCTAAAAAGAAATTATTTCTGGTTTCTAAAGAAAACTACAATGTATGGAAATTCTATGTTACAAATCCCTTGCTATGTTAAAAAAACACTTTCTTCATCTGTAGTGCCAAATCACAATAACAGCCACCTCAAGGCACTTTATACTGTAAGGTAAAGACCCTACAGAGCAAGCACTATGTGATGGTGGGAAGCAAAAACTCCCTTTCAACAGGAAGAAGCCTCCACCAGAAGCAGCCTCAGGGAGGGGCACTCATCTCCCTCCACCAGAAATGGGCGCGTTACTGTAATCCGATTACTTTTTTCAAGTAACGAGTAAAGTAAGGGATTACTATTGCGAAAACGGTAATTAGATTACCGTTACTTTCCCGTAGGAACGCTGCGTTACTGTGTTACTAAAACTGTGATGTTTTTGCGAGAATGTCTCATGACAGTGACGTAAGTGAGTGCGACGTTCGCGACAACCGCTGTGTGCAGATCAACAATGGATAATATATCAGTGCGGAGAGTGTATGAGCGTGCAGCGTTTAAAGCGTGGAAGTACTGACCTTATTTTGAGTTTGATTCCATAAAAAGTGACAAAAACATAAGCGTCTGTTGTGCCTGGGAAGAAAACTTCTTTTTACAGCGAAAAAAACCCTAAACTTCCGAACAAGCACGAGTGCGCTATGACGTAATGGGAAATTCACAGAGAAACTCGCGGATTCTTCCACTGACCGCTGCGGCACACCTGCACCAGGGTAAACCTCCGCCTACGCCACTCCTGCTTTACAGGTGAAAATAGAGCAACAGGACCGCTGAGTCTTTGACTTTATTTATGTTCTGCTGTGTTTTACTTGCATCTATTTGAAAGACTGAGTGTAAACACAAAAAATATTTTATTTTATGTGCTGGAATGTGTAGAAAATAGGTTTAAATGTTAAACTAATTTATTCAAGTCAGAGACTGTTGCATATAATTACATTTTTGCTTGATGCATAAAGTTAAAAGATTAAAACTGATAAAACAAGTTTTAAAACGAAATGTTTCCATTTGATTACATTTTGTATGATGGATTATGCAGAAAAAGTAGAATTGGGCTGAAAGATCTATCGCTTTATCACCTATTCAGGTTGTAAATCGTGTTTTTAAAAAGTAACTAAGTAATTAATTACTTTTGAAAATAAGTAATCAATAAAGTAACAGGATTACTTTTTGGGGGAAGTATCAGTAATTAGTTACTGATTACTTTTTTCAAGTAATTTGACCAACACTGCCCTCCACCAGTTTGGGGTTAAGTGGAAATAGGGAGACAGGACAAAACCAACTAAGAGAGAGAAGACTAAATTGTAATGACATACTGCAGTGGTAAAGAGTGAAAAGAGGTGCTCAGAGTATAAAAATTACAGTTAGTGGCTGTGAATAGAGCGGTGCTTCAACCATGTTTCTTCAGTAATTATGAAGAAGCAGCTTTAAAACTTAGCTTAACTTAGCATAAATACCAGAAATGGGGGAGCTAGCTAATCTGGCTCCAGATGAAAGTTTAAAGTTTAAAAGCCTCCCAGCACCTCTAGAGCTGATTAATTTACATCTGTGATGTTTAATAAAACATAAAAACTGAAAAATAACAACTACGCTTTGATGTTATATGATATTTGTTGTTTGACTGTAAGACAAGGACAAAATTAAATTGAACTGTACCGTTAAATCCAACATCAAATTGTAAATCATATGCCCTCGTTGTAGCCATGAGCCATGAGTTCTGCCGCTAATGGAATAATTCTGTTTTTTAATGGGCAGTTTAATAAAAAAAAATGATGGGGGAACACAGCAATTATCTGCATACCATTCCGAGTTCCCTGCTGGCTATAGAAATGGATCCCTCAGATAATTAGTCACAGGAAAACTGCCAGGCTTCTAGTTTTATTCTACATCGACTTCATTTTACTGGTGATGCATAAGAGTGAGAGAGATGCAGTGTTGGAATACTAAAACTATTGCTGCTGCTTGCCAATTCTGATGAATGTTATTTGTGAAGAGATGGTGTTTCATATCGTAAAAGCAGAGGACATACATCAGTGCGATCTCTTAGGTGTGTGTGCGTGTGTGTGTGTGTCTGTGATGGCTGACGGAGCTTCTGTGAGTGACTAATAATGGCAGAATCAGGCTAGAGAGTCAAGTTTGATCAAAACGCCCAAATCGAACGGACACGAGTCTCCCAGTTGTCCAAACTCTCATATCATCTTCAGACAAAGTGCATCTATTCTGAAACTATTCTGAAATATTTACTGGCATCTGAAAGCAAAGACCAACAGTGAGCTGAGCTGTGAATTTCTTCTCTCCACTCTAACTGTCAGCGAGATTCTTGGGGATTTGTGTTTTAGAGAGGAGTTATAGGTTTAAAGTTTAAAGTTTCTGTCTGTCTCAGAAACTTTAAATCTAGGATGCGGCTTCTTACCTTCAGACTTAGCACCGCTTCTGCCAAAAGACTTTAAGCACCAAAACAGACTAAGAGTCAAAAAATAGGCATCTTGCCGTACTTTGCATTTAATGTGGAACACACCAAGTCTGTGAGTCTGTAGGCTCAAATTCTCTCTTCCAGTGTTTAATATTTAGTAACCAATTTTCCACTCTCTATATAATCCCTAGAAATCCATTAACATTTTAAAATGCTTTCCTCTGTTTTATGCCTCTTCTTCTTTTTCTTTTTTTTATTCTCCAGGTCAATGAAAATTCCATCAGTGTCATTAAAATGTAGAGAACAGGCATATAATTCACTTCACTGAGAGCGTGATCCATTGGGTTTTTATGGCCGAGGTACTGTCAGCCTCGCGGGAAATAGGAGCACAGCAGGAGAGGATGCTTCACGCTTGCTTATTATTTTTAGCCGACTGAGGACGATTGAAGGCACCCGTCCTTTTCAGAAATAAGGCGAACGAGTGTGCATGAGGTGCCACTAGACTTAATTTTCCCAGTACCCCCTTCAAAGCCAAGTATAAATAGCACGTGGTACATTGTCATTCGCTGCACGCAGGTAACACAAAGCTTAGCGCATTGCAGACTTTGATCTCTTAGTGCCTAAATGTTGTGTCAATTCACTCCTGGTTGACCTCTGAGGCGCCGCCCAAATGTCTGGCCTGTGTGTCCTTAATCAGCGTTCAGGGAGTCAGTGAATCACAGCGTTGCAGACACTGATGTGAACGAGTCGGGATGCCTGTTAGAGTTCATTCTAACATTTAGAGGAGAATGAAATACTGCTTTACATAAGAGGAAGCTTTTTTATGGCACCCTGCTGTGCCAGAGGAGTTTTATTGGTATGTTCAAAAAGGGCTGATGATTATTTATAGAAGGCTAACTGTGAAGAGCTTTGACTTATGTAACTCACTAAAGGTAAGGGGAAGAGTAAGGATATATAATTGCAATTATAGTAGAAACTGTAGAGTTCATTGTGCGCTTGTCTGCTGAGGAGATGATAAAACATTTGTGCTTTTTTTTTGTTTAGAGGTTGCAGAGGAGGTATTTTGAGCAAAAGGCATTTCCCCCTAATTTCCACTGTGTTAGCGAGAGGTGAAGAGAGGAGAGTGAGCGTGTGCGAGAGAGAGAGAGAGAGAGAGAGAGAGAGGGAGAGAGCAAATCTACGTCGTCACAAAGTCACATGACCGCTGAGTTTCCTTGGAGACAACAGCAGTGTAATAGTGAGATGCTCGCCTGCTCAGTTGAGGGCAGATTAGGCATCTGGCAACAGCAGCAATTGGATGTATTTTGCCAGCCAGACAGGTGCTTTCTCTCCTCACAGAGGTAAGTGTGGCGCCTCGCTTCCTGTCCTCAGACTGGAGCTCACCTTCAGGGTGGATTCTTTTTTTTTTAATGTGATTAAAAAAAAAAAGAGGTAAACATTTTTCACATGCGCTGGGATTTTAGCCGGAGTGTTTGTCAGGGAGACTGGAAGGCAGCGCGTGGCCATTTAGTAGTGACACTTTTGCGTTCCTGTTTATCCTAATGCGTGATCCAGAAATTAGCAGTGCTGTGGTTGTGCAAACGGCCCCAGAAACAAATACTCGGACTTGCGTCTCTTACGACCCCATTAGGCAACTCTTGAGGGGCATAAACGTCTGAATGAATTAATAATTGCAGTGTGTCTTCAAAAAGAACACACTGACCCCCTTGAGCACCCACGTTAATGCGAGGAGCATGCATTTAGAAGTACTGCTGCATTTTTTCATATATTTTGTGCTGATTTCTGTTTTTAGTAGCTGAGTAATATACAGAACTGCCTGTGCTGTTGATGCACTTTGTGGGGGGGTAAAGGTGGCTTTTTTGCACAATGTAGATATAAATAGTTTGATTTGGAAAAAAGAAAAAAGGAAAAGCTGATTGGACAAATAATCTTAATAAGACACAGTGCTCTACATTGCATTTTCTTTTATGTGGTAATGAGTGTTTTAAATAAAACTGTTACAACAGAATCAAAGCTGATAACTACACAAAGATACTGCGGATGCGTCTTCAAGGATTTGAAAATCAAATGCTTTCCTCTGCTGTTTTCTGTGTCGGATGTGAAGCTGAGAGGACCTGAGATGTGCAGAGTGATATTTCGGCGCGTTAATGAGACTCTGTGGTCCGGGGGTTTGGACTCCGATGAGTTTGCCACTGATTCAGCCGCCAGATGGACCCCACTGCTTTGTTTACTCTCACAAAAAATTACCTCCTACAATGTCACCTTTACTAGTTTTTCACAGACTTCCAGTTTAATTAGATCTCTTGTCTGCTGCTCTTGCTCTTGCTCATGTTAATTAGGTTTAAGCTAATAGCCCAAAAACATCTAATTCGCTGTTCCCGGAATAGTCAATTATTTTGCAACAATTTTAAGTTAACTGGAGTACAGCATGTTGCTTTTTTTCCTGCAACACACTCAGTGGTTTATAATGATCCTCCTGCTTCCCTCCTCACCCTCCTGGTACAGTTGGATTAAACTGAAGCCAGGATCGCTGATTCATGATTATTAATAAAATGCAAATGCCCTCTCCTCCATTCCCTGGTGACAAGCACCACAGACCTCTGCAGCGCAGCATTAAAGACCTCTAATCTTGTCTTTTAGTCAGCCGAAACCAGCGGCCAACAACATGAACGACACAATGCTCATGTCCTCTGGGGCACCTACTCCAACTAAAAGGTAAGCGACCCTCAGGCCTGGTGTCATTCTGAAGGTATAACATCTTTAAAAGATGACCAGACGTCACTTGCAGTTGCACACTCTGGCTGTCAGTTCTTCTAATCACAGGATTCAGATGGTTTCGGGTTTCCTCCCATCAGTGGAAATAACAGAGGGCAGTCAGTGAATCAAACTACAGATGTTATTTGTTCCTTCACACTTGACACACATTTCTTTTTTTTCTTTTGTTTTTTTTTTTTTTTTTGCATCCGAACAGCATTGCCTTGTGAGTAATTTTAGAGGAAAATTAGTTCCGCTGTCGTGAAGAATATGCGAGCACTCCTACTTAAAGGGCTGATTTGACAAATAGATTATGATAGAACTGGAGCCTTATCATGTAAGCAGATAGCAGGCGAGGGCCCCGTGAAAGCAGCCTAATTGTCCTCTTATTTCTGCCCCTCTCAGTTAAAGGCAACCTCAATTATTATTTACTCACAGTGCTAATGAACCATTGTGGTTATGAATTCAATAATGGAGAGCACTCCGAGGGAGCTGTAATGTATCTGCACTCTCTCTCGCAGGTCTGTGCTGGTTAAATTTTCCTTTTTGTGTTCACAATCTCTTTATCATATCTTTCCAGCAATTTGTGTTTGCAAGACAGGCACGTTAGCAGACACGCTACAGTCCACTGTGGAGAATGAATAGAGGCATGAATATCAAACCTATTTAGCATGCGGCGTTTGATTGAACTCTAAAGAATTTATTTAAGAATTCAGTGTGCAGTTTAATGAAGTCCTGTGGATGCTTTTTTTTTTTTTTTTAATCCACTTGTGTTTCTCCAGGCTGAGGTATCATACAATACTATGCCAAGGACCCTCGCAGCTGAAGGGCACCTTGTAAAAAAAGGGTCCAATGATGTGCAACTAGATTTAGCCCTAAACTGTGTTTTTAAAGAGACGTGTTAATATAAGCCTGTTTTTCTGTTTTAAAGATCAGTCACTTCACCTGGTAACAAAGTGTAAGTATTTAACCTTGCTGAAAGCAAAGTAGCAATCAATACCGGATTAGTTTTCTTTGCAAGATCAACATTTTGTGCAGTGCAGTCTTGTCTGTGTGGCCCGACGGTATCGAGATTACAGCTTGCATTGAGGGAAGCCGACAAGATAGGGTCACCCGAGGCTGTAAACAATACCTCACATCCAAACCTGTGGAGGTCAGTGGAAGACATTACGTTTTGCAGCATGAGCAGGCAGAAGGCGACACTCTCCTGAGATTTGCTTCATTGTGTGCATTGAAGAAGCCCGATAACCTTTGTCTTGACATTTTGCTCTGTGAGTCATGGCTGTATGGGAAGATGTCATGCACCGAAGATGCTGTTGCCTCGGAGGGGTCCTAACAACCACAAAGCTGCCATTTTTAGGGCAGGAATTGTGCACTGAGCCATTGTGACGCTTCTAAAATAGGTTGTGTTGTGAGTGGCAGTGAGGATATCAGTAGGCAGGTCAAAGTGGGTTCATATTATTGTATTTGATAATTGCGCAGCGCTAGCCTGCCTGCTTTTTTTTTACTAAGGATGTACGAGTCAAAGATGTTACTGTTGAATAATGGAAAGCTCCTTGTGGCTCTGCTTCAGTTTGAAAGCCTCAAACTGAAAAGCAGCACCAGTGCAGTCCTTGTTTGTTGACTCTTTCAGATTTTTTACTGCAGGGAAACAAACAAAAGAAAAAACAGAAACAGAACTATAAGATGTCAGGGAAAAGAAAAAAACTGATGCTCTCTAAAAAAAAAAATAGTGCGTGTTGTGCTCCTAGCCTCCATCACAGTGTGCTCTCTGATACTGTCTGCTCTGCTGACAGGGCATCTGCTCTCTTCCACATCTCCCTCTCACACAGCAATATCTCAGCATAAGCAAGCAAACCAACAGCCCACAATTTAGAACTTATTAGCCGCATTATAGCAGCAAAAAACAAAATGCTGTCTCAGACTTAAAGGGCATTAACTCAGAGTCAACTCACTATTGACCAAACGTCAGTATGAAAGCACTATTGACAAAGCAGCTGTAGTTATATGTGATTGATGAACTGCTATTGCTTGCTTAACATTGAAGTTGAGAATAATTTTCATGAAGCAGGCTTACCTGGTGTATTTAGTGAGTAAATGAAACGGAACAGATAGAGTTAGGTCCATACACATTTGGATAAAGGCACAATTCTTGTACACCGTCGTTGTATTTTTTTAGTCAAGCATTTAATATTAGACTGAAGTGCAGATTTTCAGCTTTAATTCAAGGGTTTTAAAATGTATACAGAATAATGGGCAGCTTTTTACAGGCTTGAACGTAATCGGACAAACTAACCTGATTTTAAATAAAATCAATGGCTGTCTGAGTTCTCGAACCAGTGGGAATCACCAAATGCTTCATTTCCTCACATGACATGGCCTACCAGGCCTTTGCTGAGTCTCTGTGCATTCAGATTTGTATTTATTAACTAAAAAAACATGTTCTGTTGGGTTGAGATCAGGTGACTTATTTGGTCAGTGAACAATATACCATTTGTTTAACCTGAGAAACTGTTAGGTTGCTTCTGCAGTTTGCTTTGGGCCATTATCTATCTACTATAAAACACTGTCCTATTAGGCTGAATCTGAGCCGTGTACACCCATCACATTCGTACAAGTTCACCTTGGTTTCATCTGTCCAAGGAATTTTTTTTCAGAAGTGTGCAGGCTCTTTTAGACGTTTCCTCGCAAAGTGACCTAGTTCTTGAGTGTAACCAGTGGTTTGCATCTTGTTGTGAGCCCCCTGTAATTATATGTGTGAAGGGTTCTCTTGATTCTAGACTTCGACAATAATACACCTTCATCCCTGAGAGTGTTCTTGACGTAGGGTGTGAAATTTTCTTCTCTCTCTGATAGATTTTGATTTTTGGCTGATGATAGACTCCTTGAGTTGTTGCAGAATCTCTTTGGACCTGATATTGAGATTTCCATCGAAAAGCAGCCAAATGTTCAACACTTGGGATTTAGGCGTTAGATCTTTTATCCACTTAGATCGTTGTAAATAACCAGGAAACAGGCCTCACCTAGCCACAAAACTGCTCGTCATCCAATTGTCCATTTAATTCTGAGTCTCTGAAAATGGCAAACTATGTATAAATGGCTGAATGTCCTAAACAGATGATGCAAAACTTTTGAATTAAAGCTGAATGTCTTTATTTCAATGACATATTTAGTGTTTGGTTAAAATCCAATGTGATGGTGACCTAGGTAAAACTACAAACACTGCGTCATTGTTCAAAAACATATTAACGTCACTCTATCGTACTTATAGTGGTTGGCAAATGACCTAATGTAATGTTTTGCTGTTTTTTATGAAAATGGATGAATTTACTCTAAATCATATATATTGATTTTAGTGCTGTAAACACTTGATATCCAAAATCTGTCACTTAAAAGTCATTTAGTCTTTATTTATAGGAGCGTCAAAGAAACCAGAAATCTGAACTCTGAGCCTGCCCACGCTGAGCTGAAATAGGTAAACATGACAGACACAGTGGTGTCTGAGAAATTGTGTTTGAGTAAAAATGCTTACAACTAAAATAAGTATCTGGGAAAGATGCCAGTTTGGAGCGCTTAAAGGTAGTTCATGCATCTCTGTCTGAAACCTGGCTCAGGCCATCAGGTGGTGCCAAGAAACTCCCTGAAGAACAAAACACTGGAGCTGCTTCCAGCCTGAAGATTCAACCCAAACGGCTCCCTGACGTATGTTAATGCCTTACTTTAATTCTACAAGAAACCTCAGACTCTGCCTGTGCTTTGGCCTGAGGACGAGAAGGTAAATTATTTAGAAAGTGCCCCACTTAACGAGACATTTTCAGAGATCTGGCTCAAAACGACTGCTATGACATGTTGGTTGAGTGATTTCTCCTCTAGTGGACCAAGTTTAATCTCCTCCAGTCAGGTGATAGTATCTAAAAATATGTCAAATCGTACAGTGACTATTTAATGATGTAATCAGTGAAATTATGGGAAAAAAACATTGAAAAAAATAGCTGAAATGATCTCAGTACACTAGCAGATTTATGTGTATAGATAAGATTCAAATACAAATGTTAATTAAGAGGCTGATTATCAGTCCTTTTGAGGCCGTGTGGTTGCTGATGCAGCGGGTTTGAAGCCAGATTGGGTTTAATGGTCTTAATCATCACTTACTCTCAGATAGCGCCCAACTCCATATCAGCTGTCCTTCACTCTTCACTGCAGACCGCCTGCCGAGAAAGAACAGCATATGTCCTGTCGTCTGTCCGCACCATATGCCACACCCATGGTCATTTAAAGTCTTGCGCCTTATTTGACATTTCCAGTCAGTGATGAAATGGCCAGAATGGGCATTGGCACAGTCACAAATGCATTTGGCATGCTGCATTCTCTCTTATCCATCACAGTTCATTGTTATGACCAATTACTGTACCTCAGACTGTCTATCAACACTGCAGTCAAAGCCAATTGTCCTTTGTAAGGTCGCCTTAATTATGAAGTTTTGTTTTCATGCAAATTATTTTATATAATCACTTGCGCCATGCAATTTTTTTTGTTCCTTTCTACTTACATAAGCGCTTTTGACATTTGAGTCACTGTTGCTGTCTATGCTTGTGTGCATGTGTGCACGCGTGCATGATGTGTCTTTCTATCTTTGACTTTGGGCAGTGTCTTGGAGAGTCCCAGCCGGCTAGATGAAGAGCACCGCCTCATTGCTCGATACGCTGCCCGCCTGGCAGCTGAGGCGGGCAACTCCACAGTGAGTATGAGACCCCATGGTGGGCATCAGTCACCCTGCATTTCAGATTTGATGCTTTGAAGTTTTTGTCAGGTTTTCTTCATCAGCACAGGGAACTTGGATTTTGAAACTGAAATGTGAGCTTTTATTTTGCATGACTTGTATTTGTTTTAGAAAGACTTAAGGAATTTTTACTTTTTGGCAGAGCGCTGTAGAGAAATAGGCAGGGCACATGGGGCAGTGAGCAGGGAAATGACTCAAGTTGAAGGTCAGCCAAGCTGGGAGTTGAACATGTTCAGGGCATTAAAATCTCTAAGCAATGGGAAACGTAGCCCTTACGTTGATGACTTTTCTAGAAATACAGTGAAGTAAGGAGCACATGTCATCTGATTAAAAGTTCTAGTCCTTTCTATGCTGGTAACATGTTAACAGCAAAGTGTGGCTCAAATATGCAACAAATACTCCTCAAGCCAGATTCCTTATCACAAATACACCAACTGCTGGGTCTGTTTACTCTGCAGCCAAACAAAATCAGGTTCTCTTAATAAAAACTGCTTTCTGATTTTATGCTCCACTAGTCGTGAGCTGGAAGAGTACAACTCTCTCCTTCTTAACTCTTTCATATTCCATTGCTACCTTTTAGAAATTTAAACATAAACCTCTCCAAGAAATGGAAAAAAATATGTTTTGAAGGCACATTTTGGTGAAGAAAAATGGTAACGAGGGTGACACATACATGCTTCAAAATAAAAAGCGCCCCGCTGGTTTCGCCAGCTGAACTCTTTTGTTGTGAAGCAGCAGCAGTAGATTTCTTTGTCACTGTTTGTTATATATGGAAGGGATAAAGCGACGCTGTGGTTCCTGTTTATGCTGAAACATAATAAGTCTCCAGCGGAGCATCATTACTGCTCGCTGTGGTCAGACGCGATAGCTGTTTGTATTTAACTTTTGTTCTCCCCACCGTGTTTTTAATACTGTTTTATGATAATTTTGTTTTTCAGCAACAATGTCCTCCAACAGATCTCAGTTTCAACTTTGATGCCAATAAGCAGCAGAGGCAGCTGATTGCAGAGCTGGAGAACAAAAACAGGTACAGCTTATCATGCGACCATTGTCATACATGTGTGACAGGTTTTGATTTGATTTTTTGGCTTGTTGGTGGTAAAGCAGTGATGCATGATTTTGTTGCACTCATTTGCTTTCTGTTACAGCCTTTAGTTGAGATGATGATTATATATGTGTGCTAAAAATATTACAACGGTGCACAGCGTGGCTAATCAAGCTGTTCCTTTGAAAGTTTCTCAGCCATCTGTAATATTAAAATGCTGCTTGCATGTGAATGCATTAGCAGTAAACCCATTATTAAATCTTTGTCCTTTGACTCATCTGAGTACAGTATGTAAACAATATGTGCTTTTCCTTTCACATTTTAAATCATTTCAAATGCAAGTTTTGCATTTAAGGTATTTTTAAACATGTGACAACACAGCATGAGTAATAAAGCTCACGTTTCGTCTCTGCTGTCTGCTATATTCAGAGAGATCCTGCAGGAAATCCAGAGGCTGCGTTTGGAGCATGAACAGGCCTCTCAGCCGACACCAGAAAAAGCCCAGCAGAACCCCACACTCCTGACCGAACTACGACTCCTCAGGTATCAACCTGCCGACACGATACATCACATATAACATCATCATTAAGGGGTCAAAAAGATAAAGAAATAAAAACAAACAAAACCTCAGGGCGGTTGTACCTTTTTGGACTGAACTCATTCTTTACGTAAAATTAATGTGTGCCTAATTAGGGAGCATTTGCTTCCACAACAGCATGGACATTTGTCTTGCTGGCAGGACACTGAGACCCTTGGGTTCAGTTGCTGGGAGAGAGTCACCCTGTGAGGACATGTTACAGCACTTTTTACCTTGAACGACTCCTTGATTGTGTCAACTGGCCTAAATAATGCATCAGAGGCAACATTGCAAGTCAACAGTTGTGCCAAAGGTTCAAATCACATCATCTTTTAATGTTTTATAGCTTAACTGTTTAGCTTCTAAATTAATCTTTAGTCATTCATCCATTTGTATCATGGGTTTTTTTTTTTCAATTTTACTCCCCACGCGGACTCTTTTTGGCATGTTAGTGTTGATAATATTTTCATAATATGGTAATTATTAGGTAATTTCTGTCTTATGTCACGTAACCACATTGTTTCTTACTAGTAAACAGGTTTTCATATATTAATACGCTCTCTTAGTATGTTTGCTTTAGGGCAGACATCATCAAATGGTAAATATTTAACAGCACAGTGTTCTGTGTGGAGCTGTATTTGGACTGAACAGATGTCCTATTGCATTTATACAGCCACAGGATGAAGAACAGATAACTGCTGCTTACAATCTGCAAATGTTTGTACGTTTCTTATAGGACAACTTTAGCCATACAAATGATTGCTACTGTGCTTTAATTTTTTTTTTCAATATACAGTTACATAGTATGGACACCAGGGGGTGATAAAGAGCCAGAAGCTGAATTGAAAAGAGGCCACAAGCAGTCACAGAGTCATGTTTTTATATATAAAAGAATTATTTTAGACCATTTTTGTGCATGTACTTTATGAAAAGCAGCAAATCAAAACTTTATCCTAAAACAGACCTCTGAACAACAAAGAGCTCATGAAGAATAAAAGGGAACACTGGGGCTTAATCATAGCAAGAACAGAAAAACACACTAGAGCCTTGTTATTTGGCATCCAGGAGTCTTTGTTTCCTGAATGCCAAAACGTGAAAGAACACATATTCTGATAGCATAGTGTTAGTGTCAGGGTGAGGGTTAATGGCTGGATTTGACCTTAATGGCTGTAGGTTGACACACTTGGTTTAAGGTGTGACATTGATGTCATTTTTTCAATATCGAGAAAACATATTACCTAATAATGCCGGTTATGGTGCACATACTTGATGCAAATGCCGTGGGACCTAAAGGCAAGTCTGTCTCCCAGACACAAAAATAATCCCCTCACTTAGCTGCTCTTCAGGAAGTGAATAAGTGTATGAAATAATTTGCTAATAGACTTTGATGAAGTCTCTGAAATAGACTTCATCTGAAATGCTTTCAGTTTCAGATGACACCGCCTTCTTTACAGAATATTTTCCAGGAATCTTTTGTTGTCTGTTTGGAGTTTAAAGCAAAGCACTGGTGTAAGATTATGCCTTACAAATAAAACAGGAATGCATAAATCTTTTGTTTTCCTCCTTCCTCGGCAGACACAGGAAGGATGAGCTGGAGAGGCGCATGTCAGCCTTGCAAGAGAGCAGGCGGGAGTTGATGGTGCAGCTGGAGGGTCTCATGAGGCTGCTAAAGGTAAAACTTTCACCTGCTTGGAGAAGATTTATCTTCAAGTAGGGATATATAATAACCCAGAACAGAACAGATATTAACTGTCCTAAATCTGCTGTTATTCTTTTATATTTCACAGGTTTTATCAATGATATTCTACCTTACATAATTAGGCTTTATTTGATGAATTGAAAATTTCCTTAAGTCTTCAAAACCAAGACAGCAGTAATCTTATGTAAACGTGCCATGTGGTGCATGCAGAAACCCCTTTCTTCTTCTTTTATTGCTTTAATTCTGTTGCTCTCACTCTCCTTGCTCTCTCACTCTCTGCTTACCTTTGCTGGCTGATAGGATGAGGAGCAGAAGCAGGCTGTAAGTTGCCCTTAATTCAGTTTGCAAGGCTCAATACCTGCTCTAGTCACATCACTTAGTCCACTGCTCCCCTCTCCACACAGATGTGATTGAAGGAAGCGTTTATAATAGGTTTTAAGACGACTGTTAAGAAAGATGATAGGATTCCACTACCTAACATGATTACACTGATCTAGTTGTCAAACTTGATTCTGCTCCACCACTTCCTTGTTAGCTTCATGCCAGTGCGGTAGAGGCACAATCTTTAAAATTTGTTTTCTAACCCAGGCGAGTTGAGAGAACTGTGTTTTTCTTGGTCCAAATGTCAGGGACCTGTTCCTTTCATTGGCGCTAACAAACTCACTTCTAATATGACTGCAGTCTGGCTGGCCATCTGCTGCCTGGCACGGAGCCATCAACCCAGGCCTGCAACAGTCCCAGAGACACACACTGATCCTTTCTCTATGAGATATAGCTCCCAACTCAGCACAAGCCCCACATGCACACCTACGCATGGTTCTCATTAACCCTGTGAATGCAGTAAAGGTGTACTATAGACAGACAAGGTAAAGCCAATCAGTATAGCTTTACCACAAGTCTTTCTTTTTTTTTGGGGGGGGGGGTTGTGGCTTTTAGCCAATATTTTGTTTGTTTGTTTGTTCTCCCAGTAAGGATTAAGTTCTTTTGGTCACATCTGTGTCAAGATTTATTTCATTAGAAGTCACCTTTAGAAACAAAAAGGTTTCCTAAAGCTGCAATCTGTGATCCCAATAGAGCATCATCTATTTAAACTGGTTGTTCGAGAATTTGATTAGTTGATGTTAGGCTGATATTTAGGTTTCTTTGTTTTTTTTTATCTTCTTTCTGTAGAATCACTAAAGGTTAGCAAGCATAGATTCCATGTTTTTCGCTTATTATGCTTCTGGAAGAAGATGACACCGGTCAGCTAGTGTCTTTGTACCTGCCAGGGTCAAACACATAAATATCAGAAATCAGTCCTGATGTAAATGTAGCCAGTCTCTTCTTTAAGCTTATCTGGTTGTATACCTCTCCAATTTCAACTTTGCTACTATTTTTAGAGTGCTCCCTGGAAGTTGTGCTCTACCCTCTTGCATGTGAACTTTCAGCATGTGGTTCCTACGTTTGGAGGTTAGGTAATGTGCTGATGATTACCGTAACTATCATAAATGGTTTTATCCATTGCAGTCACAGTCTGGAGGCTCCCCTCACTCTTCTCCCAGCCACGGTGCGGGCTGCTCAATGCCTATGCCCATACGTTCCACCTCGGCTGGGTCCACCCCAACTCACACACCACAGGACTGCCTGGCAGGTGTGGGAGGGGATGTGCTGGAGGCCTTTGCTCAGGGTTCGTCTGAAACCAGTAAAACAAAGAGGATTTGAAGCAGATTATACTTACGCAAAGTTACACTCCAAGACTGGTCATTTGATGTCTTCTCCGTTCTCTGTTCCTCAGGTGTGCCTAGAAATCTTCGGAATGATCTTTTAGTTGCTGCTGACTCAATCACAAACACCATGTCGTCACTGGTGAAAGAGCTTCACTCAGGTTAGTCTAGACAAAATAGGTTTTTAGCTTTTTTTTCTTCCTCTTTGCCTTCAGTCCTTTTTTCTTATCTTAAAAAAGGCACTTCTGTGTTCTTTCTGCTATATTTTAGCCTTTTGTGCCCAAGTATTTACATAAGGAACTGCTGTCACTAAAATGTAGTTCTTGTTTTTTAAAGTGGACGATGCCGCAGAGGATGAGGAGACCAACATGAGGAATGGTGGAGACAGAGGTAAGTCTGGTAATAGTAATTATAACGATTGGCCAGGATCAAAATATGCAATATTTGGTTTCTTTTCTGTTGCAACATAAAATCAATCAAAATTTGACAGGATAATATAAAATTACTGCAGAAACAGCAGCTTTTGATGACAATGACTGTGTTGTTTCTTCATTTGTTGGATTTGAATGATTGGCTCCGACTAAATATTTGCATGGCACCTATATCAGCCAAGAAAAATATACTTGTTTGGCTCTTCGAACTGGGCTCCTTCTGTCACACTTCATCCAAAAGCAGCGATGCACTGTGGCGTATTGCCACATTCTTTTTTTTCTTTTTTAAAAAAAAAACAACTAATTCATCTAGACTCTTCGGGCTGTCAACAAGCTCTTCTGTTTGTGTATCCAGGCACAGTGAGATTACAGAAGCACTGAGGGAAAGAGAACACCATCCCATCCTGTAAGGACATACAGTCATTAACTGGGAAGAATCAGCAACAATAACAACAAGAACCCCCCTGGCATTAGCACGTAGAGTAATGCATGCTGTAATCTAACAGGATTTCACTATGTGAAAAAAAAAAAGTTTCTTCGCACCTTGCTGGTAGCAAGATGTGTATAATTAGCAAGTATGTATGTTGTCCTGTAAACAAAAACTGCTGTAATTACCCAATGATTTCCCTCATGACTGCTAAGGAATGGCTTGCTGTGCTTTCTCTCCCAACTGTTCCACCGCAGCAGATCATCTGTATATAAGATTCTGTACACACATGACCTTGGGAATGCCCCGACATGAAGGCGACCTGCTGTCACCACATGTTCCCTGTCATTGCTTTTTGTATGATTAGCACTAGCATTTCTTTTTTTCTGTTTTGATATTTTTTGCATGACGTTGCACTCGTGTCTTGATAAAGGTACTGTACCACACTATGCCAGCTCTTTGTGGGTTTATGATGACAGCTGGAGTGTCAGAAGTGTCCTGCCTCAGAATTCATGCTGAGTGTGTTTACCTGCACATCTGTATTCTGCCACTCTAGTCTCCAATAGCAAAGACGCTCTATGCTCTGGTCACAGCCTGGAGAAAAGCTTCATATTAAGGAATATTTCATTTCCTTTCTCGTAGTGCTATGAAAGGATTAAGCTGGGACAAAATTAGATTAATCTAGTATAAAAGCCGGAGGAGGGTTAGCTGGTCTGTCAGAAGCCATTGGCCTGGCAATCAAGAATCACAAAAACAAAATACTAGCTAACTTAGCTGGGAAAAATAAAATAAAATCACTAGATTTGGTTGTTTTTTCTATTTTTCTTTCAACGAATATTTAAAAGCAAGCAAAACCAAGTTAGCTGTTGAGCACCCGCTTCTAGCCAAGAATACTGGCTTAAGCCTGACTCACACAGGTCTAGAAACCAGTCAACGAGCCCCTGGTTGCTAATTGAAACTAGTTGCACATAAGGTGATGCATCAAAAACCTTTATCTGGCTACCTGTAGTTTGCAATGGAGATGGTAATTTGTCTGCAAGCAACAGTGATGCTGTGAAAAGTGTGAGAAAAAAAAAAATCAAAGTTTCCTTATCGTCTGCAACTAACACATTTCAAAAGGCACAACTTTTACTTTGACGGCATAAGTTCTCCATTTCTGGTTTCTGTTTTACTATAAACAGTTTCGCTACAGCTTGGTGAGTAGTTTGCAAATGTTTGCAGACAAGTCTTTCATGCAAACTGCTGGTGACCATGGCAACCTTTCAGTGACCACGGTGATTGCAAGGATTGCTATTGTCCTGCATTTACCTTCCAGACCAGAGTACACATCTGACACTGATTTTGATTTTCTCCTTTTGGCAAGAAAGCAAGCAGGTGTAGTTTCCACAAGGCTGAATTTTTCCTTTAATCGTTTAAAAAAATCTTGGAATGAATAAGGAATAGCATGGAACTTTTACCACTGTTGTTTCCAGAATATCAGGAGCATGTAAACACACTCGATGAGTCTATACTATTCTGCTGCTAATGTGCTCTCAGTGAGCAAACCCTTGCAAATAAAGAGGGCTGTGCGCTTACAAACCGAGGGGCTGCTCTATACACAATAATGAGCCAAGCCTTGTTTCCTCCCAGTGAAAACTGAACCACCTGAAGGGCATTGTACTGCTCAGCACAGCATGGTGCCTCCTTGCAAATGACACTGACTAGCTGGTAGCCTCAGTATTTATTGTTTAAAGCAGTGTTTCCCAGCCACTGTGCCACGGCACATAGGTGTGCTGTAAGAAATGATCAGGTGTGCCGTTATCTGTTTCCACCTGATTAGTACTCAGCGACTGGCAGAACTACTGTATTACATTCTGTTCCACTAGAGGGCAGTATAACTGGCTGCTCTAATTAAATGGGTTGCTGTAGTAGTGGTCAGAAGAAAGCAAAAAAGGTATACTGGGGACAAACCAAACCAATTCCGCTATGGCCGGTGCCGGGGAAAATGATCAATATGCTTTTTGTGACATTTTTGTTTGGTGGTGTGTCGTGTGATTTTTCTAATGGGGAATATGTGCCGTGGCTCCAAAGGGTTGGGAAACACTGGTTTAAAGTATAGAGAAGCACCTCAGGATGTTAAATAGTAATGAATTAGGCACTGACTTTTAGTTTTGAGTTATAAAATTTGAGGATTTAAGGTTTTAGTGAGCAAGTAGATAATGTTTTAATAGCTTTATTTTGTTATTTCGAGAATATTGACAATGTGTATGTGCAATGAAGGTAGGTGCTCAGGGACTGCAGAGGTAATTTAGGTGAAATGTGATGGTAACATGAAGAAATCTTTTGCCACAAACTAAGATCAATGTTAATTGAAGATGGAGGATTTAACTGCAGAATAGTGCAGTTGTGGTCACTGGCTTTGTTGAAGTTTCCCAAAATAGTTTCACATTCTACCAAGTCAAGTTTGTTTTATTTATTGGATTCGAAGAAAAGGAGATTTCAGTGAAGCATGTTGTTGAATATAGTTTGTCTGTGTGTGAATTTGTACTTTTTGTGGAAAAGCAGAGTGATTCGCCTGTTAAGGAGGCAGCTGTTAACATGAAAGGAAGTTTATCCTACGTCACTAGTAGAGTGAGTCTCAGTTAATTTTACATTTTTGTCTAGCTCACTGTTTTGTCCTTCAGAGTAGCCTTTCATCTCATATGAAAACAGGCAACGTCGGGTTTTTAAGTAAATGCTTGATTGGTAAACGTTGGTGAGCAGTTTAAGAGGGATGTGTTCAGTCCCAGAAAGAAGCGCAGGGTAAAGTCTGCCTCAGTTAAACTACAAAAAGTGTGATCTATTTATTTACATTTTTTTTTCTGCTTTGAGATTTGTAAATTAAGCCTGTGCTATAAGCTAAGTATAGGGTTTGAACAACCTGTTACACTGTGTCAAGAAAAACAACAAAAAGACACTCCTCTGTTATTGTTGTTCTTAATGTGACGTTTTTCATTAAGTTCTCTTTTCTGCTCTGCGTTATCATTACTGTTATTATGGTTTACAATATTAGTGGAGTATCGTTATTGTAATGATTTTGTTGGAATAAGGATTCACTTGTATAATTGCCCAAATATAATATATAGCAGGTGCCGTAAAGTACAATTCTGGGACCCCTGCTGTCAAAAAGTTCGTCCGGCGTCAAAGGTCCCAAAATTACAAAACTGCACAGGTAAAAATTTAGCGAGTTCCTGTCTTCCCCGTCATTTCAACCATGCATTCCGGTGCAAAATTGAGCTTTCCGTTTGTTCTTTCAGTCCGTGCCTGTAGCTGTTCTGTAGAGTGCTGTACAAAGTAACCATTCAGCAAATACTGTCAGCCTTTATGTCTGTTTTAGCTTTTGATTTTATTTATTTATTATGTTCTGGGGGAAACTTACTCATGCTCAGCCTTTACATTTGTGCCAAACTGTTTGCAGACATTGTGTGTCAAATTCCAGGTATATATCAAAGTATATCTGCATTAGTACGTTGTTGTTCATAGTTTATTCACAGAATGCCTGAAGATGTTCGTATTTAATGATTTCATCTGCTGGGGAAAAAAAAATCCCCAAACAAAAACAAACTCATATTAAATATTTCAGAAAAAAAGATAATTTAAAAAACCACACACACATTCCAGATCTACTGATAGAGAGTCACTGATGTCATTTTAACCAACGCAGAGGCAATACTGTATGTACATACCCTGTCAGACCAAACTCGGGGTAATACAATTATAACATAGCTGGTCACACAGAGGTGCATACATCGTGATCCTTTTAATGTTTGCAGAGAGACAATGTGTAACGAGGACAACCTCGGCGACAACGCTCCCCTGATGTTATTTATCTATGTATGTGTTCTGTATGGTTATGCTTCTGGTACCCATTGTTTCTCATGTTGATTTTACAAAACAGAGTTTTATGTCACAAAGCCACTGTCTTTTGTAAATAAATCAAATGTGAGATATATTAAAAAGATTTAAAATATGGCTGCGGCTGGTCACGTTTTTTTATTTATCATCACTCGATGCATACATCAGCTATCATTGGTGGCAAGTAACATGTACTCACTGGCAAATGCTCATTAACATGCATCTCTAATGAGCCAAGCACACGGCAGCAACTTAATGCATTTATGCATGTAGACATAGTCAAGATGACGTGCTGAAGTTCAAACTGAAGCGATTTAGGTGACTTGGTTGTTGTTGCCAGGCTGGTTTGAGTGTTTCAGAAACTGCTGGCCTGTCGTCTTTTTCTCACACAACCATCTCTAGGGTTTACAGAGAATGGTCAGGAAAAGAGAAAATATCCAGTGAGTGGCAGTTTTCTGGGAGAAAATGCCTTGTTGATGCCAGAGGTCAGAGGAGAATGGTCAGACTGCTTTGAGGTGACAGTAAAGCAACAGTAGCTCAACTAACCACTCGTTGCAACTGAGGTATGCAGAAATTTGCATACAGCATGTCTTACCTAGAAGCAGATGGGTTACAGCAGCAGAAAACCACACTGGGTGCCACTCATGTCAGCTAAGAACAGGAAACTGAGGCTACAATTCACACATAATGGAAGCATCATTCATAGCAACTCTCATCACTATTAATTTATACTGAATGTTCTTACAAAAATCTCATTCACTAATTTTAGTTAGTGTTTCATTGCTGAATTTTACATAGCAGTATTATTATTTTTAATTAGACTACGTTCTCCAGCATTAATAATACCAATTAAAAGAATGGGGCAGTAAAAGTCTTGGGTTTCATTGCAACATAGAAACATTAAGATAACTGCTTTTGAATCCTGAAATGTACTTGCAAGTTTGTTGCAGTGCAAATGTTGAGTTGGGTTTCTTTGATCACTTTTGTCTAGTTTGATGTTCACACTTGTAAATGAGGTCATTCTTACACATTTAAAGTATTACTTCCTTTATTTCAATGCATTAGTGGTGAAGACACATGCTATTATGCTATTTTAACATGTATTTCACTTAATACAGGAAGTATAGAGTTCAAGGAAACAGAAACTTTGCAAGTAATGTTGGTCACATCCCTTTTATTTAATATGCACTTCATTCATGTAGAGTAGATTAAAAAGAACGTTTACTCCAATGTGTATCTAAGGACAAATCATCACTTGCTGTCTTATGAGTGTTTCATCCTTTGTTAATATAGGTAAGTCTACAGTGTAATATCCATCCATATTTTACTTGTTTAACAGGCTATTTTCTTTACATCTCAGTTACTGCTTGTTTCGCCAACCTTACACAAGTATTTCCAAGTTGCAGACACAAGAAAGTGTGAGTACCCTTGATTTTAATCTTTTATGTGCAACCACCTTTTCAGCATCTTCTTTTAAACAAGAAGCAGAGAAACAGAATAACCCAGCAAAAAATGAAGCCCACCAAACTCTAAATCAAAAAGAGTGTGGCCTTTTTCCCAATACTTCAGGCGTAGATCATATCAAAAGCTATGAAGCTGACATGAGGTCAGGATACTGTGACCTCTCAGTATCCTCCTCTTGGGGTTTCCACGAATAGACAAAGGGTGTCCACCAGCCAGCAGCACGCTGCTTATGTCTGTAGGTCATGTGCCATCGTCTTGCTGCTGCTATCCTCAGATGAACCACTCAGTCCCAATGACACTATGAGAAAGAGGAGCCATTGCTACTTCCACATCAGTGAACCACATCTGCCTGCTACGCACACATGTCCTCTCTTCCTCATTGCCCATGAAAAGCCTTCAAGCTGCCCCAAAGGGATTTGTTCGGTGAACATTTAGCCTTCCTGGAATCTGGCATTGGGCGACTGCGTCTAGTGGCATGTACGGGTATAGATGGTTGTTTGCAATAGTGAGTAATAAAATGAAAATGATAAAACCACAGACATGGTGCAAGATGAAGAATTCTATATGGACTATAGTCCCAAACATTTTGATATACTGCATGCATTTTTGCACGTTTAATTTAAGATACATTTGAAATAAAGTGAATCTTAGACCTTTGCACTGTTTTTTTTTAACTCATACCTTTGTCCAGCTTCTCTTTTAATGTGTTGTTTTGCCATCTTAATAAATCCTACTAATGTGACTCTTTACTGCGATATAAAGGATACTAACTGTTCCCAGGGGGCAAATTAAACAAGGACTTAGAAGTTACTGAGTAAAACCGAGCAAAGATCTCAGATACTAAATGTTAATACCTTTAATATTGTGTATTGCCTTCAGCTGAGCCTTAAAAGCTCATCATGAATTATCCTACTCTTACATCTCTAAACTTGTTTTTATTTCCTTTTGTTTAATGTTCTTGTAATTTGCATTTAAAAGCCTTATTATTATTATGTATTAATGCATGATGTAAATGACTTTAAATTGTCTTTGTGTAAGTAAACTTTCTTTTACAGGAAACGTACCAAAGTTTTTTCACAGAAATTACTTTTGATTTGTCACAGCCTCCACTCCAGCGCTTACAGGCATCACAGTGAAACTTTGAACATTTTATTAGTCCCAACTGCGTTTCGCCAGTTGAACTGTCTGCTTCTCTAAAACTGTTGATTTGACCGAGAAAGGATTGAAGGATACTGTTGTCCTCTCATCCCTTATTAGATACCAGAGACAAAGCATCGCAGGTACCAATTAGCGTACAGAATAAGAAATCTAGGATTAAAAAAAAGAATCATAAATGTCTAAATCTAACAAAGGCACATTTACGAGTAATTTGAAGGATCTGAACAGGGATGAACAGACTGTACAGGGAATGTTACAATCCATAAATATGTAAAAAAAAAAAAAAAAAAGTGGGGCATTAAAAGAAAAAGTCTACACCAGCGTCAAGAAGTAAAACACACATTGCAGTTTAATTAAAATAGGCATAGATGACACAAGTGTTACTTCACCAGACCCCAAAGCTGGCTTCAGGCATCAGCTAATTACATGGCTGCTTGGGGCCCCACAGCCACCAGGGGGCCCATAAAAGAAACAAAATAAAAACTAGGAAGTCTCTCCAGGTTCCTGTGTGTGTGTGTTTTGTCATTATTTTCTATTACACATGTATTACTTGTATTACACACTACATTTGAACAAGTTCAAGCCTTTGTGTGTTTCAGTGCCAATACTAAAAATGCAACAATCATTTTCAAACAGGAAACTTCTTGCATGCTTGGTTGTTTCATTTTTCTCAACTTAGTATTTGTGTATTTTGATACATTTAAGAACTTATCTTGCATATTTTGTCAGTGTGTCACTTTTACGTGCACGGCATTTCAACAGCTGCTGGTGATAGCTTTAAATGATCAGGTTCATCAGGTTTTTGACATGTGAGATTTGGACAATCTTTTGAATATGCAATGAGCAGAAAAGGAGATGGGGACTACACACACATAAAGGACAAAACAGCTCAGGACTGGTTATGACTGCAAGTGCATATTGTCATTTGGCACAGGCACGCAGAGACTCTCTAAGGGGCAGTGGAAAAAATGTGGTTTGGTTTACTGCTTATTTTTACCCTAAGGTCACATCACTGGGGCCAACCAGAGCAGCACTTAGGGGACATCTGGACCATTAAAATGTCTCTGGTGTAAAATCAGTTTAGAAACTAAGCATAGTATTGTTCCAATTGTGCAATAATGCATAGACCTGTAAATAAAGTTATAGAGGCATCCCTGCAGCCTTGTGGTCTTCAGTGCACACAGTGTGGTAGCATGAGTCCCAGCCTGAATTATCTTTGTTATACAGGATTCCCCTTTACCTGTCTCATGTTAGAGTATAAGGTAAAGGCCAGAGTTACTAAAGACTTGCATTTCCAATTGAGCTTTTTTTTTTAAATTTTACTTTGAGTGTTTGTTTTCGATTCAATTCAGCTTAGTTTCATTTATTTTCACAGTCATGCACACATTACAATGTACACAAATCTCAATAGACGCATTCCCCAAATATTCGTTTAGTTAATTATAATAGCTTTGGTAAATACTCAAGAATAAACATATGAAGGCATCCCAAATGTTCGGGGGATACACATGGAGTAGGGCTGGGTTTCAATTATCGATTTTCTTATTAACACAAAGACGTAAACACAAAGCGCAGACTCGACACCTCATAGATTTTGATGGTGCAGGTTTTGTCGCTCTCCGACCAAAATGCACTGAACCAGCAGTAAAAGAAGATCAAACTACGCTTTAAATTTGATAAATATGGTCATTAATTACTCTTATTTTTGCTGTTTTGCTTCCATCAGGATAAAATCACACTTCCTGCACAGCTCTCTCTCTCTGTCAGTGTAGTTCAAGAATAGTTTCCCATCTTAAATCTCAGTTTTCTGCATAATTTTCTTGCTTATTGCTTATTTCTGCTGTTTAATACCGAAGAAATTACTTTTAAGCTGTTTATCTGACGCAAAATTTCAATCGAAATCCAATCGAATCGGGACCTTGTGAATCGGAATCTAATCGATTATATAAATCAGTGACGATACCAGCCCTATTATCGTGCAAAAATGTAGATATTTGCAAATGTGTTGAGTCCACGATATATGACTGTTTCTAGGACCCAGAGAAAAGCAGGCACACTTCAGGCCCCTGCAGTCAGAGCGGCGCATCTGGAAGAGAGCTGGCCGGCTGGGGAGGTGGAGGACGGGGAGAGAAGAGGAAGGAGGCTCCGGGAGCAAGCGAGACAAAAAGGGTCAGGCCTGGGACTTGGGAAAACCGGGTAATGACACACAGTGACTCACGCATGTAAATTTGTTTAACCCGCCACGAGCAACCACGCAGGAAGGGTAACCTTTATGTGAACAAAAAACGTGAACGACCGGAAGGCGCTCGATGGAAATGGGGAAATAGCGATTTAGGGTTCGCTTTTTGCAGATGTGCTGATTGGACGTCGAGATGTGAACTTGACCGGTTTTGGAGCACGGAACCAGCATCGCGGCTTCTCAAAGCTGTGGCCTCATTAAAGGAAATAACGGGGGGGTTATCCTTCAGTGTCCGTGGCCTGTAAAAGATCCACAATCCCCTGGGTCATATTGCAGACTTCCCCTGCTGTAAAAAGACGTCTAAAACTTTGCAATTTTTAACGCATAGCCGGTTGAATAATATATGCACACCAGTCGATCGTAGTATAGTGTAAGCGTGTGGCCTGATTGCAGGCTGATGGCATGGAAATGCGGTGACACTGAACGCCTGTGTGGCCTTATAATAAATTATTTTTTAACACGTTCTGGTTGTTGCCTACATTTATTTTCCACGAGCGTGGACGTAAATCCGGCAGTGTGTTTTACATACAGCATGTTTTAAATAAATCACAACCGAGTGTCATCAGTCTCATTTTAGCCCTTAGATTCAACACATCCTGTACGAATATAGGTTGTTGTTTTAAATTTCCACGAGTGCAAAACAGTGTAACTGTGGCTTCGCTTTGCGCGTTAGGCAGACCGCTCGAGTAACTTTAACCCAGACTCTCACGATGGAAATGAAATATTAATGAATTTTGAAAAATGTCCCCACAAAAATACAAGTATTTTTGCGCTTAGTTTGGAGCATCGCGCTCTTTATTTTCAGGCTGCACGATGCACCCAGTTCATGTCGTCTACTGCACAACACACATTCATGTGGTGTAAAGGGGCCTGTAGGATATAGTGGCCATACAGTATCTATAGAAGCCTGTGAGGGTCCTATAGCTACATGACGTGTACTCAGCAAAGAGAAAGCTGATGCTCAGGGTAAAACAACTTCATTTTAGAGAAGATACATAAAATATGTCACTGGATTATCTAGTCTGCATGAAACTAAAGAATCAACACATTAAAGACAAACTTGCTGAACATATCTTACCATTGCTTTTCTTCTTTTAACTTCCAGGAGAGCAGGAAGAAGAGGGGATCATCCGTCATTGCTTTATTTTCTTTTAAACTTTTCAACTTCCTTTTAACGTGAAAGTCCATATCTACACTACCCATCATCAGACATTACCCATAAGCTCATAAGACTCTCAATGATGCCGTCCAACACTCTCACCAACACCACCACCACTGCTGATTCACCTGGAAATCCAATGGTAAGAAACACGTGCGTGACAACAACAAAAAATGCGTCACTTGACACGTTGCGGAACTTAACTCATGATCTGGTGATTTTAAAAAGATGTCGGGAGGGTTTCTGAATCACTTGACTTGAGCTCAAGATTGAATTGGATTTGCTCGTCCATCACTGAAAAGTGCTTCTTTTAATGTCTTCGGAAGCACTGATTTAAAAAGACATTATTCACCCCTGAGCTCGTCCTGCAGTGATATAGCATGCACTGCCTGTTTGTATTTTCATATGATCTTGGCACGGAGTATGTGTACATGAATTGTATTTTTTATGACCGTGCTGTTACACAGATAAAGCCTTAAAAATGAAAGGAAGTGGATTGGATTGATTTCTATAGTCACTTCAGGCCAAAACCAATTCAAATCTTCCTCAATTTTACGATTCCCGTTAATCATTAACCCACACTCACTAATCTGTGCAGTCCAAAGAATTGCTAGAGCAGACCTCATTGCAATGAATTCCTCTATTCAGTGAAGAAATGGGCAAATTTTTACAGTAGAATCCAACAGCACGTGACATGCCTTGTCACCTTTCATGATGCAGACGCACTTGTAATTTCAGTCTCTGTGTAACTGCAGCATCACCTGTGTGGCAGCAATAGCAGCAGCACCGAAGAGGCTGTTGGGAGGTGCAGCTGTATTCTGTGACATTTACTGGTATAATGGTGGTTGGTGACGTGGGCGTTGGCTGGTGTAGGTTGAGATGGAGCTGGAATGGCTCGACAGCTCTTTTGCTGGGGGGATCTGTCCTCTTCTTCTGTGTTCCCATTACACAGTACTGCCCTTAGTCTTGTTGCCTGGCAACAGACATTGCCTTAAATAACTGGCTACCCAGACGGAAATAGTGCAGAGATATTGACAATGTAGTAGGGTTCACTCCAGGCAAGAACAAATTATATTCCAGGCTTTTTTTGTTGTTTTTCTCAGAAAATATTAGGGCGAAGCTGAATGTGAAAATGGCGTGTTGTCCTCAGTCGGAGGACCTCAGCCTGAGCTCTCTAACAGAGAACTGGAGGAGCGGTGTGCTGTGCTGTGCTGTCCTTGCAGAGATAGCCAGGCACCACTGAATTGTGTCATCCATGTAAGTGGTTCCCAAATGAGCCTGCACACCAGGCTGCACTCAAAACGTGCTATTATCTATGCAAATTCTGCCGCCCTGGTAGGGAAAAACCGACGCACCAGGCACTCTATTAGTGATCGCACAATGAACTGGAACCATCATCAAAACACATTCTCTTACAAAAGGTTTCAAATCTACGTGTAAAAATAACCGTTCAAATGCTTATCTCTAACAAAAATGTCATTATTTTCACTTATTTTATAACCATTTCTTCCAGTTTTAATCCTCTGCCCATCAATCAGAGTATCATTTACCTTGATTATATCTATTTCCTTATGCAAATTAGTTTATCTCCCAGGAGCATTGATGGCTATGGCAGACACTGAGGGCGAAACGTGGCCAGACGGTTGAAATAACTGCCTATAATGATTAAAACCCCTTGCCCTTAAATTATTTAGTAGACCTTGTGGTACTTTTATGGTATTTTTTTAAACATATTATATAGTTATAGTATTTCATCAGCACAGAATCGGATGAGTTGCAGATTTTACTGTAGGACTGACTCAAACCCAGAATGTCACAGCTACCAGGTACTTCATGAAATATGCTCAACACTAAGGCTACTGTAAAAACTCACTTTGCATACTGCAAGTTTTTTTTTTCACATGACAAGATCATCGTCAAAGGGCACATTTTGTACGGCTAAAATGAAATTGTTCCTGTTTAAATAATTTTCTGAGAAAATGAAGGAAATCCCGTCCATTTTGGTTTAACATATGAGGTGAATTTTTGACTTTTGAGACAGCAGTTGAAAGAATAATTAACTCCAAGGCCCAGTTAGCAGCTTGTAATCTTTTTGCCCAAATCAAGAACCCCTTACCCCCTAAGTGTTTAAATTTGAACATTTAATTGACTTTTGAACCCTTTGTGCTGATAAAAGGAAATGATTTAATTAGATCTGATGCTGAATGGATCCTGTGGCCTCATTTCCTGTTCTTTAATTCCAGAATAAATTATGACACTAGAGTATAATCTATAAGGTAAATGTTTTCATGTAACACCAGGGTGGAAGACCAGATGAAGTCATGCAGTGTAAGTAAAAGACGTGCACATGCACTTTGAAGCAGCTTGTTGATTTGTGGGCTGCTTAGTCTCATTTTGCTGCTGCCATCTTGTTTAAAAAAAAAATGTAACAGGAGCATATATGGACTCAAATTGCTTTCTTATTTACTATAAGCAGTGTTGGGAAGGTTACTTTTCAAATGTATTCCACTACAGATTACAGAGTACATGCCTCAAAATGTATTTTGTAACATATTCCGTTAAGTTACTCAATGAGAGTAACGTATTCGGAATACTTTGGATTACTTAATATATTATCATGCTTTTTACAACTACATGAATGTAGTATTGCTGTGTGATTTATTACTATAACTGAAGGATACTCTCCATACCAATAGCAACTAGATTTTTAAATCTTAATATAAAATGAGTAACAGTAGGTGGACATTAGGTAAGGCTGCACTTTTTGCAGCGATTTCATATAGAAAACTATTCCGCGCGTGTATAGAACAGGTCCGCAGCTCCGAAACCGTAGTAAAGGGACCTCTGGCTAATACGTCGGGTTCATGTCGGGCTCGTAGCTGAAAACTAGCTTTACTTTGTTGTCTGAGTCCGCTTTGCTAGCGAGAGACAGAGAGAGGCATTGAAAGGCTGCTCCAACGTAACTTATTGTTTTAGAGGAAAATACGATCACAGTGTACAGTCGAGTCTTAATAGCTTACTTACAACTGGGCTCATCAGGCACTCTTTTTGGCTGCAGTGGTTATTATTATATTTACATGCTTTCATCTCCCGTTTCTGCTCTTTGACAGCTCGTACTTTTCCACTCTCCTTTTTAAACGGTAACTGTAACGGAATACAGTTACTCATATTTTGTATTTTAAATACGTAACGGCGATACATGTATTCCGTTACTCCCCAACACTGACTATAAGCCTCACCCATTTACACAAACATTCATAGAAGTGCTTTTTTCTATTCCTAAACACTTATGACCTAGCATTCATATACTCACTCTCCAAAGAATACATCGGGAGGAACCTGGGGTTCAGTATCTTGCCCAAGGATGCTTCGAGTTGGAGGAATCAGGGATTAAATTTTCCAAAAAATAGATGACTCACTCTACCTCCTGAACCACAGCCAATCTCCCCCCCCCCCCCCCCCCCAAAATACCACACTATGAGCCAAATCCTAAAGCATAACCTGCTTTATTGTTAATTTACTGTAAATGGAACCATAATTTTAAAAAATGAACGTCATGCTGTGTTAAACAGCACGCGAAATGAGTGAATGAGGTCTTAAACTCAGTAGGAGAGTGTTTACTGAGGTCATAAATTGAGTGAGAAGTAGGCCCATTTACTCATAGATCATACAGCAACTACGAGAGTTGCCTCCTGCTGGTCATTGTGAAATAATTAAGGTTCAAGGCATTTCCACCTTGGATTCGCTTTTCAGTCCCACAGTTATCCTGCATTCTGTTGGAAGCAGGAAGTTTCCAGTCTCTGAAGTTTTAGCTGGAATGCCCATTCAAGTCAACGTGCCACTTGGAAAGTTGGAGAATTCATGCCAGCGCCACCTTTGCACACAAACAGTATTGAAATGGCAACATGTCTTGTGTATTTATGACTCCCTAAATAAGCCATACATAGAAAACCCACCAGGCTCTATCCATGAACGCGTCGCAGCCTTCCACTCCATGTATTGCTGAAGGATTGTGTTCATGGCATCGCCTTCTTGATGAAGCGCAGACAGCTCAGGTATGAACATGAGATCCAACATCCAAGGTTAAAGCAATGCCATAATTGCTTTTATCTTTAATTGCAGTTTGATACTTCCATAGTCTGCATAGCACAGTAATTCTGTGTCATATTGAAATACACTAAATCTGACGTAGTTTCATATGTTCATTGTTGTAATTTCTAGTTAAATGTCTTTAAGATGACAAATTAACTGTGGATATGCACTGGAGACTGCTTTTACTCTGGTTTGCTGCTTCTTAAAGTTATTAATGTTTTATACCACTTTACCTCCGTAATTCAGTAACTCCTCTTGTTAGACTTAACTCCACCCATTATATATAGACAAAAGCTTGTACTATCTCATAGTAACATTTTATCATGTTGTACTACGCCATCTCACTAGAGATTAGACATACATACACTTATCAACATGTCAGCAGAGGTTGGAGAATGCCTACAGTGCAGAGACCCCGTTTATCTTTGATGGAATTTCACATTCAGTACTGAAGGAATTTAATAAGGACCCGGCCCTCCACCCCCCCCCCCCACTGCAGCTGTCAGGAATGGCGTTGCACTCTCATTTGCATTCAAACCTGGTACTGGTGGTTCTATTCAGTCAATATTGAAACTCAAAACATCTACATTAGGATCATCTTTTCTCCCGTCAACCCCAGGGGTACTTGGTGATGGCAGACATGGGGCTTTGTTCCTGGGGCTAGACAGTTTTATTAATCAAAGGGAAATTGCAGCAGGGGAAGGTGGGGGCCGATCTATGTCTTTGTAACGGTGTCAAGAGGGAATTGTCTGTGGAAGGTCAGCACTGCGTCCGAGGAGCTTTCATTTCAGCCTACTTCAAAGGAATGTGTCATTCAGTTTCTATCTGTCTCATTGTCCACTCAACCAAAGACACTGGAGGACCTGCTCCAGCCCTCCCAAATGTTCAAGTGTTTCACTGTAGTGCAGTTGTCTCTGTTTCCTATAGATCTAGTATCTTTGGTGGAGGTGAAACTGCCATCTAGCTGATTGTACACAAAAATGCACTAATTAAATCATTCAGTGTTACGTGCATCTTTACCCAAGCAGCTGCAGGTACTTTGTCTAAATTGTGGCATGCATTTTTTCTTGATAGGGTGAGAGAACAATACTGGACTCGGACCTGATGGAGGAGAAGTCACCTAAAAGTAGCAAGCCTGGAAGAAAACGCAAGCAGTTTTCAGTGAGTGTTGACATGTCTAAACAAATTACATTTGTCCACGCATGCATACTTGTTTTGCAGTGATTAGGTCTGATTCAACAAACCCAAAAATAGGATTAGAAAAATATTTGCAGATGATGTGCCAGAGGGCTTGTGTAAGTAAATTTAACCTCCTAAGACCCAAACTCTTCCACGGCATGCATTTTTAATTTCTCTTTGATATTTGGTCACATTGGGGCCCGATGAATGTAAAAACAAAGAATTACCAGATTTTTTTTTAAAACTTATTTTTGTTTTTAAGAAAAATAAGAGCCACATATGAGGATATTCGTTTAAAATTTTGATAGAACAGTAGCAGTATAATGTCCTCGTAAGTGGATATCAGGCCCTTGTAGAGCAAAACTGAGTATTTTGGTCTAAATAACACAAAATGTGATGTCCACATATGTGGACGCCAGGTCCTAGGAGGTTAAAGCAGCTTGGAGTTAGTATTAATACCTGGTATAGTAACACTCTACTTCGAATCAAGGCACCTTAGTAAGTGCTTTCACAGCTGCGTGGGGAATTGACCACATGTACCAAATGCTCAAATGTTCACTGTTGCTGTTGTTGTAATTCATCTCTGAGCGAGACAGCCACTTCACTTTGTCACATATCAGCCTCCTCGCTGACTTGCGTTGTTTCCTGCCTTCAGTGTCAAATGTCAAAAGAAAAAAAAAGTTGCAAAGAAATAAATTTAGAACTCAAAATGGGTTCAAGTTGTCCAACCACAACCGAAGGTTTGCTGTTTCAGAACTGAAACTACTGAACTGAAACCCTCCTGGAAGGCAGAAGGACAGATGGCTGCCTTTTCACCTTCACATACTGTAGCTGGCCAGTCATCGCGTGAAGTGCTTGTTAGACTGTTGGTTTCAAAATTCAGCCCTTTTCCAGCATCGTCAGAACGATGTGTTTAACCATCTGACCAGTTTCAACATGATTGTTCTTGTGAATCCCACCTGGCCATATTCGGTTTCATTCACTGGTATTTATAAGCCCGATGTACTGAGTGAATCTCATCATTCCATTCAAGCAGAAAGATTATAATGGCGGAAATGCCTGTAAGGAAAGCCCATCTAAAAATATTTGATATTATTCTTCCCTTCGCCATGTTTTTGCCTCATCGTCAAGTAATCATTTATCTGTACGCCACATTATTTGAGGAATGTACCAGTTTATAATGAAAGCTCTTGTTTTGTCTTTGCACATGGCACCTATAAGCAGTTTCAGTAGAAAAACAAGTATTATTTTAGCCTTCAGAAATCTGTTAACCTGTAAGACACAACGTGTACTCCTTTGTACTCATGAATAAACATGACATATTCTTGAACCTTGTTTCCAAGATACATGCATGCACTACACTAACACCATTTGCAGTCTATTTGTGATGCCTTGTGTAGTTAAAAGCTCTGATTTAATAATGACTCTAAGGGCCAACATGTTTCTGGGTATTTTTTCTTTCCCTGAGATGTTAGCATTTGCATAAGCTTCTGTTGAAAATCATCTTAATTAACTCTCACTGTGCAATTAAACAAACCAAAAAGGGAAAAAAGGATTAGACAAATATTTACAGATAATGTATGATTGGACGGGATATGCCAGAGGGTTTGTGCCCCTGTATTTAAAGAAGCTGAGGAGTGGTATCAATAACTGATTAAGAAAAGCCGTACGCAGAATCGGGGCGCCTCACTGAGTGTTTTCACAGCTGTGGGGGATTGACCATGTGTACCAGGCGTTCTGCTCACATAGATGTTTCACAGTTGTTGTTGTTATTCTCTGAATAAAAGAGTCACTCAAATGCCAGATTGGCCAACTTCAAATGCTGTCAGAAAGCCTCTTTTAATTTTTTTGTTTGACTTTTTTGAAAAGAGGCTGACATGGAACATTGGTTTTAAAATGTTGTTTTCCATGCAAACTGTCAAAAGCTGAGTGAAAACAGAAGGTAATTGTTGGAAAGGATAGCGTAAACAAGCCTTTAGCCCTCTTCGTATGTTGCGTTTACCCACATGGACAAAGACAGTGGAGAGAAATTCTCAGAAATGTCCTTTCTACAAAAGTGTATGTATTTTATCAATGCACACTACTGTATATGGGTGAAAGTATTGGGTCAAACCTCTTAATCTTTGAATCTTAGCCCCATTGCTTCAGGTCTATACTTTTGTCCTTATTGTGTACATACTCACTCATTCTGCTCTTTACATATATTTGCGTTCTTTTTAAGTGTTCAGTGACAAGATCAATATACTAGGTAACAAAGTGAGTATGAAACTAAAGCCATCAGGATGTTAGCATAGCTTAGGAGCTGTACACAGATAGCCATTTATATACTGACTATATCATATGTATAGAATAAGTTTGTATAAGGTGTGTAAAGTCTTTTTGATAAAATACTTGCTATAGCTTAATTCTTATTGTACAGACATGAGAACGTAGCACTTGGCAGGAACATGAATAAACAGGTTTTGCTTGGAAAGATGTTGAGCTAATCCTTTAGAAAACCTGCCTGAACAAAGTAACATGACTAAGCTCTTTTTTTAGGGCACCCAGCTTCTTTATTGCTGCACTGCACTAGTTTCACGTGAACTGATGAATTTCTGAAGTTTCAGGCTAAAAATATAAAAAATCCAAACAAAAACTTGCCTGCAAAAAAGCCCTGTTGCCTGTTAAATGTGATGATTAGTTTTCTGTTAAACAGATCAAACACTGGAGTGGTATTAAAAAAAAAACCCCTGAAAATAAAGAAAAACTTCCATAAACATCTTAATATTTCCTGTTCGGCTAGCTTTCCAGAAACAGAAGATCTTCAATCAATGATAATAACACGTAGAAAGGCAGCAAAATACCTCTTTTCGCATAACAGTTTCCAGTTGCTGTTAATTGAATAATGTAAGAAGTTATCAGGCAGTGTAATGAATTATTAGCTCATATTTTCAGGCGTACATCTGCATTTAATTTTAATTTCAATGTGTATTTTTAGAAACCTTTATAATCATATTATTACTGCACCTAGTTCTATGAGGGTGTGTGAGTGTTGTAGCAGTAAGTTGGTTGAGGTAATTAGTCTTTATTTTTTCAACCTCTCTCTCTGTCTAAGCTGCCTGATTTACCAACTTTGACTTTTGACCTGTAGCAGGGGCCGCATGTTGTTAACTATGTCACAAATCTGTTGCGTAATTCTTTCACTGTGAGTTCTGTGTGTTGCTAGCATGTGTGTCTGAGAATATGAGTTTTTTGGGTTTTCTCTTTGCTTACTTCTTTTTTTTGCATGTGTGTGATATTTGCGTAACCCCCCCCCCCCCCCACACACACACACACACACACTGTAGCCTCTTTTTCTAGTAGTAAACTGAGTCAGAATATTAATAATGTCTGAGCTCTGGGTTGTTTTCATTCATCGTGTCAAAGAGATTTACTGGAGAGCTGTTCTTTGTAGGAGTGCAATTGTTCAGTTTACAGTTAATTTGTTCTCAGTTACTACAGTGATGAAGTCGTTTAGAGTTCTGCGGCCTCTGAAGAATGTTTTGAAACCGACTTTGGCTTGCTGTAGATTTGTTTTACAATTCAGAGCAACTTCCACTGAAGCTTTTTTTTTCTTTTGCATGTCTGCCACTCATAATTTGCATTGCATCCCTTACACAGACATTAAAACTTGATTTAAGTTGTGTTTGCTTATTCCGACTGTAAGAATCAGATTACGGATTTGATCCTTACCTTCCTGGAGAGGATCTTTGCTCAACGTCGTCCGATGACAGACAAGCCTCCTGAGGCATTGCTTTCCCCCTTCCTCAAACTTCTGTAAATACCTGCAGATAAAAGTTTCAGATACTGTCGTAACTGCTGACAGTCTAATCTCACAAGACACACTCCACTTTCTCCCCTCAGTGACCCTATAGTGGGACTGTCTCACTAACTCGGTTTTTAGGGCTATTTTTAGGCAGTAGCAAAGACACTATTACATTGCTTCAAACATTTAGGACTTTTCTAGGTCTTCTAAGATAGTTGGTGTTTTATTTAAGGATTGATGACTGAGTTCCTGCCATTGAAACTTTCAGCTTCAGGTCAGCTCTATTTGAATTTACTCCGCTTTATAGAATGAAACACTTGACTGGGCGTTCCAAACTGGCCGGAGAAAAAGCCTTCCCATTGTCAAACAGCCAACATTCTCAACATATTTCCGTGCTGCTGTAATGATGAATACATGACTACAAAAAGTGCACTAGTGTACCTGATGAACTGTAATGTAATCCCTTTCCTTCTTGCAAGTTAATGGCTGTACAGCACATTTACTGGCACAGCTTTGAAGTTTATAAGTTTGCCATAATTCACAGATTAATACGTGCGGAGCTGAGCTACATGTTTGATTCTGTCCAGATAGAGCTGAGGAAATTTAATTAGGCTTGTCTAATATGAAAGAGATGAATGCTTTCATTCACATTCTCTTTGAAAAAGGCCATTTAGCCACTGCTGAAAAGTGCTTATCCTGACACGGATAGTGCCAACTGTTTTATTGTGGGTCGTTCAGATCCACTGGATGATTTGTTGTAAATTCAGAAAGGTTGTGTTTATCTCACAGCCAGCTATCCAGTCATATTTCATGACTGCTGAGGCACAACTCTGTTGTACACTTCAAAACATCAATTTATAGCATACAGCTGTAAGAATCTTTAAGGATGATCGATCATCAGGATGTTAACATTTCAACCTCCCCTTTTCCTTTCAGCAGGTTGAGAGCTGTGGCTCTCTTAAAGACAGTGCGAGTGTAGGCCACAGCTACACTATGGCGATGGCACAGGTCTTCAATGGGGACATGGGCGGGATCAGAGACAGGATGCCCGATGCCTGCTTCCCAAAACAGGAGAAGCGGGAAGTCGAGAATGGGATTCCCAGAGACCCTTCCTCCTGCCGTGCAGAGGACAGCTCTCAGGGGCAGAGTCTGAGTCATCCTCAAGAGAACGGATTCCTGTCCAGCCGGGAAGAACAGGACTTGGAGAAAGCCAATGATGACTGCCTGATGACGCCGCGCAAGAAACGAGGGAGGCGGAAACTGGAGCACCCAACTAAATGTAAGATTTTGGCCATTTTCATTTGGGTTTTTTTTTTTTAGTTTTTAGTTGAGGTTTATTATCTTTTGATCAGTCTTGTGTGGCTCCAGGAAGAAAAAATCCTGGGCGTGTGACAAGTACAAGATGTTGAGTAATGAACCGTAAATGGATGTCAGACCAAGTAGGTCGACTGATGCTGCCAGGATTAGTAACACTGGGCTCGAAGAGGTGCCTTCATGCTGCTGCACAGACTAGTCTGCAAAGCAAATTGGTGATGATGATCTCCACTGTTAACATTTATGTGAGACACAGTATGCAGACTGTTATGCATGCAATATGTCGCTTATTTTGCCTCAGTTTGGGCTACCAAATGCTTTCAGTATGCAGAAGCAGTTGGCATTTAAAAGCTCAGCGTGCTCCATATGACAAAAATGAAATTACAAATGTAATGAAAAAAGAAAGGGATAATTACCAGATAATGTAGTGAAAAGAAGAGTGGATCACTTTACATTTATTATGCTATCCTCTAAGTTAATTACAATGTGCCGTTTTAGCAGGATATAAAAGAATACAAATTTAATTTACCCCAAACGTTTCGACTCATCCAGCAGTTCATTAAAACATCAAAGCGCAGACTACATGTACCAGCAGCTCTGACAGTATGAATTCACAAACTAATCTTGAAGACAACACTTAATTAAAAATTTAGGGAAAATGCCCAGATGTTTAACTTTTTAATAAGACAAGAACAGGCTCTGCTCCCAGTGTGCAGTTTTAGATTAAAGAAGCAATTATTTATTAATCTGTCTGTTCAGTTTTTCTAATAATTTCTCCATGCACAAGTAGTTTCTGCTGCCAGCTTCTCGAATGCGAATGTTCGCTGCATTTATTGGACTTTGTACAACGTAACAGACAAAATGATTAGTGCATGTAATTTATTACTCTACTCATGTTCATTTTGAAAATATGGCCACATTAACAGTTAAAATTAGCGGGATTAAATCGTTTATAATAGAGGGATGCAAGAAAATTAGGACAAAAAGGAAATGTCGTACTGAAGAATGCCTCAAATATTTATTTTTCAGGAAATAATTTGACAAAATAATTATGGCAAATATAATTATTTTGTATAGATCAGATTTTTGTTCTGTTGGACTAAATCAGCACCAGTCGCAGTGCACCAGGAGATAAAACAACCATGTAAAGCGATGTAAATCAGTGGGGCATTGTTGTGAGAAAATACTGCTGACAGGTAGGTTTTAGGCCAAGATGGAGATTAACCATATCACTTAGCCCCCCCAACACACCCATCACAGCACACATGCACTCCATTTTTTGTCCTATCTCTCCCTCAGCCACGTGCCTCTCCTGCTCCGCTCTCAGTCGGCAGACACACTGGCTATGACCTTGATGAGTGCAATAAATAAATCGAGGGGAGGAGCAAGTTCTCTCCTGGCAACGGGCCTCTGTTGGGAGCTGGCAGGTCTCTGTTGTGGCCACCTCCCTGTCGGGGGTCCTGCCAGGTGGATGGCTTTGTGCCCAGAACTCTTTACAAACTGAGTCTGCACTCTGCATACACCTGATCTGTGCTTCTAGGATCTGTTACTTCACTTCCAAGCAAAAGGCAGGAATATGCATATTGGCTGCAGGTGAAAAAGGGTCAGATTTCTTAAAGCTCAGTCCAGTGCCACTCACCATTAGCATGGGACGCAGATGGCATGGAAATCTGATTTCCACATTTCTACCTTAATGATGGTAATTCTCTGATAAATCATGAAAGTGTTTTGAGCCAACCATTTTCTTCCGCTTATTTGATTCAGGGTCGTGGGGAGAACTAGCCTATCCCAGCTGTCATAGGGTGAGAGCCAAGGTACACCGTGGACGGGCTGCCAATTTGGTACAGGGCTAACACAGTGAGACAATTTAATTCCACTGAGTTTTTTATATAGTGCCAAATCACAACAGTTGCTTTAAGGCGCCTTATATTGCAAGGTAAAGACCTTAGAATAATAGAGAGCAAACCCCAACAATTAGATGACCCCCTATGAGCAAGCACTTGGCAACAGTGGTAAGGAAAAACTCCCTTTTAACAGGAAAACAACTCCAGGGGTACCAGGCTCAGGGAGGGGCAGGTGTCTGCTGTGACCTGGACAAAAGACAGGATAAAAAACACTGTGGAAGAGACCCAGAGACGGACAACCATTTACACTCACATCCACAGCTGATTTAGTATTACCGGTTAAACCTGAATGTGTAAACTTGACACAGAAAGGTCCCAGCTGGGATTCACACCCAGGGCCTTCTTGCTGTGAGGTGACAGCGCTAATCAATGCACCGCATCTTTTTTTATTTTTACAGTGAGGAGAAGCCTTAGAAGTAGACTGTATGAAGTGAAAACTATTAGGGAGTATACTATTAGGGACTGCATGAAGTTAAAACTATTGAAAAGCACTTGACCAGTCTGTCAAAAGGCTAATATTACTGTCAGAAAAAGTGTTACTCGTGCCTCTATTCAAAGAATGTGTCTTTTTTGAGGACACTGATTTGAAACCAGTGGAAAGTGCAACATTAAAGCACTGTTTACAACTTTAGTCTAATATAGGAGCATGCTAACTCAGAAAATTAACAGCAGCTTTGTAAATTCCCAGTGTTTCAGTGACAAATGTGTTTGTAATTATTTTTCAAACATTAAGACCACATAAAGAATGACCTAATCTCTAAAATTTTGAAAGGGTTGTCAGCACTCTTTTCCACGATAACCACTTTTAATGAGCCCTGTGCCGTGATAATCTAGAGTGAATTGTGGGAGTTTGCAGGAAACAACCTATAAGCATTCCTTTCCACTTTAGCTGTGTAACAGAAATGAAAGGTCTCAGCAAAGTTTCTCTCACAAGATAAGACCAGTTGTCGACATGTCAGACCAGTTTGTCAGACAGAGGAACTAGGTAGTGTGATAAAGCACCGTTAGCCACAAAGTCAAACAAACAACCTTCACAATCAGATACTCAGAGTAGAGGTTTGCAAGCACTCTGCAAGTCCTTCAAAATCTGCAGCAGATGTTAGCGACATGGCTGCATCATGGTGTTCACCAGCAGCTATGTGGGATGATACAGCAGAAAGTTTGCTTGAGATTTTAAGATTTTTTTTTAATCAACATGGAGAAAGGATGGTGACATTTTACAGAAATGTGAAAGCAGCAAGGCGTTATGCAAACACTCTGGCATGCGCATGTATGATGTTAACATTTACCTTATTGCATTATACTCAACAGCATATCAGACTGCAAAAAAATCCCAAAACAATCCATGCAGGGGGCTTATTAAGGTTTTAACTAAACATTTAAAATGTGTTGGTATATCCTTTTTAGAGTGGAGAGACCTTGGTGGGAGGCACTGCGGTCGATCAATAGTCAGCTAAACAGGGTTTCTGTTATCCATCTGGAGGGTACAGGAAGGACTTTAGCTCCAGCAGGAGTTGAACTGAGCTCCAGCAATACTAGAGCTGGAACCCACTCAAAGTATACTCTCTGTGGGCAACATTAGCCAGCTCCTCATGCAAACCCAGTGACCTTGGCAGTGTGCATGCCTCACCGATTTGTTATATAGTCACTTATTCCCGATGAGGACAAGGAGACCAGTAGAGAGGGGTGGGGTCAGGGTGTGTGTGTGGGGGGGTGGTGGTGCAGCAAGTTCAGCCACACATGGAACCAACTTGAAGAGGCTGCTAAGAGAGCGGACTATTGTTTGGACAGGTTTGCAGGGCACTTCACTAACAATCCTGTGCAGAAAACACGCCATCAAAAGTTGTCCTTAACCTCTTAGGACTCGAGTGTTATGATAGTGTTTGGGCTTTAAAACAGCAGCTAGTTATGTGTACTCTGGCTGTGCCATCATGCTAATTCAGGCCACAGCTGCCTCAATGTTGTGTGTATGCTGCCCCGGTGTAATATCACTGAGCCAGGGCCCTTTTCGAAACACGTGCCTTCATTCAGATTAAACATAGTGAAAGTAATACACGAGCTTCTGGTTTGAGCTTCTGTGATGAAGCTGATTTTGGCTTGCTTATCAATGTTTCTGCAGCCACTGTGGCAGAAAACCTTTTCATAAATCATGAATCCCTGCTGCCAGGCTAGCGTTTCAGTTGGGTGATATCCATGCTTGCAGGCTAACCTCTCGCTGCTCCGCTGAACACAGGCAAACAATGCCTTTTAAGAATGAATAACATGCCGTTGTTGGTGTGCACCCCCAGACATTAAATCATGGCCAAGTTAATGGGAAATCCCAACTGGAGCTTTTACTGTGTTTGAAGCATTTTTATTAGACTGCGGTTTCAGTGCACGTTTCAGCAAATATTTTCAGTGCCATTTTTGACAGCTTTACCCCGCTGCTGTACCTCTCACTTACGGTTTCGCAACTTCCTCTGTACAGTTAGGCACTCTTTCCTGTGCAAAACACTGGACTTGCTGGTACTCTTTAGCGTCTTGAGCAGTAATAATATATCAGCGGTGGGTAAAGCATGATGATTTCATGTAATTGCGGGAATGTTTTTACAGATTTTTAAAAAGAAGAGTAGAATTTTCCAGTAGTAATGTTGGGAGGTTTGCATTTTTGGATCAAAATGCCATAATACAGCGGTTAGAGCTTTTCTTATATGAATATCTCCTCATTTCTTGGCAAGAATAGCACCCTGAAAAAATTTAGCTTCTTACACTGAGTTTCTGCCCACTTAAACCCACACATATCCATGATTAGTTGTCTTTTTGCTTATAAATGAAGGACTATAGTTGTTAGATTGACTCATCCACTTAAAATCTAAATATTGCTCAAAATTCTTGAACGCTTGCTTGTTTACAAAGATTCTTATTACTATATTATTACTGTAGCTGGTTATAGTTTGACCTAAGGCTGGGCCATATCATACCGTTCACGGTAATACCGGTATAATGTTGGGCAACGATAAGAAAATGAAATATCGCGATAGAATATGGGTAAAACGCACATGCGTAGTGCCTTTCTTTTCATATGCACATGGCGGAAAAAGCATGGTGGAGAATGAGAAGGGCGAAAGCGGGTCGTTGAATGAAACGGATGAACCAGAATTGGTTTGTAAAAATGCTGCAACTTCAGTGGTGTGGAACTGGTTTAGCTTTCGTCTGTCAGACACACAACAAAGCACTATTTTTGGTAGAGCATGCTAGCGGGACGACGTTATTACCGTGTTCTTTGGAAAATACGGCACACTTAAAATTAATCCTTTGATTTTTCTGAAAATCAACAGTGCCCCTTATAATCCCGTGTGCCTTATTTATGAATTCTGGTTGTGTTTACTGACCTCGAAATGATTTTATGTCGTACACGGCGCTCGAAAATCTGTCAAATATTTTAGTACGACTTTGCTAACCTACGAACCCGCACCGCTTGATGGATTGTCGGAGCATTACGGCTATCGTAGGCAGGAGCCTCGCAGAGTGATACGTACTGTGCTTCAACATAATATTATCGTATTGTGTGTGTATAACCTCTTTTTAAGTTTTATGGATATTATACATGGTTATGCTGAGGCCAATTTCCACTAGAAATGCCTTTTGGTTAAACTGTCAGCAAGGAATTTGCATTTGCACTGTTAAATTTTTATATAACTTTAATGCTCATAAAAACAGCTGCTTGTTTAAGTAAAAATACATTGATGGGATTTTTTTTGTACTAATAAAGTTGTGGAGTTGTAAAGTATTTTGTCTAGTGTCAATTATATCGTCAGTTATATCGTTATCACAAATTTTCAAATGCATATCGTGATAAATATTTTTGGTCATATCGCCCTGCTCTAGTTTGACCTACTACTTACATTTGAACTACTTTTGTGCTGTTGTATAATTTAACGTGTGATATCATATTCTAAAAGTTGTACAGTGGCAATCAGACATTTTTAACTGCTGCATGAATGTAGTCTAGTAAACCGTACTAATAATCTGTAGGAAGTCCCTCAGAAATATTATATCAAAACTATCAATACTCATTTTTCTCATCGCCATGGATGCATGAGGGATTTCTTCTCTATAGTGTTGGCAGTGTTAAAGCCAGTTTGCAATTTTGGGGTGTCCAAAATAATGGAAATCCCAAAACGGTGCTTGTGTTGTACAGCGAGAGGCATTCAATGTAATCTTCAGTCTTCAGTCTTGCAACCGAAGATTATCTGGGACAAAAAAATTCTCACAGTGTCTAATATTTAGGACATTTCTAGCACAGCTTCACCTACTTCCAAGGTCTGTGGAGATAAGCAGTAGTTTTAGACAGGTTGACAATCCAGGAAAACCTGTGGTACTTCATTACGTATTGGTCAAGTAAGCACTGGAGCTTCAACCTCTTTAATGTCTTCCAACCAGCCAGCAGGAATGCATCATGAAGTGATGTGTCTAAATGGTATCAGTGGATTTTAAAATGGGCTAAACCAATTGACTGGGACAACCAAGAAGGAAAAATAGTTGAGTTGTGGCAGCAGCAGCGTATTTGTATGAAGTGTCCCCCCCAGCTGTTATCCTGACTCCATCATGAAGAGTGTAGTGTGGAAAGGAGTAAAAAAAAAACCAAACAATATATTTAAAATGGAAAACTAAAGATAGGCTTGGAAAGGCGTATCAAACAGAAGTCTATTAAACAGGTGTGTGCAGGTAACTGTGTAAGTGTGCGTGTGTGCGTGTAGGTGTGTGTGTTTATATGTGTGGACAAAGATATGACACTGCAGTTATCTTTTGGATAATTTAAGATGTCATTTGGACTGTAGCCAGCTGGCCTCAGCTGTCAGGTTTTCTTTTTATTCTTTTTTATTTTTCCATTAAATTGATTCAGTGGGGTTTATTAAAACAGTTCCAAATGTGAAAATAAATCTTTTAAAACTAAGAAAAAAATAAAATAAAAATAAAAACTCCTACTGAATGAACTGTGAGGTGAAACCCTCCTGTTAGCTGTGAAGTCTGTGATCTTTGAATGCCCAAACTTAGCTTTGACAAAATTGTACTCAGCTAAGGTACAAAGTAAATTATTCACTCCTCAGCTTTAATACACAAAATAGGAGGCTGTTTTTTTCCTTCCAAAATAATGTTGACAAGCACTGGCTATTGTGTCTCCTCACTACATACATCTCCATCTACACAAGACAACTGCAGGGAAATGAGAATCCTGTGTCGATCCATTTCAGGCTTTGGAGATTGGCGGGGAGATTATATACAGCCCCAGAGTCACAGACGTGAAGCAGTGTACTGTTGCCTTCAAAACTCACTCTCAGTAGTTAGGGAGGGGCCATGTTAATGGCAGCCAGCTGTGTTTCTCATGAAGGGGGGATATCAGGTCAGAAACACAACATTTGCAAGTAATCCTGGCCACCCTCCATCTTCATCATAATTTGGGCAGGCCCTCCGAATGTTCGGAGTGGCTATGGTATCTTTCAGCAGTTTATTAACTTGACTTTAATTTGATCAAACACGTCATTTATGGGGGTCAGATTAATATATGTATAATATGGCTCAGTGATGGACGAGAGCTCACTGAAGCTCAACATTGATACAGCGAAAGCCGATGCCAGCTCCCTCTCTCTTATGAATGATTCAGGCCATCCATTGTGTCACTGTCTTCTCTCTAGATGTGGAGCACAAGGAGGAGGATGGGAGTGATGCGGTAAAGACTGAGGTAAGATTTCTGTCCTGTTGTGTCTTTATTCTTTGGTTAATGTAGCTAAGGTGACTGTCCCACGTTGCAGAAGTGTAGCTTCATTTATTGAAGTGGGTGAATTACCTTGCTCGTGTCAAACCAGAAGTCAAACCGGTTGGGTTCTGAACTGAACATGGCAAAAATGAGAAGCTATTCCTTTAAACTTACTCATTAAACTTTTGCCACATGCCTTCCCATAAATGGAGCAAAGAAGCCTACACTGTATCAGCACCATTACACAAGTGGAGGCTATTCGTTTTCTTGCCTTTGGACTTATGAAAGAAATGGTACCTGATGGTGTATAAATTTGAAATATCAAATACACTTGGGAGCTTGTTGTATAAGTCGGTATTGTTGGCCTTGAGTCTGTTAGACATGGTGACATCATTTCTTCCTGCCTGACCAATCACCAGCATGCGAGACATCATATTTTTAGCAATGTAGTTAACCCCATCTTAAGTTTATTATTACCCAGTTGTTACCTAAATTGTTAATTTGCAGGTTGTAGCGACAGATCAGTCATTTTACTACAAATCTGGATGCTTCCTTATGACAGAAACTCTCAGAAGAAGAATCAAAAACAAATAGCTAACTTTTTTTTTTAACGCCTTAAACAGGGAGGTCGAGGCAGGCTGCGAGGGGGAGTTGGTTGGGAGATCAGCCTTCGTCAGAGGCCCATGCCCAGAATAACCTTCCAGGCTGGTGACCCTTATTACATTAGCAAGAGGACCAGAGAGGAGTTGCTGGCCAAGTGGAAGATGGAGGTGAGTACCCCAGCTCTGTCCCAGCCACCACAGACGGCAGGATGAGTGACAGGCGTTGACTAAAGCCGCCAGGGTAAAAGACAGAGCTCGTAGTGCATTCATGCTCTGCCAAGTGTATTTGATGGGTCATTTGATATCTCATGAAGGTACCATTTATTTCAGTGGATTTCCAGGCCTTTCTGGCTCAGTAGGCTCCTGTGTCTCCTGGCTTAGTTCTTGTGTCTTGCATTTGCAGAGAAGAAATCACACACAGCTGTGTAAATAGCATTCGTTTGGTGTGTTGATATGATTCATGCCTCCTGGATGAAAATGTGTTACATTTCGATTTGCATCATTCTGACTGCTTTTGGTGTGTTGAAGCTGAGCCAGCCAATGCAGTCTCCTAAGGACAGATTTTCCCTCTGTCTTTGTTAATATCGAATGTACTTTTAATTGGCTAGATCAGACTAAGTTTAGATTTAAGAAATGGTGTTTAAAAATTAAAGAAGTCCAGTGTGAGGATGATCTTGTAAGAGTAGTATTTTCAAAGCTTTCGCAGATGCTTATATATGGCACGGGTTCATAATTTAATGGGAAAGGATTCAGGAGTAAAAAAAGTAATTATCAGCATATTAACCCATTTTCTTCCTGTGTATTCAGTCAAATAGAAAAAAGTAGTGTATTATAGATGCACTTAAAAAAATTCTAGCAATGTATTTGTAAGGTTGTTAACAACTTGATGTGAAGACACTGCTTGACTCTGCCCACCATCTGCAGCTGTGCTGTGTACTTTGCTATTTGTACTGCAGAACGTATTATAGACAAAGTCAGAGTTCCTCTGCTGGACAAACACCAGCCGACTTTACTGCTTTGAAACGTAATCACAGTAGCAATCATTTCATCTTTCAACCCAACAGTTGCAGAGTAAATTTAATTTGTATATATAGCTATATGTAGCACTAAATCATAACAACAATCGCCTCAAGGTGTTTTGTATTTTAAAGTAAAGCCCCCCTGACAGTATTGCCAAATCAAACATACTGAGCAACCAGCTGTAGCAATCCCTATTGAATAATGGGGCTGCCGAAAGTAGATTTTATAGTGGCATGTAAATGCATCATGAGTCGAAAAGAAGCACTCAGTGCATCATGGGAAGTCCCCCAGCAGCTTCAGTTGGTAGCAGCATAACTAAGGCCTCAGTCGCACAGGTCTTCAGACAGGTTGGCAACCCCCTGCCAATCTCCAGTCGGTAGAGAAAAATGTGTATGCCCTGACAGGTTGCTGAGTGGTTCCTCGAGGTTGCTGGCTGCTACTGGGTGAGATTGGATGCAAAGAAGGTGCTGCATCAAAAACCTAATTGGTTTGTTCAGCAGCAGATTTCTGTGGCTGTGGTTGCATGGATTTGCAAACATGTGGTTGCAAAACTTGAAAAGGTTCTACTTTTGCAAAGTGCAAAAGTAGAACTTTTGCTATTCAAGTAAAAGTTGTCCCTTTTTGCTGAAACCAACACACCTTCAAAAGATGCAACTTTTACTGTGAAAATAAATGGTTTCCTTTTTATTGTTTGCATTCCACTCTTCACAGACTCCCTATGGTTTAGCATGTAGTTGGAGTGCTTTTAGACAAGCTGACCTCTTCTGTATGGGCGACTGCAGCGAAATACTAGCAACCAAAGCAGTTGTAAGAAATTTTTTTGCATGTCATCATCTTTTTGATTAATTACATATATATTTTTTCTGACCAGGCGGTCGCCATTCAGTCTCTAGGAGATTAAGGGAAGGTCCAGGGTCACCGAGTACAGCGCTAACTCTAAGCTTTATCAAATATGATAGTTAGAGAGCATGCTTGTTTACCAAATGCAAACTGGGAGGTTCCACAGGTGAAGTGCCTGAAAGCTGAAGGGTCTGCCTCCCATTCTACTTTTAGTCTACACTCTGAGAGTGAACTGCTCTAATACAAAAAAATATGTTGGAGGCCAATGATTCAGGACTTTGTCAGAATAAGGATTTCAAAGTCATTCCTGGATTTAGAAGGAAGCCAATAAAGAGAAGCTGAAATAGGAGAAATATGATCTGTTTTTATGGTCCCTGATAGTACTCTTGCTGAATCAAACAGCATTTGCAAACCAGGAATTTCCACTTGTCTAATTTTACTGTTGGATGATGTTGCATTGTGGTACAGTTGGCCTTCCTTTTTTTCTTATTTTTGCCAGAACCAGTGGCCACTTCCAAATAAAGGAGGGGATTTTTACACAGGTTTTATGAAGACCTCTGTGCTACCTGTTAACACACTTCAAACAATATTTTATATCCATTAACTACACTCAGAACAATCACACAGCTTGCTCTTTTATCTTCTGGCAAATATTTATCCTTGATTTTTCTTTTTAGAACATTTATCATCTGTGAATGATGATAGATCATCCTTCATCATTGTAAAATTCTCCACATTGCTTATTTAATCCTCATAGTAATGTGATGGCACCTACCTTCATCTGTTACATAATGGGGAGTCTTCCATTTCTTCTGCTGCTCGCTTCTCCCTCTGCTCTCCTCGGGACCGTAAAAGTGTCTCCAGAGAGAAAATATTGCCAAATTAGTCCTACGAGTGAAATGTCATAAAATACAAAGTGGGTAGTTCACATTTTCCAAACAGAGGTGGATACTCTTGAAGAAGTAGCTGTACAAGACAGGGATTTATGGGGATTTGCAAGATGCAAATTTTGAATGTACCTGCTCCCCCCCCCCTTCCCCATCCTTTTCTTATCTGGCTTTTTGCAAGCTTTGAACTCATTTGCATAAAAGGGTGATTTGTTTTGACATAAAAGCCCTTTCTTGATATGATTCATATCCCGTAATTTTGGTTCTGCTCTTGCTACAAAGATCTTTGCTGTTGCATTCTGCTGCAACAGGGGCCATATGTTGTTGAAAGGCTGTCTTGCACTTTCTCCAGGATCCCTGTTTGTTTCATTTGCCCTGTGTTACAGTGGACTTCTCGGTCTCTCCCTCTCCTTTTCCCTGCTCCATTCTTCCAAGGACCCCTCCCCCAGCTATGGAAATGAACTCTGTGCTATGGATATGAGGGTGAAGATGAGGTTTGCAGCAAATTTCCAACCCTGCTTGCAAGAGAGCCTCTTGGCTCCTTGCCAAAACTTTGCAAGTCCTCTCTAGCCAACCAGCGTTCCTGTCGGCAATCACCTGACCCTGAATTCCCAGACAAAGAAATGTTCATGCTTTCTTTTTTTAAGCGATCTCTCCTACGCCAAGAGTGGGGGTGGAAAAAAAACTTCAGCCCCACACTGGATTATGAGGGTTGCACGCTGGCGTGTATGGGTATGTGCACTGCATTGTTTGTTTGATAACACAGGGGGATAGTGTGCATGTCTGATTAGCCTGCTTACAGCGAGGGGAATATGCTGACTTCAGGTATTTCCACGAGAATTGTTGTGGACCATCTGCTCTGCACGGCTTAAAGGGAAACGTCTCTTTAAAAAGGAAGAGGGAGCAGGGAGCTTTAGCCGTGTTTGGGAAAAAGTTGATTGGCATGAAAAAAACTTTTTCCCCTGGGTTGAATACTTGCTCAAACTATTTCCTGCTTCAGAGCAGCAGCTAGAAATGTTAGAATAGCATTGTTTTCAGAGGTGAAGTATATTTAACTTTTGAAAAAAATGTTTGTTTTTTATTTCCTCAGTGCCGGTATCCTTCACCTTACATAACATGCACCTAGAAAAAGTGTGAAGTGAAGCCCTTTTCTTCCTATCTCTGTGCACTTTGTTCTGTTTGACTCCTAACATAGATTACTGTAAAAACTCAATCCCTTAGAAATATTTTAAGTGGCTTTTTTTGTTAACAACTCTAGTTGTGGATTAATGGAGAAGTTGATTTATGTATTCATGGGTAGCTCTGTAAAATTCCTAATTATCTCTTAAAGGGATGTAATACAATGAGAAACAGATGGCCTTTTTTAAAACGTATTTTCTGGGCGATGTGACCCCCCGCACCCCCTCTTCCGAGGACACTCATGTTGTAGGGATCAGTGCTAAAAACAGCCTAATGAAAGCAGTAGCCGCTGAACCTGACATTTGTGCATTTTTGCAAAGTATTTCCACGCTAAAAGCTTTTTCAAAGCTTAGGATCAGATTATTCTCCATTTGGAGTTAACTACACCTGTTGTGGCTTTAGTTTTTATTATTTTGCTGCAGTTCTGCTCAGCAGATAAGCTTAGGTCTTTGCACTGAAAAGACATCTCACTGCATTATCCATCACACAGTCACACAAATGAGTCCCCGCTGTGCCTCCCCTGCCTGTTGCGCATGACAGACTACTGCATTCAAAGGTCACACTCTTTTGTGTTGTTTCAAAGGCTCAGTGTAATTTTTGTGACAGTGCATTTCGTCTAATGTTTAGGATACCTGATTGTTTTGACTAAATGGCATTTTTTCTTGAAGTTTTAACACGCTTCTCTCTGTAATCAGATTTGATTTTCTCTTTGTAGCTGGATCATATTATTTTTAACATGCACAGTGTTGTTTCATCTCAGCAACTGCACTTTTAAATCTTTGACCCGTAAATACTGAGACGTCTATAACTTGTAAAGTTAATAACCATATAATAGACAGTTGCTGACTGCAGCTATGCAGTAAAAGTGACCTTTTTGTTAACAAGTGCTGCCAGATTTGATAGTAAAGTATCATCTGCACACCCCAGAGACCAATATCACTTCTCTTTTTTTTCTTCCTCCGTTGCAGTGCACTCTGTCACCCCTTGAGCCCTCAGGGTATCATGCAGCACATCCTCTAAGTCTGATTATCCCTTATTGTGCGCCCAACATGTCTCCACAGTCTGCCAGGGGCCTGCAGAGCTTCTGTTTTCTCTCTGCTCATAACAAAGTCCACGATCACTGGAAGCTTAGTCTTGCATGATACTTTAGAACATTTAACATAGTTTTTTGGAGGGTGGGGGAAGGGGGATTGTGTAGTTGTTTTCAGCACATTTATTTTGCAGTGTTTTTACAACTACAGTATGTCTGCTGTCATTTTTGGTATTGTTGTTCAGCACGGCGTGACAGCGGATATATGGTATTTCTGGTATCTGGTATTTCTAAGCTGTCAGTGACGGGCAGGCGTGTGTAAGTGATAAAGACCGCATTGTGTCTCTGCTACCTCCTTTCGTATTTTCCCCTTTAGACTCTGAGGGCCTGTCTTGCTGGTGGAGCTGCACACACACTGTGAGGCCCCCAAAAGGGGGCAAGACAAATATCTGGTTCTTATAGCCACTGTACTTTCTCTCCTCCCCCCACTGGCATTTTCAGCGTCACTTTCTCATTGGCTCCGAGGAGAAGGAGTCATGGAGACAGCCGAGTCCTAAAAACACAAAAACGAATGCAGGAAAAAGGTGCTTCATTGGCTTTTACAGATAACTCTGTATACCTGCAATTACCAGTCAACAAATATGAAGAAACTCACTGTGCCAGTTTAATTCATTAAACCAAGACTAACTAACCTTCCAGTTAGTCTTAAGTCAGCTCATTTCGTCACAGCTACACCAGTGACTGCCCTCCTCACTTGCCCATAACAACACGGATTATTCCACCACAAACTATGTCAGCTTAACTGGCATTTGGTAGTTTTTGTATTTTACCAACTGGAACCGCACATTCACGCAGGGCTCTCGAACACTAACTTCAGTGTTCTTGTACTGGAGCCAAGAGGCCTAACACATATGGCCGAGGGCTTTGAACCATCCATCCCGCACTACAGTACAGATATTTATAAACCACAGCAGAGCCTCTTGATTGAAGAGCACATGTTTCTACTCTTCTGCGCCGACACCCCTCCCCATGCTCGGCACTACCTCCCCTTAAAGGCACTATTGTTTACTAGTCACACTGGGGGAGAGGACGGAGCGTTGTGCTATACTCTCTCTCAGCCTCTCTGCTGTTTGACTTTTTTTCCTCCTCTTCCCACAGAGCCTCTGAGTGAGATATGAGAACCTGAGAAACACTTGAGCAAAAGTAAGCACAGCTGTGCAGCACTGCTCTCACGTGGAGCCTATAGTATGACCAGCACGTGTTTACATATGGTACTGCATATATTCTGTGTGTGACAAAGGAAAAGAAAGAAAGGAAGAAGAAAGTTAGCACGTGTTCGCAGTACAGCCCTACTGGGTGTGTGTTTGAAAGAGAGAGAGAGAGAGAGAGAGAGAGAGAGAGAGAGAGAGAGAGACATCAGAATGAGTGCAGCTGTTGGGGATTTGCTGTGAGAGGCTTAAGTCCCGGCTGTGTCTCGTCCTCTCTGATCGACCTAGCGGTTCAGTGTCAGGTACCACAAACCAAGTGAACGATACACTGCAGGTCTGTACACTATAGAGTTATTGTATTCAGTGCTGCTGATGAATAGGTCTCACACGCAGAGATAAAGACGCGTTTGCAAAGGCTACCATTCTGCATTTACACAGCAGAAATGAGGCGTGCCTCTTATGTTCTATAGCTAAATAGCTTCAAATCCGTCAGCCTCTGTACAGCTATATCTATATCTGAGGGAAGCATTTCATGCATGACCAGATTTATGGAAGACTGGGCTGCGTAACAAATTGTTACCCTTGTGAGTAAAAAACTGTGTCCATAGAAGTTGTTGGCAGTTTTACTGCTTCTCGGATGAGAGGTGAAACGTCTTCAAGCAACTTAAAGAAGTCCAGACGCTTTTCTTTGCAAGCTCCTTTGACTACGATGACCTGGATGACTGAGAACCTTCACAGACATTTTGGCAGTTTTACATTTTTTTTTTATTTTTTTTTTTACTTCTTTGATATATTGCGTTTATATTTCCTTGAGGTTAATAAGACCCCCCCCCCCCCCCCCCAAAAAAAAAAACAAAACAACAAAAAACAAAAAGAAACATCACACCACCCCCTATAAGCAAGCACTTTGTGACAGTAGGAAGGAAATACACTCTTCTAACATGAGGAAACCTTTACCACAAGCAGGATCAGGAAGGGGCAGCCATCTGCTGTGACCGGTTGGGCATGACAGGAGGAAGACAGGACAAAAGATTCATGATGGGAGAGATATTTAATAATTAATAAAGATTAAATGTGATTTAGTGATGTATTAACAGAGGTACTGAAAACAGACTGAATGAGCAACAGGAAGCCCCCCCTAGCAGCCTAAGCCTGTTGCAGCATTACTAAAGAAGGGTTCAGTGTCACCTGATCCATCCCTTGCAGCGTTCAGGATCAACTGAAGGCTCTTCAAGTTTTTAAAGCAACCTGATTATAACGAATTACAGTAGCTCAGCCTAGAAGTGAGGCACAGGTTACACATCATTTATCTACCTTTGTTTATTTTCAATTAATTTTTTAACTTGAAAATGTCAAACTGTGCCTATTTTTGTGGTTTAAGAATGTTGCAAATTGATAAATACTCACATAAAGGACGTTGGTAAATGATTAAGCTTCAGTTTAACACTTCAGTAGGTTGTCCATCAAACACAAACCACACAGTGTTATCAGGCTAAAGGGTCGCACACCCATGTTTAGCTGCAAAGCGTGGGGGTTTCTGCTCTGATAGCCAAGAGGTATGTTATATGAGGATTTGGTTCAAATAAGCTAGATTTTTCACAGCGTTTTGAGAAATATTGTAGTAAATGAAGTTAAGACAGCAAATATTTGAAATCTTGATGTTTCATCATTGCTTGGCTGATTTTTTTTTTTTTTTGCAAGTACCTGGGTTTCCTGTGCTTCATTACATATCTTGACAAGTTGGTGGGGTATTAGTTAAGTTATTAGCTAGTGCTACCATGCTGAAAAAGACAGCTGCTAATTAGCGCCAAGTAACATATAAACAAAGTATCACTCACCAAAACTGGTGCTCAGAATTTTTGAAAAGGTACAATTATTTGCACAGCAAGTCAGTATTTGTCACACAGTTGTAGGGCTGGGAGATATGGCCTAAAATCCATATCATGGTATAATTTGAAGCATGTGCGGTAACGATATATATTGCGATATATTCTTTTCTTCTGTATAACGTATTTTACAAAGTATAAGGCACACTTAAAATCCTTTAATTTTCTCAAAAATCGACAGTGTGCCTTATGTATGAATTCTGGTTGTGCTTACTGACCTCAAACAGATTTTATGTGGTACACGGCGCTCAAAAATCTGTCAAAAATGCTTTAGTACGACTTTGGTAAGCTATGAAGCCACACCGCCTCGGAGCATTACGGCTACCGTAGTCAGGAGCCTGGTAATCTGGGTCCAAAACTCCATCTTCTTCAGGTCCCAAAGTCAAAGGAACACTGCGGCATTACTGACAGTTAAAAACTGTCTAAATTATTTCATCTTTAATAAAATGATCAGCGTTGCTGCTTTACCAGTTGTAACAATTAAGTTTAACATCCAGGCATCCATGAAAACAGAATTTATTAAATTCAACGGAGTTAGAAGTTAGCAGGAAGTTAGCTCGCTGGTTTCCACCTAAACATGACATGCCATGTTCTGACTGAGAGATATCTGAAGAAATTCAAACGTACAGCTCTGCTATCACTTCCAACATAAATGAGGACAGAAAACTAAGCAGTGACGTTTGTAGGGTTACTGAAGTTGGACTAGCTGGTATATAATAATGTCCTACGTGATTGCTAGCAAAACAGCTATGTTAGCATAACATTAGCACAGTGAAGCTGAAGGATGAACGTTAACTTTTTTCCACTCGATAAAAGTTAACGTGAGGGTTCTGCTGGTTAGGGACAAATGCAATTGCATAGCAGGATGCTATAAACGGACCAAACTTCAGTCAGGAGAACAACTAAGATAATCCATCCACAATACGAGGTTAGTCATTAATATACAGCAACAACATGGGAATAGAGCAGCTGCGAGGGAATTCGGCATTAATGAATCAATGGTAGGGAAGTGGAGGAAGCGCAGTTTTTGACTTTCCTCATATTCCAGAAGTGCTTTGTCTCTTTGCTATTACTGTCGCCCGGTGTTCTGGGAATCCATCCTACCCGAAAAAACATCCTACCCAATGTTAGATGATGTTGTTTGCAGCCGCTGCAACCAGGCGCAGCTTGATAATGACACCATCAACATGTGCTATTGCGGTAGAGCGGTATAGTAAAAATCTACTGCTGGCCAAATTTATATCGTTTCTACCATATACCGTTTATACCGCCCACCCCTACACAGTTGCATGAAAAGACACAAAATGAGAGATGCAGATGAAGTCTGGAACATAGCTAGCTGTTACAGCTCCGTCCACCTGTAATTTTAAGGCTTAATAATATTTAAAACGGAGGTGTTAACAAATCAGATCCTGCACAGCTGGTGTGAGGGCAGTAATTTTTCTATAAATACCAAAACCATGTTTTAACATGGGAGGGTATGGTTATTGAGTTGCTGTTGGAGCCAGCCTCAAATGGCCAATCCAGAAAGTGCAGCTTTGTGCTCTTACTGGTTAGCTTCATCACAAGTGGCTTCTTTTTCTTCTTTTTTCACAGTTATTCTTCAGCTGTTTGTATTAATATACAAACAGCTATGTCTGATTTGGTCACATTTATACATATTTTTTGTAAATTATATTTTTTTAAATCCTCTAATAGTGTAAATTCCTGATATCTTGATATCTAGCTTAAACTTACTTAAACTCAGTGACTGCACGCATCATGTCCTCATCTCTGTTATCACTTGGCTTTGTTTCAGGCAGAGAAAAAGGCCAAACAAATGTCAGCAATGAATGCGATGAAGGATCACGAGGATAATGAAACAGAGACCCGGAATGAAGAGGTCTCAATAATCAAACACCCACAGCCTTCAAAGCAGCAGCCGCAGCAGCAGCTGCAGCCGCAGCCACACACTAAGTCTCAGTCACAGCCTCAGTATCAACAGCAATCACCGCTGGTGCTGCCACAGCAACAGCAACAACTGCAACATCAGCAGCCACCTCAGCAGCAGCAACAGCAGCAACAGCCTACTGACCCAGCTTCCCCCACTGTGGCCACGACCCCAGAGCCTGTCGCCATCGAAGGAGAAGACAAGACATCCCCCAAGACTCCAGACACTGAGTCTGAGTATGAGGTAAGATCATTTTGGGTTTCCCACTGACTCGTGTCTGGTTGTAAGCTAGTCTGTACTGGATAAAGGATCCAGTTGACGGTGAGGGTTCATCTTTATCATGCAAGGTAGCCGGTCACGTTCTGGGAATGTATTCATTTCAGATATTTACATAATTTCTTCTGGGATTGTTAAGAATTCTGATTGTGACATCTGCAAACTTTAAAGGGCAAACGAAGCATTCAAATAAATGACAGGTTTTTAAATATGCACTAATTTAACGGTTATTTGGAGTAGATATGTGTAAATCAATTACTTAATTCGGCAATTATTCAACCTATTTTCATAAGCTGTACTTTTTTCATAGTTTTCTCCCACATAAAAATCCCTAGCATTGTTAATTTTATGGGAAAGTGAGTTTAGCTTTCTCAGAAAAAAAAGGTGATTTGTGATGTTGCTACGGTCACCATTTTCATATAAACGTTTTTATCTAAGCGATCTAACCATCCAAAAAGTAAAAAATATCCCTAGACAGGCTGTTGAAAAAAGGTTTCACAACTCTGCCCACAAGTCATAGCAGAGGGGATGATTTGTCTTTTCTTTTGGCTGCAGGACGGTCGTGGTTTTGGCATCGGCGAGCTGGTTTGGGGGAAGCTCCGAGGATTCTCTTGGTGGCCAGGCCGCATCGTATCCTGGTGGATGACGGGACGTAGCAGAGCTGCTGAGGGAACCAGATGGGTCATGTGGTTTGGAGATGGAAAATTCTCAGTGGTGAGTCTTTAGAGCCAACATTAATATTGCTGTTAGGTCTTTTTTTTTTTCTTCTTCAAGCAAAACAGACGTCTGTTTATAGTGACAGCCACAGACTTTATAATGAGCTTATTGGTTTTATTTACTCAGCCAGATGATCCTTTAGAATATAAACAGAAAACTCAATGTCTGGAAAGTTTTTTTTTTACCTCAACACGATTCCTTTAAACATGCGGTGTAAACAATCGTTTATTTTTATGTGTATTTTCACAGGTTTGTGTAGAGAAACTATTGCCTTTAAGTTCCTTTAACAATGCCTTTCACCAACCAACTTACAACAAGCAGCCCATGTACAGGAAAGCCATCTACGAAGTCTTACAGGTGAGCATGGGAGAAGATTTTAGGGCACAGCTTTCGTTGTAGTTAAACCTTTAAACTTACAAAGCGAATGTATCTGACATTCATATTTTTTACATGTTTTCAATCTTTCATGTAAAGACTTCAATATCTGCTGTGGCATTAAACCAAAGCCTACTGACACTTAGCTTGGCATAGCATAAAGACTTGAAGTAGGGTTGAAGCAGCTGCAATGGTTCTTTAGAAAGGCCACGAATATTAACATGGCACATCTTGTTTGTGTCTTTGTGTCTTTTTGCAGATATAGAATAAGAAGTAACTTTATTCCATGTTCCCCAGTCTTTTTGAGCATCTCAGGAAGAGGGTGTTTAAGAAGCTTTATGAAAATTGCAGAAACGTTTCTGCAATTACCATAATTTGGAGAGCCAAATGCAAAAAAAACGAAGAAGTAATTTCAAAATAAGTGCTCTCAATGAGAAATTCAAGAGCAAAATTATCCAAGACGCCCCGCAGGCAGAGCCCTCTCAAATTATCCACCCATTTTAGGCATAGTATTAAACTGAATGGGACTAAAGGATCTTTACTGTAAATATCATAGAATAAGAATACATTTTTGGTGAAAAACATTTTGAATGTGTTTGTAGGTGGCTAGCAGCCGGGCAGGAAAGGCCTTCATGGCCTGCCCTGACAGTGATGAGACAGAGACCTCAAAATCCGTGGAAATGTTAAACAAGCAGATGATTGAGTGGGCTATGACAGGATTTCAGCCCACTGGACCCAAAGGCTTGGAGCCACCAGAAGGTAAGATGACATCACTATTTTAACCCTATTTATGACCCATCTGGAAGAGTTAAAAATTGCTATATATAATGGCATAGCAGATGTATTCTATACACTTGGTAATTAAAAACATCCGTAACATTTGGTGCAATATTAATTTTTTGCTTCTGTTGTGCACCCCAGAGGAGCGTAACCCATACAAAGAAGTTTATCCTGAAATATGGGTAGAGCCAGAAGCAGCAGCCTATACACCTCCTCCAGCCAAAAAGCCTCGCAAAAGCACAGCAGAGAAACCTAAGGTCAAGGACATCATTGATGAGAGAACACGAGGTAACGTGCCTCATTTATTGGGTTATATTGGAGTCATGAACTCTGTGTCCAGCTCCTTGGGGAGGTTGCGGCGGTGTTTTACATCACTATAGTGGTCTGGGAGGTAAGGTATGGACAAGAGATCCATTAGCAAGTGACGTGAGAAGGCAAAAAGATTCAGGTTGCTCTAAAGACAATAAATAGATGCTATCTAGAAAGACAGTGCCCTGTCTTTATTACAAGTATTACTCATCCTCCGTCTCTTCCAAATGACAAAAGAAGAAAAGAAGTGTAATTCAATTCAGTTTTATTTATGTAGTGTCAAATCACAACAACAGTTGCCTTAAGGTGCTTTATAATGTAAAATAAAGATCCCATAGTAATACAAGGAAAACAGAGGAAACTCCAACAATAACATAACCAAATGTGTATTTTGACTGACCCATCAAATGATCTGTTTGTTACATTATTTCTTTATATATCATGAAAGCATTTGTGCTGTCAGGGATTATCATGATGACTGATACTTTAAGTGGTTTCTGACATGTTTGGCGAAGAAGTTTTATTTGCGTGATACCATCTTAAATTTTAGTTTTATTTATTTTTTCCTATATTTTTTTGAATTTACTTCTAAAAAAAAATGAAGGAACTAACACAGATTCTTCATTTCTCTGTGTCAGAGCGACTTGTTTATGAAGTGAGACAAAAGTGCCGCAGCTTAGAGGGTAAGTGAAATGTTCTCTGTGTGCTCTTGCTTGTAGCAACACCGAAGGGCCTCTCAGGAGGCACCGACACACCTCTTATTTGTACCTGTTGTTGACGGGCAAAGCCGATTATATGCATGCATCTGTGTTCACAAAATAACAATGAGTAAAAAGGAGGAAATGGGTTTTCTGTAATTTCATCTACCTTATTAGCAGCTTTGTTTGTTTTCTCATAACCTGATAGCTAAACTAACTAGATCTAGACCTACAGTTGTGGTCAATGTTTACACACACTTATGGTCATGAATAATAATTTGGGGCTCAAACATACATTTCATTCAGTCTCTCTTAGCAAGTTGCAGCTCAACCCTTCTGAGCCATCAGCAAGCTTCTGGAATAATTATGGCTGTATATCTGACTGGTCTTCTAGGTGGTATTGACAGAATTAATTTAAATTTGTTGGTTTTCTGGTACATAGTACACACATTTTCAATAAGGTTCAGGTTGAAGCCTTGGGAAGGCCATTCCAGAAGCTTAATTTTAGCCTGCTTTATTCATTTTAAAATCAGTTTTGATGTGTATATGGGATCGTTGCCCAGCTGGGACATCCAATTATATCAAAGTTTCAACCAGCTGTTGATTTGAGGTGAAGTTAAAGGATTGGGTGATGCTACCACCATGCTTGACAATTACCTGACAGCTGGATAACGAAGTGTTTCTAGGTTGAAACACTCACCCTTACTACTCTAAGCATGCTTCTTGGTGTTGTTGCCTATCCTCTGTAATGCTGGCAAAGAGAAACTACCAGTCATGATCACTAATGAGAAGCTAACAGGCCTTGTCAAGTTAAAAGACATTGCAGAACCTTCAGCACCAGTTATTCAAAGATTTATACTTCTGACCATGTTTAGATAAGAGAAAATCCAAAATAAATTAAAACTAGTGCAAAGATGTATGCTGTACAATCATCCCACTCTGGAAAAATAACAGGAAATCATTAAAAGTACAAATTACCCTTCGTGTCCCATGATGAGCGTATGGAAACTTCTGACCACAACTGTATCTCATAGATATTCAAATTGTTTCACAGAGGTGTGAGTTCTGGGTGCTCACTCCTCTCAGAGCTCTGCCTGTTAAATACTAACATGGTGTTTCTCTTACTGCAGACATCTGTATCTCCTGTGGAAGTCTGAATGTTAGCCTTGAGCACCCTCTTTTTGCTGGAGGAATGTGTCAGAGTTGCAAGGTAAGCTGCGATAAAGGCTTAGACTTGGACTCAACTAGGGTGTTATTAAAAGTCACAGCAAATTTCAAAGCTCCTAATAAACAACACATATTTTAAGCAGCAACTGATGTGACCCCGTGTCTTAGAGTATATTTTGGATATTTTTTGCAGAACTGCTTCCTAGAATGTGCTTATCAATACGACGACGACGGCTACCAGTCATACTGCACTATCTGCTGCGGGGGACGAGAGGTGCTCATGTGTGGGAACAACAATTGTTGTCGGTAAGGTTTCTACCATGAGAGCCTGTGTTGCAATTACATGGATGTGCATGGAGTCTGGTAGAACTAGATTTAGTCTACATATACAGCTACACATTACCTGACCTGAGCACAGCCTTTTTTATAGTTTTGATATGCTAAGTGGTCAAGACAACAGTTGGATTTTTAAAACCATAGCTATGAGGGATTTTCTTGGTGCAAAGTTGACAGAAAGGCAACAGTAACTGAAATAACTGCTCATTACAACCGAAGTATGTAGAAGAGCATCTCTAAATTTGCAACACGTCAAACCTTGAAGCATTAGAAGCCTACAGCAGCAGAAGACCACACCAAGTGGCACTCCTGTGAGCTAAGAACAAGAAACTAAAAATAAACTGACCTTCCATAACCTAAATCTACTGTTAGTAGAGTATGAAAGGGTCTTTAAAAAAAACTTGCAATCTTTGCAAAATTCTCATATGCTTTCTTCACACCTTTATTACAGGATAATCAGCCAATTGACTTGTTCTCAAATCTCTTTGTCATAAAAAATACTCATAAAATTATTGCTTAATAAAGAACATTGTGAAGCTGTGTAGCAAATAACAGCAATATTTTTCATTTTTGAATAGGACAGTACTTGCCTCTAAATTTACAGTTGTTTTTCCAGCACAGATAGCAGGATTGTGCGTTCACTGCTCATATTGGATGCACAATAAAGGCTTTGTGATGGGTCACTAATCTCGTAGCAGTGATGTAAGGCAACATCGTGGCAGCCCAGTGGAGAACTTGCTGATAGCAAATATTTTATAAAGTGTGGTTGCACTGTATTTCTGTTGAATAGAGCATTGTTAAACATAAAGAAACAGACTGGTGTTCTCACACAGTTAGATTGAAGTCTAGAAAAATACCATTGAGAACAGATTGAGCTTTGTCAGAGGCATGCTGGACTGATCACAAACAATGCTATTTTTGGATGGTGGCGTTTGACATTTGGATGACAGTGTTAACGATAACTTGCTGCTTCTCAAAACCCACAAACCCCATTAAAAACCTTTTTATCTACACCTTTTAAATACAAAACAAAGAGTGATAATGAAACTGTGCTTGACCTATGACCAGTGTTGGTCAAGTTACTTGAAAAAAGTAATCAGTAACTAATTACCGATTACTTCCCCCAAAAAGTAATCCCGTTACTTTACTGATTACTTTTTCAAAAGTAATTAATTACTTAGTTACTTAGTTACTTTTTAAAAACACGATTTACAACCTGAATAGGTGATAAAGTGATAGATCTTTCAGCCCATTTCTACTTTTTCTGCATAATCCATCATACAAAATGTAATCAAATGGAAAAGTCTCTTGTTTTTAACTTGTTTTATCAGTTTTAATCTTTTAACTTTATGCATCAAGCAAAAATTTAATTATATGCAACAGTCTCTGACTGGAAGAAATTTGCTTAACATTTAAACTTATTTTCTGCACATTCCAGCACATAAAATATTTTTTTTTTGTGTTTACACTCAGTCTTTCAAATAGATGCAAGTAAAACACAGCAGAAAATAACTAACATCAAAGACTAGCGGTCCTGTTGCTCTATTTTCACCTGTAAAGCAGGAGTAGCGTAGGCGGAGGTTTACCCTGGTGCAGGTGTGCCGCGGCGGTCAGTTGAAGAATCCGCGAGTTTCTCAGCGTACTTGGTGCTTGCTTGGAAGTTTAGGGGCTTTTTTCGCTATAAAGAGAAGTTTTCTTCCCAGGCACAACGGACGCTAATGTTTTTGTCACTTTTTATGGAATTAAACTCAAAATAAGGTCAGTACTTCCACGCTTTAAACGCTGCACGCTCATACTCTCTCCTGCATTCGATATATGATCCATTGTTGATCTGCACACAGCTGTTGTCACGAACGTCGCACTTGCTTACGTCACTGTCATGAGACATTCTGGCAAAAAAATCACGGTTTTAGTAACGCAGCGTTCCTACGGGAAAGTAACGGTAATCTAATTACCGTTTTCGCAATAGTAATCCCTTACTTTACTCGTTACCTGAAAAAAGTAATCAGATTACAGTAACACATTACAAGTAACGCGTTACTGCCCATCTCTGCCTATGACTGATAAACTGATTTAGAGAAGAGAGACATGTCGGTCATGTTCATATTGTATAATTTTATTTGAAGGACACAGATGTTCTCCTACGATCATTACGGTCAGCAAACCCCCTCATACGAGTCCTTGGTACTCATTGGTTGATTTTCTTTTTGATCTCAGCCTGTAAATATTTGGATTTGTATCTTGCCTACTTGATGAAGTATTCAAACCACCTTTGTGGTTGTTCTTATTACAGCAGGTGACTCCAGGGCAACATTTGTCTGTCATAAAACACACACTGATAGCTGGTGACTTTGGAGGCCATGTGAATACAGTGAAGATGCTGAAGATGCAATTTTGAGAATATTTGTTCTTTATATCAAGGTACATCAAAAGATGGGTACACTGTGATCATAAAGGGGGTGGATGAGGTCAGCAAGAGTAATCAAACTGGCTATAGTGTTAAGACCAAATTCTGACCTTACCATCTGAACGTAGCAGAAGAAATTGAGACTCATCAGACCAGGCAACAGTTCTCCAGTCATCTAGTTTCCCATTTTGGTGAGCGTCACTTTCCTGTTCTTAGCTGACAGAAGTGGCACGCGATGTGGTCTTCTACCACTCCAGCCCATTAACCTTCAAGGTTTCAAGTGTCGCATGTTGAAAGATGCTCTTCGGCATACCTTGGTTGTAACAAGTGGTTATATGAGTAACAGTTGGTTTCCTATTAGTGTGAAGCAGTCTGGCTGTTCTCCTTTGACCTCTGATATCAACAAGGCATCTTTACCAAGAGAACTGCTGCTCACTGGATATTTCATCTTTTATGGACCATCCTCTGTATTCCTTTCTAATCTGGTAGTAAACTATGCCAGATGCATCTGGCTTTGCTGTTGGCTAATAATTACCCTGGCAATCAAATTTTCAACAGAGGCATTGTACCACTCTGTCTTCTGTGTGTGTGGGGCTCTTTCAGTCACAACTTCCTGTTCCTCTTCTAGTTAAACCATTACTGCTAGACCAAACATTTCTCCTTACAGTCCTACTGGCACAAACGAAAGACTTAACAGACTTATTTGTTGAGGGTTTTTTTTAAACGATTTTTCCTAAAAATGCAAATAACCTGTGTAGTGGAGGTATCAGGGATAGACACGGTTATGGCACTGATTCACTCCTTAGCACTACGGTCACCCTGGTGTGTCAGCCAGAACACCACTTCACCAATTCTCCCAGAGCATGGAAAAAAAAGCTTAAGGTTTGGTTTGAGGAAGTTTATTTCCTTCACAGCTCAATTCCTGTGGCTGTAATCGTGTGTGTGTGTGTGTGTGTGTGTGTGTGTGTGTGTGTGTGTGTGTGTGTGTGTGGTTTTCTACTAAAGAAGTACATAATACAAATAAGTGATAAATAAGGTGAAGAGATAAGTGACATATCCAGATATATGCATAATACAATATAGTTAACATAACCATACATAAAGAAAAGAGCACAGTAGTGTAAGGCAGTAATGCTAAACACAAAAAGATGTATCTCTACATAAATCTATCCTTTAAATGAGCAGAGCAATGTAGTACACTTCTACTGCTTACACTATGCCAGCTAAATAGCATTACTGCGAGGTTAAGTTAACGTCAGTACAGAGGAACTACTTCCGGTAGCTGTAGAAAATAAAGGCTTCTCCGTTATAATCCGCCGTAATGCTTTTATTGCGAAGGGGAAGTAGGAACATGGTACTTCCGGTCGAACTACGCTCGGCATTTAAGCGGTACTCTGAACAAATTATCCGCTATAAACTCCGTATTTTAAATTAAAGAATCACGAGCACCACATATACCATACAGGGAAGCTCTGATAACACATGAATTACGTTAGAAACATATTGAGGATCGTACATGTGGCAAACTAAAGCCAAACCAGGATGAAGTAACTGACATCAATTAGCATGTGAAATGAGGGTGAACTCACGCATTGCGTGCGTGGCCTATACCGCTCCAACTATGAACTACATTAGCTCCTAAATGGTAAATATATCACAGTATCAACACAAATAAAGCAAAATGCAACACAGGTTAATAATCACTTACCATTCACGCACACATCATATCCCACAGGAATCAGTGCACCCCCACCTGACCAACACTGCTCATCCGACACTAAAACTGCCCACCTTACTAACTATATGACATCACCAGACGGTGGGCTGGCTCAAACTAACAGAAGGTTAAATGCTAAATGAACAGCATATAAACTTGTATATAAACTTACAAACACCTGTATAAGAATTCAAATATAGTTATCCTATGAACTTTGGGGCCTTTTAGACAACCTTGGTAAACCCCATCAAAGATGCAGAAGTTTTTTCACTTGCACGTAGGGTTGCCAACTCCCTGAAAAATAAATAAGGGACACCTCGTGGCCAGGGCCGGGCAACCCAGTTGTCTTCACCCTTCCCAGTGTGGTAGCTCTTTTTTTTTTGTGTGAAATTAATTTTTAACCATTTGACTTGAATTTGATTTAAGCAGATGCATATTCTTTGTGATATGACCATATGGGAAACAAATGATCATTTAGCCATTTATTTTTAGCTCAAAATGACAACATTAACACAATAAAACAGGTCTCTTTCTTAAACAGAAGCCTGTCATGCTTAACTTTTGAGAATATAAGTAAATCTTTCTTTAAAAGAACTCTGTCCTGCTTAACTTAAAATTATATAAATTAATAGAAAGCAATAGAATGAAAAATATTCTTGTAACTGTGCACATATAGTGCATTTAGTACAATTGGCTTCAGTTGAGGTATTATTTCAGCTTTTCTAATGCTAATCAGCTGCTTCTGTTTGTAAACCTGCTTGTTCCCATGATTACGCATCTTAACTCATCATCATTATTAATCTATGTATTACTTTTATGTATTAGTCATCTATTTGTTGTAATCATCTATCCTTGCAGTTTATTACACAAAATAAATTATATTATCACACTTCTGGCCACATAGCGCTGATATTCACTGCACATGCCCATATTAACCTTAACCAGAAGGTTTAAAAAAAACAAACCAGTGTTTGCATACCATATCTGCTTCTGCCGTGGCCTGGTGGACAAGAAATTGGTTAAGGGTTCCCCGAGCTTTCACGCCCCTCTTGTTCTTCATGTGCCCACCACTAGAAGCATGCCTATGGAAAAAGTGCGCCGGCACACAGTGCAGTGCGCTTTAAAGGTGTTATCGTGCACTTTTCCAGCCAGGTGTTTTCCTTTTCCCATTCCTCCCTGTACTTTTGCAGCCTTTTTTTTTCTTTCTCTGAGCGAACAAACATTGCTGCTCTAATGCTGGGCTTACACTGTGCGATTTTTGGCCCATTTTGAGCCGATTTTTGAGTCGTGCGACCGTTTTGGCGATCGGCCCGATTTTGGCCTTCATCGTGCATCGTGTAGTATACGTGGGGTAACGAGACACGATTAACACCTCACGACCACTGCTCACGCGCAAACACGTAAACGTCGGTGAAAAAGGTGGAGCAGCACAGCTGTGCAGCGTGTGATCTGGACACAAGCGATGGAGGCACAACTTGTAGAACTTTGGAAAGCTCATCCGAGCCTTTTCGATGTGGCCTCACAAAATTATCATGACCACAACAACTGTGAAAATAGTTGGATTTACATTGCTGCTCAATCACAGCTGCCTGATCAATGTTTTTCATTAGCAATTTAGCAAAGTTGATGGTGGTGGTGTGTCTGTGTGAGTGAAAGACAGAGAGAGGGAGAGCGAGCGACAGATTTTCTGTTATAACCTTCATTTTATGGAGGCACAGTGTGAGCACTCAGGTCGCATCAGAGTATCGGGTCGTATAGTGTGAGACCCTGCATCGTGACCTATGAACTTCTAACCCCTGCGAGTCAATCGTGCAGTTTGAGCAGGAGCTGAATAACGTGACTGAAAAAATCGCACAGTGTTTGCCCAGCTTTAGGTGTACTGTCGTCCGAGACTTGCACTGCAGTGTTGGCATTTGTTTCCCTGTTGGCCATGCTTCTTGTTGTGGTCATCTGTTGTCTTCCGGTATTTTCTCCGCAAGCGACCTTTCCTCGACCAATGAGATGAGCAGTAATCTGAATTGTCATACTCGAATTGTCATAAGTGTGCTGTCAGCTCATTGGTCACAAAGCAGGAGAGGGGCTGGGAATTATGTTTTCCAACAAAGCGTTAATTCCATTAACATTTATAGACTACTTTTGATTCTCACTGTATTACGGGACAAAGTGCGTCCCTTATTAGCTCAATACGGGACGTGTACTTTTGTTTCTAAATACGGGACGATTCCGTTTTTTAAGGGACAGTTGGCAACCCTACTTGCACGTTACATTTCCTGCATTTTCATTCTCAGATCAAGACCATTTTAAACAGTTAATAGTTTATTTTGGTCTTCTAATGGAAAACATGCAGTCTACCACATTTAGTCACTTAGTCGCTTACTGTACTTAACACTGTGACTGCTTTTAATAGGTAGGGTTAGTTATCATTTTAGAAGTAAATGTCCTTGTCCTTGGCGCAGGTGCTTCTGTGTGGAGTGCGTGGACCTTCTTGTTGGTCAAGGAGCCGCTCACGCTGCCATCAAAGAAGACCCATGGAACTGCTACATGTGCGGTCAGAAGGGTGTGTTTGGTCTGCTGGAGCGTCGTAGCGATTGGCCCAGCCGTCTCCAGCACTTCTTTGCAAATAATCACGATCAAGATTTTGTAAGTAATTGACCTCTAGGCCATAAATCTCAATCACCATGTGACTGAGGAGTCTGTCTCCTTTGTGTCTCACTGTTGCCCCCTCTGCCAATAATTTCAGGATCCACCAAAGCTTTACGCCCCAGTCATGGCGGAGAAGAGGAAGCCCATTCGTGTCCTTTCACTATTTGATGGCATAGCCACAGGTTAGAAAATTTTCCCCAGTTTGTGTTATAAAAAATTAGATGGATTTACTTTCTTCCTTTATTAGTCAGAACATTGCCAAATATCAGTCACTACACATGCCATATATAACTAGCTATACTAGCTATATAGCTATTAGCTATATTTGTGTTAGTCATCATAGGATTTATTTATTAGGGATAGCTCCAGTTCTTCAGATCAGATCATTTAAGTGGACAGATTTTTTTAGACTGTCTCCTTCTTTTCTTTTTAAAAAAAAAATCTTTAACTACACCCTGCACAGGACTGCTGGTGCTCAAAGAACTTGGCATCCAAGTGGGTCGCTACATAGCTTCTGAAGTGTGTGAAGACTCCATCACTGTGGGTATCGTCCGGCATGAGGGTCGCATCATGTACGTTGGAGACGTGCGGAACATCACGCGCAAACATGTGAGTGAGAATAAGTTACTAAAAAGAGACACCAAACTTGCAAATGGCTACAAACTTACAAATATATCATTACTCGCTTGTACTAAGTAGCATTGGATATCATTTTCTATTGTGGAAAACCAGAAATTAAATGCAGACTCTTCTAAACAGAAAATGTGGATATTTTTAAGGCTTAACAGTATGGTTGTTTACCAGATGTACAAATGACCGACAGTGAGACCATGCTTTTCTTTGACACTTTACCTTGTCATATTAAAAGCCAAGAGTGGAGAGTAAAAGACAATAAAGACATTATAAAACATTCAAACTCTAGCATCTGTATAGCTAGTTTTATTAGTATTTACTACTCACTAGGAGTACATTGCTGGTTCAGTTCATAACCCTAATCCTGACTCTGATTCTTTTCTCTATACAGATAAACGAGTGGGGTCCTTTTGATCTAGTTATAGGTGGAAGCCCATGCAATGACCTCTCAATAGTCAATCCTGCAAGGAAGGGTCTGTATGGTAAGTTTAAATGAGTCCACTGCTTTTTTGCTTTGCTAATGTATTAGTTGGGAAATTCATTCATATATAAAGTCACTGGCCTAAATAAATCACTAGAATATAAGGAGTTTATGTCTTTTGCTTTGCTTCAGCACCTGGTTTAATACCTCTTTCTGTCTCACAGAGGGCACCGGACGCCTGTTCTTTGAGTTTTACCGACTGCTCCATGAGGCTCGGCCGAAGCAGGGGGAAGACAGGCCTTTCTTCTGGCTCTTTGAAAATGTGGTTGCTATGGGCGTCAGTGACAAGAGGGACATATCTCGCTTTTTAGAGGTTAATTTCTTTACTGATACTTATAATCTCTACCTGCTGTAGGCGGTAGATGTATGATGTGCCGTTGGTGAAGTGGGTATTGTTGGGCTTTGAATGCCCCCTTGTGGCAATAATTCATTATCTTTAGGCAAAAATTATGAGAACGGAGCTCTGACGTCTTGATCTTCATTCAACAGTTTAATATGCCATCTTTAATGCGCTGCAATCTACTCCTAGATGGTGTTTCTGGTTATCTGTTAGGTGAAGCCCTCATTAGCTGTTAGAATACTCTCTTTTTTTTAAATGACTGTCCACTGAGGAAACTGACAATTTTTAAGTTTAATTTTGACTCTTTTCTGTTATATTAACATTGTGCTATATAATAAAATTGTTGTTGTTGTGTGATTACACTTGTATTATTCTGTATGCAATCACAAGCTTTTTACCTTTGTTGCTTCCTGATTGGTGCTTGTTCTTCCTCGTCTCTGTTTTCAGTGTAACCCAGTGATGATCGATGCCAAGGAAGTGTCAGCTGCCCACCGTGCCCGTTACTTCTGGGGTAACCTTCCTGGCATGAACAGGTTGGTGTATGAATGGTGAGAAAAGAAGTAGTATTTAACAAAAAAGTAACACTATAAAGGGACTGCTTATGTCAAATTATATGGTCATGTTACAACAAAGTACAACCTAAATTCTTTAGTCCGTATCAAGTCTTAAAATAATGCAAAAACAAACTAAAAATGAACAACAACACAGAACATGTTACACTATGTTATTACTTGTTTTTAGAAAAGTAAGCCCAAAAGAAAAAGTGGTGTGTGAAAAACTAATCACACCCTGTGTTTCATTATAACTTTTAGGTGCCATAATTTAAAGTGTTTTGTTTTCTGCATGACTTTATTCGTCTCTCATGTTGCTGTGGAGGAACTTCCTCCAGTTCATTGAGATTTGCAGGCATTTATATGGTAAATTTATGTGGTATAGCATTTCCGCTATTTCCTTTTTTAGTTATTCTGTTTTAGATTTGCTGCTGTACTTGGGATTATTATCGTGTTGCATGACATCATTTTGGCAAGTTTCAGTTGTCAAACAGATGGCCTCACATTTTGCTTTAGAAATCTTTGGTATACAAAGACTCAATGACTTCAACATGCCAAGATCCTGTGGCTCCAAAACAAACCCAAACCATCACCCCTCCACCACCATGCTGACAGTTAGTATGAGGTGTTTGTGCTGATGTGCTGTATTTGGTTTTGTGCATTATAGCCACACATGTCTACTTTGGTCTCATCTGTCCAAAGGACATTGTTCCAGAAGTCTTGTGGTTTGCTCAGATGCATCTTTGCAAATCTAAGTATGCTGCCATATTATTTTTAGAGAGAAGAGGATGTCTCCTGACAACCCTTCCAAGTATGCCACATTTGTTCAGTGTGTCTTGAACTGTAGAATTTAACTATCTAATTAAGGCCTGTTGAGGCTGAGACGTAGCTCTTGTTTTTTTGTCATTTCTCTGAGCATTGCATGGCCCGCCACTGCTGAGATTGGCAGCTGTCGTGAATGTTTTCTGATCGTGAATAATATTTCTCACTGCAGAATGAGAGACCTCAGACTATTTGGAAACAGCTTCTCTGCTGAAAATAATTGCTGATGTTTTTCCTCTTTGGCATTGTGTTAACACACATGTGAATGTTCCTGATGAACAAACTGCCTAAACCTTTTGTTTTTTAGAGGCGCGTGCTTGCTGATGATCAATGAATCGAGTGAACTTGATTAGCAGCACCTGGCTGCTACTTATTCTCTTAATTCCTGTTGAAGCAGTGTGGAAGAAGAAGTGTGGCTTTAGTTTCTCACGCACTGCTTCTGATTTTTGATTGTTAAATAGATAGTCACACAGTGTGGTACGTCGTGTTTTGTAGGCCCTTTGAGGTTTTATGTATCATATTTTAAGACCTGCTAAAGACCAGATTATTTTTATTTTTAGTTTATTTATGGGAAAACAGAATTTTAAGGATCATACTGTCTTTTTTACTATGACTATAGATAAGGTAGTGATAGTGAGTCATACATACCCAATTGATTTGGCTTCTTTTTTTTTTTCTTTTTTTTTAACTATTCTTGTCCTGGCAGATTATCTTCTGTTTTCTTAATACTGCATTCAAAGCATGGAACAGCAAATTAGATTAGATTATCTCCAAAATCATTGAATCAAAATGAAGTGCCATTATGGCATGGACTGAAACTGATTTCAGTGGCTAGATTAGAAGTAATTTCATACTTCCGGCAGAGATTTTTTTTCTTGTTTAAAATTGCAGATAAAGGCCGATGAAGTAGAGACTTGTAGTATAGCAGATCCAATTCAGTCTATTATGCCCTACTTTCACATTTGTAAATGGGACCTTTTACTACCTCCAGCTCCATATTTTTATTCTTGGACTCTATTAGTGTAGCTTTGCATGATTCACAGTTCAAATAATAATTTGTTATCTTTTTCTGGGCCCCGTTCCTCCCTTGGCTCAATCCCAATGTCTACATTTACAGACTCAGAGACTTAGGCTATCCCACTGTGACATTATGAAATGCATGAAGAGCTCTCTGCTAGACATTATCCATAGTTTCACAAGTCTGCATTTCTGTAGACTTTGCTCAAGACAGTTACTCAGAGTTCGTAGCAATGTGGCATTAAATGCAAGGTTGTAGGGGAGGGCTTAGAAAAAGGTAGAGTAATCAGAGGAATGTAGCATGAGCTTTATTGCACACCTAGTAATGAGAAAATTGACTGTTTTTGACTGTTACGTTTTGTCCACAAAGATTTGAACTCACCAGGGTTATTTGTACCTGCACTCATTCCATCCATCCTAACACGGAGACACGGACAACCATTCACACCTATTAACAATTTAGAATCACCAGTTCCTCCCACAGCCCGTGTCCATCTAGAAAGGCCCGTGGCGCCCAGCTGGTGAACTCAAACCCACATCCTTCTTGCTTTGAGGTGACGGTGCTGACAACTGTGTCACCATACCCTGACCTGTTATGTAATTGTTTGAAACTTAGTCCAAGTTTAATGTGAGCATCCACTATTGTAAGTGTATATAGGGACCAGGAAAAAAATGAAATGCATGTTAGATTTAAATAACGTGTTAAAGTGTAAATTGTTCATTCTCTCTTTCAGGCCTTTGACTGCCATGTGCACTGATAGGCTGGAACTCCAGGACTGTTTAGAACATGGCAGGACAGCCAAGGTACTTGCAGCTTGTCTTTCAATACACATCATGTTCGCTCACCGGTGCACACAAAAACTCAGTCTGGCAGCTGTAATCTCTCTGGTTAATCTGATTCATTCAATTTAAATACAGTAGAATATCAGAGACACTAAAGCTGGTGTGGCAGAATGTCATACTAGAGGATGGTTCTTTACATACAAGGGGGGAGCAAGCGAGTCAGAAACCCAGGGCACAAAGATGAAGCAGGTCTGATCAGAAAGGGTTTATTCCAGGCCAGGGAGCAAGAATGACAAACAATTCTAAAAGCCATAAGCAATAAAATGTTGTAGAGGTACTAAAATTCCCAGGAATAAACAAACCCAATATCAAAAAAACCTTATAAAACGCAATGTTCTATGCGCTCTAAAATCCCACCCCGTCACACAATGTAACTGTCCCACAGCCAAGGACGAATGTTTGTTAGGTGTTCACAATCAGGGCAGAAATCGCTCTTCCAGAGCGGGGTCCATACCAGCCTCGTCCCAGGAAGACGAGGAGAAGCCTTCTATCCCCCTCTCGTCCCATCACATCCCTGCCCAGCTCGAATTCTGCACTGGAGTCCGTTGCTCGATGCCACCACGGCTCCCCTTGCATCATTGCCCTGTAAGTAAACAAACAGGGGCCAGAACCATCGTCCCGGAAGTTGGCCTGGCTTATAGCCATGGCGACCATCTCCCAACACGGCTGCACAACGGTGGAGACACTACTCACAAATGCAGCCAGAGGTATACCTCTGCCCTGCTGTCAATCCCACATGTTGTCTCCCACTGTCGCCATTCCTGCTGTTGGGACTGGGTCGCCACGTCACGCTGACCAGACTGTCTCCAGATGAGGTGTCGCACCCCCATGATCAGGCAGCGGGTCCCTCTTTATCAGCTGGCCTCCATGCATTCCTCTCCATATCTGGGGCCTCTCTCCTTCCAGTGCTCAGCTAGCTTCCTTTTAATAGGTCCTTTAAACAGCTGATAGGCCGCCTTTGGACACACCCATGCCTCAGGAGGTGACCGCTATCAGCTAATTTGTCCCATGCCCAGCCAGTCCACATTGGATTAAAACATGATCGGAAGGTCGGGGGTTCAAATCCACCGAACGGCTACCCCGAGTTACCCCTGAGCAAGGTACCGTCCCTACACACTGCTCCCCGGGCGCTGGATTGGCTGCCCACTGCTTCACTGAGTGAATGGGTTAAATGCAGAGAGTAATTTTCTTACAGAGGATTAATAAAGTATACAGAAGAAACATGCAATATAACCAGAATAAAATCATGCAAATAAAAACTACACTCACAAATAAACACTAGAATCAGAATAAGACCAATATAAAAGATAAATGCAAATTTCCACTGTGTGACATGTTCGGATTTCGTAATACAGTTCATTTGATTCAGGAGTGTAAAACTCTGCACACTGGTGGCTCCATGTGGCAGCTAGATGTAATAGTTTCAAATTGAATTTATCTAACAAAAAAAATCAGCTTTGACATGACTCAGAAACTAAGTTTAAACTAAAAGACAACTTTATTGCAGAGCTTAAACTTCAACAAAGAACAAAGTACTCCATGTCCAAAAAACTAGGAAACAAAACTTTAACGAAAGAAGACACAACCATGAGGGCGGTAAACAAACATGGAAACAATACTGGGCCAGAAAAGGAAACGAGAGGCGGGAATAACCAGGGATTCTTAAACCAGCCTAAAACCAAGAAACCAGAACACGAAAAACTCACAACAGAGGACTAAAACCAATACAGAATCATGAAATAAAGATCAAAAATACAAAGCTGAAGACTCAAAACTCTGGGACCAAGATCCAGGGACAGGTCTTCACATGGAACCTCATGTTTACCAAATTATCTGATCACGATAACCTCAACATTTTAGAAAAGGTATCTCAGGTTTTGTAAGTTTGTTACGCAGCAAGGACATAAAAATGGCATAAACAAATTTTTTTTTTATTGTCCTCCAGTTTGGCAAGGTGAGGACTATCACTACCAGGTCTAATTCCATCAAGCAGGGCAAGGACCAGCACTTCCCAGTCTACATGAATGAGAAGGAAGACATACTGTGGTGCACTGAGATGGAGAGGTATGTAAACATAATGATTTCAACTACTGTGTAGGCTTTTTTCAGAGGTCAGAATTTCAAGGTTTTCTTCCTTTGTCTTCCCCTGTCTGCTCGCTGGTTGCACGTGTGGTGTGGATGGTTGCTCACATCAGGGTCTTTGGTTTTCCAGTCCACTATACAGACGTATCCAACATGAGCCGACTGGCGAGGCAGAGGCTGCTGGGCAGATCATGGAGCGTCCCAGTTATCCGCCACCTGTTTGCACCACTCAAAGAGTACTTTGCCTGTGACTGAGCAGTCAAAAAATTAGCTCAGAACCATTTAGTATGAAGTGCCGTAAGGGGCATTATTACTGAAACGCTCTCAGACACACTACTGAACACCAAGGCATTTCAGCTGAACAGGAAGGTGTTTTAGTGTTGCCAACTTAGCAACTTTGTCGCTATATTTAGCGAGTTTTCAGACCCCCTTAGCGACTTTTTTTCTCTAAAAAACGACTAGCGACAAATCTGGCGACTTTTGCTTTTGTTATTAGGAAGACCTATGACCACTTTTTGACGTGAAAGCACATATCTGTCTTACTCCCAACAAGCAGCGGGTGCTGCCGTGGGCACTTCGCCCATGCCAAAGTGCTCACAGGCAGCAGTCGCCCCCAGCTGCTGTCAGAGCAGGAGATGCTGATCCCTACCCATCCAAACTGCAAATGAATCACGCATGAGCAAAGCCGCTGCTCCCACCCTGACTTTAACGCAGTCAGTTCTTCTTTTACTTTTTGTAAATCACAAGGTTTAAAACTACTTAAACACACACAGTGTGTGTGTGTGTGTAACTCCGCCAGAGTGCCTTTTTTGGGTCACTTTTGCCGGTACCAAGCCCGGATAAAGGAGGAGGGTTAGAATTGTGACATTAAAAAAAACAATAATTACTCAAAGAATTTAATTTGTAGTTCTAAATATATTCCTAATCCATTTAGGGTGGTTTTTTACCCACTTTATGTCTCTTCCACGATGTTATTTCTCTCTCCTACAACATAGGTTACAATTACATAAGCATGACCAATTATGCAAATTAGGCAATGACCATATTTAGCAACTTCTAGCGACTTTTAGGACAACAACGCTAATAGCGACTTTCCTTACTAAGGATTTGGCAACACTGCCCTATCCAGCTGAAACGCCTTGGTTTTAAGTAGTGTGTGTGACTGCATTTCAGTAGCGTGTGCGAGTACATTTCAGTAGCGTTTGTTAGAGCGTTTCAGTAGTGTGTGTGAGAGATAAAATTTTAGTCGTGTGTGTGAGAGCATTTCAGTAATAATGTCCCTTACGGTACCTCATAATTTAGGAACCACAACTGTATGTTGTGACTAGAAACAAGAGCCTTGATCCTCAAATTATACTCTGGTATAATTTGTAAGCGAAACATAGATTTCACATTATTTCTTGTATTTGAATTGCAATTCTTATTCTATTTAATTTTATATATCATTTTACAGTAGGGCCGCTGCAGTGTTATCAAGTATTGTTTATTTGTTTGTGCAAGCTATACTTGAGACTATGCTTTCTTCTCAAGACACGAAGACAGAAGAGTGCTAAATACGTCTTGTAAGAGAGAGGGATAGGAATACATTGGGAAACATCAGAAAGACAGGAAGTAGGATATTTTTTTTCAAGATATGTGAAATGCTTCTGCTGTGTGAGCGTACTGCGAGACTCCCACCTGCAGTGCAGCCATGCTTCCAGCTACTGAGCCTCACAGGGATGTTTCCTTCAGTGTCAAGAGAGCTGTGTCTCTGAGAATCCAAAACACCAGATCACATATACCTCTTTGTTTACAGTTTCTATACACAACTGAAGGTAATAAAGGTACTACTGTAATATGGTTACAATACCATGGTGCTCCAAGATGATATGAAACATCATAGCCCATGTGGCAATGCATTTTTAGACAATACGGAGCGTTTTAACCTGTTGCTGGATGAACTTTTGTTTGACGTTTTTACATTTAACGAAAAAAAAATAAAATAATGTTGTATGCCGTTCGGTTGACCGACGTTTGACTGCAAAATAGAGCTTATACTCTTTTCTGCGTTTTTACAGCTATTACACAAGTTTGTACTGGTGCTCTTCTAATCTCAGCCTTGCTACACTCAGGCTCACTGTCTGAATCTGCACAAACAGAAAGTGAAGCTAGCCACATGGGAGATGATGTTTTCTGTCATTCAAAAGAAAAAACTTAAGATCAAAGTCTGTGATGAGCTACTTTTTTCTAGTTTCATCATGAACAATGACGTTACTGTACAACTGTTAGTAAGCGTGGTCGCTGTAAAGGAGGGAGAGCGACCAGGCCGGGTAACTCTCCTCCTTGGCTTCCACCTCTCTAAACTGAATAACTGTCAGGTGCAAATACTCAACAATATGGTGCCGCTTCACAGAGTTCTTCTACCTTTTTATAGCAATTTTGTGCTGTTTTATCAACATTATCAAGCACTTTTATACGTACACTTTCTTTTTCTTTTAAAAACTTTTTTTTTTCTTGTGAATTGGTTTATTTTTCGTTTAGTTTAATGATGTGAACTGATCAATCCTCGTGTAATATTTTTTGTATACAGTAGGGCTGTGCCAATAGAAGTGAAAGAATGGATTTTTTTTATATGTGAAACCATGTTATTTGACTCGGTGTACAGTAGATGGATTGTCATTTGTAACCTCCAACTCCTTTTCTCACCTTCCATCATCCATATTGTTCTCTGTTTCGAAGCAGCGATACAGTATGTTGCCACGTAAATTCAAGGAATGTCTGTTGCTATTAAGATTGTAAAAATGTAAGGCAGCGTCAAAAAGCTGTGTTTCCTGCTTTGTAAAAATATTTTGTCCCCTGTGAAGGACAGTAGGGCCGCTGCCATTTGCTCGATAAATTGTAGTCGTCACGTTGGCAAATTGTAAGCGCCGATCCAAATTATGGATTACACGCGCAAACTAAATTCTCTTGATTGTAATCCTTAAGCTAAACACAGAGGATTTAGGCTGCAGTTTGTCAAAACAAAAGCCTGACACAGTGTTTGACACGGATGTCAGCACTCAAAGAGTAAAGAGTAAGAGCAGATGCTATCGCTTCTCTAAATCATATTTAAGATTTGAAATTTAATTTCTTAATGTAATTAATTTCTTAAGTGACCTTATTGCCATCCTTTTTGTCCATGCATGGTGGCTCAATATGAGCTCTCGTGCTTTGTATTTTATCAGATGTTATCCCCCTCTCCACCTTTAATACCTAACGTCATATTCATGGTTGTACATTCTGTACATAGAGTTTTCTGGTTGCTGTTTTCAATTTTTTTTCTTTTCTTTTTTTAATTACAAATGAGATGTACAAATAGAATTCTTTGCTAATATATATCATCAAATAGAAAGAAAATCTTAGGTCGAAAATAAAAATCATTGACAAATTTCATTCAAAGCTTCAAGCATTAGATGTAGAGAGATTCCAACTCTGCTTTTTTTGTTTTTTAGTTTTTTTATTTGTTTGTTTCAAGTGAATCCAGATTGGATGTTTTGTGATCTTAACATTGGCCTAAAGACAGCTTTAAGATTGACGGTCTAAACTTCACTGCACAGCCCTACACGGTGGTGTTTTTTTTTTAAACTTCTGTTTCTTTTTGTAAGACTTTAAAAAGAGGGATTGTAGGCGTTTCCGATGGTGCTAAACATTTTACCTAATCAAGAAAAATGTGTTTGATTGGAAGACAAATAAACATGTCTTGACAATGACTGTTTTAAGTTCCTTGTAGTAATGAAAAATAACTATTATTTCACTCATATAAATATATTAACAAAGGCATTTTAACTTTGTACTTGAAAAAATAAGGATAACAAATAATGAAAGGTTTGCTATATTGTTTTAGACTAGAGATTGCTGTAGTCGGTGCTTATCTGTGGGAAAATTGTGTGAGAAAAAAAATGGTAATAACTTTTACTGTAGCATAATGTATGCTTAATGCGCATTGCTTCTTAATCCTACATTCCATGCCACAATATTCTCCATGTCTGTTTTCCGAATGTTGTTTTGAACTGACGCTTACTTGTTTCTTTGTTTTTAAAAAAAAGAAGAAAAAAAAATCTGAAACAGCATTTCATTTTACTGGTCAAAGCAGGTCAATACTTCAGTGATACTGTTAACGCTCTTTGTGACTTTCTTTCTGTCATAACTGTTTTATGGCCTGTATGGTTTTCCTCAAGACCAGTTCATACAGCAGATGTAGCAGTCATTCTCTGCCCCATACCTTTGTTTAGTGTTCAAAGAGAAGATAAAGGCTTCGTATGTACTTGTGCTGGAGAACACTTGAATAAATGTATTGTTTTTGTGCAAAAAAAAATTCACCATGGGTCTTTCTTCTTTTTTTAAATGTATTGATATCTTGTAAAATGTATCTTTTGACGTTACACTAAGAAAATATATTTCAGATGTTCAGCATCAGAATTACGCCAGAACCAAATTAAGTGTTAGAGAAATATGTACCATCACCTTTTTTTTAAAGTTAGACCATTATCTGGCCAAAAACTGAAACTGACTGTGGCTAATAAATGACAAAGGTACTTTAAAATAATATCAGTGTCACATTACAGTCAAACCAGTAGATGTGTTTAGACTTTTAAGGTGTCCAAGTAAGTAAGGCACAGGCTGTTGGACATGACAGCCAAAGTGATTCAAAAGTATGAATGATTTTTATTAACCAGACATGGCTTCATTGCTTCATTTGCTAGCACTTGAAGACACACAACACATTTTAGTCTTCCATTGTTATTATTTGTCCATTGTGCTAATTAGCTGAGTTTGAGAGCCAGTGATGTATTTATTGCCATATTAATGTGAAAATGGGCAGCTGAAATTACACGTTATGTCTGTGTCTATGATTATTATTATTATTGTGTGTCTTCAAGTTTTAGTATATAAACCAATGAAGCAAGCCAAGCTAAAGTGGCATGTCATCACAAAGTACCCAGCATTTTATCAGCTGAGGACTATAATTGGGTCCAATGGGTCCCCCCCCCCAAGGGGTCCCTGCCCCCCAAAAGAACCTCTGAGATACATGATGCAATATCTAAATCAGTACTTTTGATTTAGTGGGAACTCCTTGTATATGAGGTGATTCCTATTATATTTTCAAGTCATATCTGCTGCAAATATTACTAAGAATGGTTCTGCATTAGTGAATTAATGTTATGATTTTCAGTATTTGTTCATTTGTAACTTAGTCTGTAATTAAGATATAGCCTACTATATCTTAATTATACTGAATAAAATGATAAAAGTATAAATCATAGTATAATTATAATGTTGCTTAATTAGGCAATTATAAGCTTGTGACTGTCAGCAGCCCGTGAACATTGATATTCAGCTCCAGTTTCCATGCTCCTCCAGCAGAGGATCTCTCAGTGTCTTGGCACCTGAGTTCACTACGACTCACTGCTTTAAATACAGGTGACAGCCTGCAGCTCCCCTTTGATCACATTAAACCTGAACATGTTGCCATTCTCCAGCTTCTAATTCAGCCACCAATCAGAGCTGATGAGTCGCCTGCAGTTACACTTTCTGCTAGTACCATGTTCTTGCTTGCAATAGAATTTCTTTTTCTTTCCCCCCTTTACCTCATTTATAGCTGTGGCAGATGAAGCTGAAGTCGTTGAAAGATAACGCACAAAAGGTAAACGAGCTACTTATACCTCAAGGTGAACCTCATAAAGATACATAATCCTTTAAATCCGTTACATTAGTACTAACTATGAATCCTAAGGGTACTTCAATCAGCCTTGCTGTACTGCTGTCTTCATAATCACCCTCTTGATCTGGTAGTGGTACGGCCTCCTCAGAGTGAACACGCCCTAAGTCCAAATTAATTGGGTGCTTGGGCAACCAAGCCTTCACTGAACGCTGCTGATTGGAGCGTCACACAGTCGCACGGCCTGGATGCTGCGAGCTGCGTCAAGTTAATCACAGAAACACCGGAAGTGTGCTGATTTTCCTACAAAATAAAATATAGTAGCTATACCATCATAGTTAGTTATAGCGTTTCGATATCGGTGCTGATATAAATTACACTGATCGTATAAGTTGGGTAATTTTCATTGAGTTATTTTATGCAAAGACAATATTAGTGCAGTTATTGGTTAGTTATAACTCAAGAGTTTTTTGTGAATCAGTGACAAAAATAAATAAATAAAATAAACAAATATTGTTATTGAAAAATAATTTAAAAAAAGAATTACCTCAAATTATTGTCTTCCATCATATGTATCTAAAAATTACTACATACAATGTTTTTTTTATTTATTTGATAACATTTGATATAAAGCTATAAAACATGAGCTGCTCTAAAATATATTCTAACACATTTTTAACATCAATAAGTTGTAGAAAACTCCCTTTCTTTCTTTCTTTCTTTCTTTCTTTCTTTCTTTCTTTCTTTCTTTCTTGAGCTTGATGTTAGGTAGCAGCTGATCAATTATATACAAATCATGATGAAAATCTACTCTATATTCGCATTACTTTACTAGAAGTTGCATTGGGCTCAACAACTGTTTTATTTTGAAAGTCACAATAAGAAGTCTTGCTTGCATGTCATTGCTGACTTCACGGTGATGATGCTGCCCCTGATGGTCCCGGACCGGCCAGGAAGGTATCCATCTGGTGTGTGTGTGTATATCTCCTTGGGAAGTGCCATCCACGGATTGTGTTGAATTGTGTTGAGAAAGTATCCAGTGATCCGAGTGGAGCAGCAGCAGGCCCATAGAGGAGGTATGTGGTCCACGTCGTCAGAATTATTAGGTCTGCTATGCTGCAGTGACTGTGTCTGGGGTGCAAATCCTCTCCTGGAGCACGGAGACTTTGTTTCCATGCCCCTTGGCTACACGTCTGGTCCCTACCTGGTGTTTATACCATCCTCCCCGTGATCTATACACACCCTACAAGTGCAGCTGCATCCGTTCACCGTGCATGAGGGCAGTGTGATGATAATGTGAGGCCACTTAGATAGCAGACTGGTGCTCATTGTGGAAGAGGAGAGGAGGGCGGACTGAGAGTTAAGAGGACGCTTTTCTAGGTCGGTAATGAACGCTGTGAAGCCGATCATGCCGGATGGAGACCGGTTTCTTTGTGTCAAGTCGCACAAGTGGAAGTGTCATCATTTCACTGTGTTCACAGCTAATCAGCAAAATTGCCATATTTATTGGAATAATCATTGTGGCTGGCGCCAATTTAAAAGCACGTTTGGTTTTTACGAGGGATTTATTACATTTATTTTATGGACGAACAAGAAAAATATCAAATAAAGAGCATTTGAGCAATGTAGCCACGAAAGAAGCCTTGCGTTATAAGTTTGTAATTACCTTTATTTTATATTAAAGGTTTAGTGTATCCTTATTTATCGTGCAGTGATTTCATGCAACTCAAGCTCCTATGTTTAATAATAACTAACCGCCGACAACTTCCGTACTGGTAACTGAGCTATAGGCCTCCTGATATAGTAATGACTTTATTATGCCTGTAGCTGTCCCCTCAGGCTTTAGGAGGGTAAAAAAAAGCACCTGTGAGTATTAATAGATGTACATGTAATAATGGGATATCCATCACATTATCAGCTATCAGATGTGGATGTGTAAGGAGTCCATGCCTTGCAGTAAAGTTGCCGCACCCTCATACGCACGCATCCTGCATGCACACATGTACGCAAGCACGCAAGGATGGAAACACACTCACACACTACATCACACCATTAATACAGTGGTGTGGAGGGAAGGGAGGGTGTAGGTCTTAGAGACTGCTTCTTTGTCACAGATGAGCCGTTAATTACTGACAGTAATTATATCTGTGCTACCCAACAGCTGATTTAAAGAAAATATTGTGTGTGTTTATTTATGACTTTTATGAGTTAAAACGTGTTTAGGACAGAGCAGATAAGAGTAGAGGGGCCTTTAGGACCAAGAGGCCTCGGACAGCCTTACTCAATAAAATTGTCTTTGGAGTAATAATTTGTTACTTACTATAAATTAATTTAATTTTACATGAGAAATGCCTAAAACCTTTGGAAGTTTTCATACTGCCTGGAATAAAACTGTGGATTGGTCCAAAAATAACCTGATTTAAACATGTAAAACTGGAGTTAGCTGTTAAAATATGAGGGCTTGCTACACCATCCAATTCACATGTGTGTGTATTTTTATCACAGCATTCACACCTGTGAGCAGTTAAAATCTAGAGGTGACTATTTCAGATGATAACATGATTTTAGATAATGTAAGTGGAAAATGTGTACGTACCAACCATCAGTTTAGGAAATGGAGTAGAGGCAATCAAAACCATTCTCAGTTTAAGCTAAACATATTTTTACATGTTTTCTTAGGGTTAGGTTTAGGGTTAGGGTTAGATTCTTGTAATATAACAATACAGTGAGTGTAAGCAGTGTTATGCTCCTTCGGTCCTTTCAAAAATAATAGTCCCATTGACCCTTGCTTGCCCTATTGTGACCCTTAACTGGACGCAGCTTCTTTCTATTTATTATGACGCCTCTGCACACTGAGCTGTCAGGTCTCAGGCAGTGACTGACACAGCCTACTCAGCCTTGTAGCTGATGTCAGTCACAGTGTGACAGACTGGTCCCAGAGCAGCATTACTGATCCTTCTCTCTCCTCTGTCATCTTATTCTACTGTAAAAATGAGGTACTGTAAACAGATTTTTTTCATAGAAATACTGCAGATTCCTTTGTCAGGTGGTTATAACTTTTCTTCTGTTTTGATGTACACTGTGGTTGCTTTGAATCAGATTGCCACCCTTTAGTATCTACAAAAAGCAAAAAGTATTCAGCTGTATGTTTCCCTCTTCCTCGCAGATCAATAGCCATGTCTTCCAGCTCAGCGATGGTGCGGATCCTTATAAAGGGTGGCAAAGTGGTGAATGATGACTGTACCCAGGAGGCTGATGTTTACATCGAGAACGGCATCGTCCAGCAGGTGGGGAAAGAGCTGATGATCCCAGGTGGGGCTAAAGTGATTGATGCCTCAGGGAAACTGGTGCTTCCTGGGGGCATCGACACTAGTGTCCACCTGGAGGAGAGCTTCATGAATGCCACCACAGTAGATGACTTCTACAGCGGTACCAAGGTAACAGTCTTTTCATATTGTCCCAAATTTAGAGAAGCAAAAGAGCAAACTTCATGTTTTATCACCTTTGTCACAACAGGAAAGATTAAGATTCAGAGACCATTGAATTATTGAAAAAAAGGTTTTTTACTGATGTTAATTTTAGTCACACTGTCAGTAATGCATCATTATTCTGTTCTTAATATTTGGAGATCAAATATTTAGGTTATTTTAGGCAGGAATACTTTTGCTGTCAAAGTTAGAACTAAGAAGTCAGACCTCAGACACAAATTTATAGGTCACTCCTCCTTCCCTTAAGAGAGCCAGAAGTAATATATCTATTACTTTGCAAATAAGCAGAGCACAGAAATTACGTCAAAAACTGGCACATAAAATAGTAACGAAGCATTTAATTTTAAGATCTAGCTGCAAGCAGAAAAAGCAGACAAACCAGCGGTACTAACATTAACAATAGCTGTTACTAAGGATATAAGAAGCATTTATAAAAATAAATGTCACTGGGTTGCATCCAGAGTTTATTTCTCCAAAATTAGACAAAGGTGTTTTGGCAATTTTGCTCTTGGCAAGGGTGAATGTTGGAGGCTGATATAACCGGGATACCCCACTCTGCTTCAGGGCACTGTGATGACTCATCACCCTGTAGTACTTTCAGCTTTCTAAGAGGTGACGGATGCTGGGAGCGAACAGGCCGGTAGATGCTGGTGACAGACACAATTCTTTGCTGCTTTCCATCTCCGCCAGTCATTCCTCTTCTCTGTCTCTCTCCTGGCCCCTCCCTGCCTGCTCCAGTATAAGTCCAGAGAAAAATGCAGATCAGTATCTGTTTCCATGGATACCGGGGTGCTGCTGCAAAGATTGCCGCAAAGCCTTTTCACTCACGCTATTGTGCTTGGAGACAATGGTTCCCAGACCCACGCCCCCCTAACACCCGTACTCCGTGCACGCCGCTCGAGTCTCTAGGGTCAGCTGACAGATGCTCAGTGAAGCATGAAGCACAAAACACTTGTTTGGGTTATTAAGATTTTCCTTAACTTGTGTCTGAAACATCTAAATCTGCTCGTAGGAGGTTAAAAAGTAAGAAGTGCTGATGCTGTAAAGAAATGATATAGTTTGTAGGTTTTAAAAAAACATGATTACACTGTAAGGAGCACTCAATCCTGTGCTTTAACTGCTGAAGGATTTATATTTCCATCAGCAAGAATGTAAAGATAACCATTAGCATTAATGGTAATTGAAGCTATCACTTTTATGCTTTAACTGCTGAAGGATTTATATTTCCATCAGCAAGAATGTAAAGATAACCATTAGCATTAATGGTAATTGAAGCTATCACTTTTATGCTTGGACTCGGGGCTGTGCTGATTAGTAGATTAAAGTTGTTTTAGTAGTTCATAAATTCTAGCACAAAATAGCACAAAATGGATTGCTTCATAAATCAATCCATTTTGTGCTATTTAATCATTTTTAAAGAAGCAAATGATTAAGTTTAAGGATTTAATTTAAGTTCGTGTCATATAGTCTCAAATTATTTAAGTCTTAAATTGCAGCTGACGATTCTAAACAAACTGAATAACAGCTTTTAAACTGAAACATCTCAGTGAAAAAAAATCAACTATTATAGCAAATGAAAAAATGTCAGAGCAGGAAATACACCACATGTTTTTTGCAACTTATTTGACAGAATTAAATTAGACATTATAAGTGACTTCAGAGCTACTTTTGTTGTTTTTCCAGGCTGCTTTGGCTGGTGGCACCACCATGGTGATCGGACATGTTCTCCCTGAGAGGAACGAATCTTTGCTGGAAGCCTACGAAAAGTGCCGCAACTCAGCCGACTCCAAGGCCTGCTGTGATTACGCTCTGCACATTGGAGTTACTTGGTGGGGACCCAAGGTACTGGAACACTGTCGCTCTATGTCATTGTAATACGTTTCGCCTCCACGAACACTTCTTCTAAAGTAAAAACTCAACTTTGTGACTTAAATTATTATAAATGACCAGTGTGTATAAAGTATTGCAATGGGTTTCTAAGCCCCCCCCCCAAATGCAATATTAGGAACAGTTAGCAGCACTTTTCACATTTCCTTTCTCACAAAGTACCAGAATCTATTCGAAATACCTGGAATATGTTTTAAAATCCTTGTTAAATTTGACTAACTTTGTAATAATGAACTTGATGATCTTTAGCTGCTAATATGTCAAAGTACAAATAAATGCAAGAGACTTGTTATTTTTAAAGAGGACCTGTTATGCTAATTTCCAGCTTCTTATTTTAAATCTAGTGTTCTGCTATGATAGCTTTGAATTTACAGCTCAGATTAATCCTTATTCATATTTTGCTTGCTCATGAACATCTGAGTTCATCTTTTGTCAGAAACGAGCTGTTTTCGCTCCCTTACCCCACCCTTTAAGACGACTTCTTTTGATCTGGTTGCCCCTTTACAACCAGTGGGTGGGGCTGTTGTGCTCATAGCTAGCTGTGTGCCTGAGATGATAATGCTAACCTCATTCTTTGAATCTTTAGCCATGTTTAATATGAGCCTCCACCACTACAGGACAGTCAAGGTAAAAAGAAAGAGCATCATTTGCCAATTCTAAGGTTTTACACATCAACACAAAAAAACAAAACAAACCCCATAAAAACAAAATCAGGTCCTTAGCAGGCATTAAAATGAGGTAACTGTAATCTACAATATATTACACATTACACTGTGTCATTATTTATTATATCCGTTGTATTATATTTGACAATAATAAGGAAAAGCATAACAGATCCTCTTTAAAATAACTATTTTTGCATTCTCCTTAAATCAGGCTGGATTTCATAACTGACTTAAATTAACAAGTAAGAAATGACCCATATTTGCTTTATGACTTCATAGTTGTTAAAAACAATACTGGAACAAACTATTTATTTCAAAAATACCAAACTTTTTTTGTAAAAATAAGAAATCCACTTTGATCCCACCTACTTACAAGAATAAATACTGTAACTCAAATAACGGCATTAAACACTCAAATTAACTACTTCAGTTTAACCTTTTTTTTCTGGATAAGGATATTTTGGAGATTGAGGCCACATTTGAGCTTGTGTCATTGTTCCCCTTGTACAGGTTCGAGCTGAGATGGAGAAGCTGGTAAGAGACAAAGGAGTGAACTCCTTTCAGATGTTCATGGCGTATAAGGACATGTTCATGCTGCGGGACAGTGAACTCTTCCAGGTCCTGCAGCACTGTAAGGACATTGGAGCCATAGCGAGGGTCCACGCTGAGAATGGGGAACTTGTGTCAGAGGTAAGGGATTTACTGGGAATTACAGTGTGTGTACGCAAATGAAAATATTGTTAAAGTTATTTAATTACATTTTCTATATATTTAAAAAAAAAACATTATTACTTTTTTTGTCAGGGTGCCAAGGAGGCATTGGATCTTGGCATTAGTGGCCCAGAAGGTATTGAAATCAGCAGGCCTGAAGAGGTATAAACATTTATAATTATAACTCTTAATGATATCCAAACTCTGGTCAAGGATATGAGATATTTTTTCTATGATTGAATAAATTCCTTGCTTTGATTTACTGTGATTTCCTTGCAGTTGGAAGCAGAAGCAACCCACAGGGCGATTACCATCGCCAACAGGGTGAGTAGGATGTCAGAAAAAATGCAGTATAGAAATCAAAATAAGGTCATTATAAACTCTAGGGATGTTAAACATAAAACATTTTAATCACCAATCTTAGCACTGCTAACACTGCAATTTAACTCCAATGATTAATCTGCACAGAGCTGTTTTTGTTGGACAAAATTGTCTTTGTGCACAACCACAGTTGATTTTAAACCAACAATCAGGATGTGATTAAATTAAAGGGCAGACTTTAGGCTTTAATTTAAGGGCTCTAACAAAACTATTACATTAGTTGTTTAGCAACCATTTTCATACACAGTGCCCCATTTTCAGAGGCTGAAATCTAACTGGATGGCTGACTGACAAACAGTTTAAGTAGGGATTTTACCCTATAATCTAAAACACCTTAAGACTACAGTTATTATCATTTGGTAAATAAAACTGAAATGAATTTAATTGAATTGAATTTGAATTGAATCAGCGAGACAGCAAAACTCTGGAAGTGGTCAAATCAACAATCTGACACTTTCTTGGAAATAATGAATGCGCGGGCCAGCTCAGGAACACCTAAAAGCCTGAAACACCACAAAAGACAGCTAAAGTGGATGATTGCACTGTTCTTTTCTTGGTTAAAAAAACAACAACCCTTCAAAACATCTAGCCAAGTCAACAACACTCTGGAGGAGGTAGGCGTATCGTTGCCAAAGTCTGCAATCAAGAGACGCCTTTATGAATATAAATACACCGAAGCTTTAAAACAGGGTGCAAACCACTGCTTACACCCAGGAACAGGAAGTTCAGATTAGACTTTGCCATAAAACATCTCAAAGAGCCTGTATAGCTCTAAAAAACACAGATTTAGCAGATAAAACTCTAAATTAACTTGTACTAGAACGATGTAAGCGAAAAGTATGTAGAAATTATTTTCATCCACGTAGTTTGTCCAATTACTGTACTTTTGAGACTTTGAAAATAAGGATCTATGAATAAAAATAACTGTACTTCTTCAACAGTTAATGCTGCTTTTGTATTAAAAAGTCTGTACAAGCACTTGTGGACCTAACTATATAACCTTTTTGTTTTCTGTTAGGCCCACTGCCCAGTTTATCTTGTGAATGTCTCCAGTATGTCTGCTGGAGATGTAGTGGCTACAGCCAAGATGCAAGGTGAGGCTCTTTATCTTTTATATTTAGTGTTACTATCTTTGAAGCAAGTGATGTGCATTAAGGGAATGTATTTCTTTGATGAGATTTGATCTACTGTTACTTAAATGTCTGCTTTGATGATCCTAAAGTCAACTGAAAATCAGTGTTTGCTTGTCTTTTAAGCTCCTTGCACTATTATTCTAGCTAATATATGTCCTTATTGAAATGTCTGACCACAGGTAAGGTGGTCCATGGAGAAACAACAACTGCCCACACTGTCCTGAACGGTATGCAGTACTATCATCAGGACTGGTCTCATGCAGCTGCCCATGTGACTGTGCCTCCTCTCCGCCTGGACCCCAATACTCCAAATTTTCTAATGAGCCTGCTTGGAAAGTGAGAAAAAAAATACTATAACATCTGTCGTTAAGTTTAATTTAATATGAATGTTTCTTGTTTCTTCCACTGATTAAATAATTAATAATAAATATGACTTCCTTTGTCCTGCTTCAGCGACACTCTAAATGTTGTGGGGTCTGACCATCGTCCATTCACCGTCAAACAGAAGGCCATGGGCAAGGATGATTTCACAAAGATCCCTCATGGGCTTCCTGGCATTCAGGACCGTATGAGCGTCATCTGGGAGAAAGGGGTGGTATGTGTGGCTCTTTTGTTCCTGTGTGGCTGTCAGAGAACTTTCACAAATAGGACATCTGTTTTGGTGGTTATGAATGTGAGCTTTTAACAAACAGACAGAACGGGCAGAAGAGACACAAAAACATCTTGGTCTCCTTTTACTGGGTCAAATGATTTAGTAGCAGTTTGTGTTTTGTGTTTATCCCTAGTATTAGAAATGGATTCAAATGTGTGTGCGTGTTCTCATTTTCAGATTGGAGGTAAAATGGATGAGAATCGCTTTGTAGCAGTCACAAGCTCAAATGCAGCCAAGATCTACAACCTCTACCCGAGAAAAGGCAGGATCATCCCAGGAGCAGATGCTGATGTGGTGGTCTGGGACCCAGAGGGATCCAAGTATGAAACTCAATCCATCCATTTATCGACCAGCTTGTCTCAGTGCAGCTTTTATATCAAAGCTGTAAGGCTGATCCAGCGTTTGCTTTGCTAAACTGGGTCACTTCTGTCTTTCAATCTCTGCCTACAGGGTCATTTCTGTTGAAAACCAGGTGCAGGGAGGTGATATTAACCCGTATGAAGGTCTGCGCTGCCACGGTGTTCCGATTGTCACCATCAGCCGTGGACGTCTGGTCTACGAAAATGGCATGTTCACGTGCGCCGAGGGCTCCGGAAAGTTTTGCCCACTGAGGACTTTCCCGGATTATCTCTACAAGAAGATGGTTCAGAGAGAAAAGGTATCAGCCTGACCTGAAATACACTTACAAAGCATTGGTTTATAAACTTAAATTTTATAATAGGATGATACGGCACAGTTGTTTCATGTATTTTTCTCTATCACCGGTGCCGCACTCCCTACTGTAATGATTGAACTTCCCATTTGTTATATAAAAAAAAAAAATAGGATAATTGACAAAGCAGTACTAAAAAGGCAAATATCATAGAAAAGGTTGAAGGTTGGTTAAAAATAAACCAGAGCTGCACTAATTTAAGTTAATTATATCATAATTTAGAAACATGTATTTTTCACACTATATTTCTCCTTAGTTATATGTATAATTGTAGTTTATTGTGATTTCATGTCTCATCCTCCATAGTGGAACTACAAAAGATGGAAAGCTAGAAAATCAAAAACGAATTTGTATATTTAACCAGAGTTGGCCAAATAGCTCTTAATCAATTGGGATGTTCTGTGAGAGGGAAAATGTTAGAGATTGTTGGAGCTTCCACTACAAAGCTCAGTGTTTCCCACTGATTAATCTTGATTCTGGAGGTGTAGTTAGCATCTAAGAAATTTTGCAGTGGGGTTGAGAAATATACTCAGTTGCTAAAACATGCATTGCTTTCAGTGCCCCCTGGTGGAACATAAAGCCCCTGCTAGGGGACAGCAAGGAGAGTTTGCTGATCCTATCATCTTCATATTTTTTCCTTAAAAAAAAAAAAAAAAAAAAAATCTCAATAATTGATAAGAATTCTTGGACCAGGGTGTGTGAACTTTGTTAGATTCAGACAAGATTAGAGGATTTGAAGACTGTAATGAGATTAATTTAGAATGTCAATAAATATGTGCTACTTCAACTTATGTTCTCTACATTTTTACAGGAAGCCTGCAGCATAGTTTGTTGAAAGTATTGTTTTTAAGGAATACTTATTGCTATATGTTTCTGCCAGTGCCAGGCGGTGAAAGCTGTGGAGCGGGAACCCTACACAGGTGAAGTTGTTGCCGTGGCAAATTCTGGAAAAAGAGACACCGGCTCTTCAGATCTGGACACTCCAACACGCCCCTGCACCCGGCATGGGGGCATGAGGGACCTCCATGAGTCCAGCTTCAGCCTGTCTGGTGAGGACCAGCTGATTCATACACATGGCATTGTGAATTTTATAATTATGTTATAGATACACAAAAGGAGGAATTTCCATGTTAATGGAAGCTACGGGACACTGGTAGCTTGTGATTTGGTGGCGCTGCTGCTGGTTTTATAAAATGTCTAATGACTGGCCTGATGAGGGCGCTATAGTCAAAGTAACTTTGAATAACAGCACTTTAAGTCAGCTGAAGACTATAGTTGTCCCATGTTTGGGATCAAACTTGTTTGTTTAGGCCTGCATAATCAGAGCAGTACTTACTGGCAAGCTGCTGAGGTAGAAATGACGAATGACAGGCAGCAAAAAGTCTCAGTAGAAAGAGAGTAAAGGTTTCTGACAGAATCTCACCTGCTTCCAGGGTGCATGCTGAAGAACACGTCTGAAAAGGTTAAAACTCCAATAATGATTCTAACTGTGCAACACGTGTTGCTTTATGCCTGGGAAGTCACTTCACCTGGGAAGATAATAATTGGAGTGTAGTTATAGTGAACATTTATGCTGAAGGAATCCTTGTATTTGTACCTTACATCAAATTACTTACCAATAGTTTTATCAAAACCATAAATGCTTTGATTAAATGGAAAGCAAACAAACACTTCCATCCTTTTAGTTATGCTCCATTTCCTAAATCTCCCGGAACTTAACATAAGCTCTTTAGAGAAGCCTTTACTGTACTACTGCAAAGTATGACTGAGCTTCAAGTAAGTTCTTCAAGGCAATAGCAGTTGTTTGTTTTTCGTTGCCTAATCCAACGTGATCTTGTCCCCGGTTGCTCCAGGTGCTCAAATCGATGACAACATTCCAAAGAGATCCTCAGCGAGGATCCTTGCTCCTCCTGGTGGAAGATCCAGCGGGATCTGGTAACCAGTCAGAATGCTGCTACGTAAAGCAGAAGAATGATATTTGAGGAAAATGTATGGCCAAGCAAGAAGACTTGTTTTACTTTAGAACATGTGTGGAGTAACGGAGTCATGTTTTCATTTTGAACTCAGTGCTGTTATTTAGAATTGTAAAATTGTATGACGTGGCTGTAATTATACTGCAATACGGCCAGGGAAAAATGTTTGCTAAGTGGTTATTGCTACCAAATTCCAGTGAAATGTTAACCAAATATAAGCAGCAGATATAAATTGAGTTGCAGTTGAGTTACTTTGGTTATTGGATTCTGGTAGGGGAAAATGTTGAGTCTTATTAACAGTTTTAGAAATATGAAGGTGAGTCAAGGTTTTTATGATGCGATTGTGTTACCTCACTGTAAAATACGATTTTGCACTTGTATCATGTACTATTTAGATGCCTTTTTACATGATTTCATGTCACAAGTGTCACAAAATGTCTTTTTACTCAGAGCCACGATGAATGAAATGTGACAAATTCCTACAAGGATGTCGACGTGACATTAAAAAATGTCAGTTGTGAAAGGAAGAGTTGCTACTGATCAAATGATGAGGAATATCATAATTCAAGCTTACTGTTTTTTGTTATCATTTTTTTATATTGCATTATTTGTTATGTTCTTTTGATGCTACTATGTTGGAATGATTACACAAATAAGAACATGAAGTCTTTGCTCACTGGTTCATCAGGTTCAACAGCCTTATAGCAGAATAGACTTCTGTTCCACCTCCACCAAATGTGAATGAAGCTATGCTGTGAGTACTGTGCATGTTAGCATAGTTAGAAGAACTTTAACAAGCACTGATACTAAACATGTTAGCATCTTTTCTGATCATATTTATTTCCACAGAGAGCAAACAGTCTCACCCAAATGGCCTTTTTCTCACCTGAGAACACATCATCCTGTACCACTGGTGCACTTTTAACAACTTAACAACTTTGGTTCACTGTGGTCAGGGTGTTATCGGTCATCTGACTGACACGTCTAATGTAGCACATCACTGTGAAGCACATACAGTGCTCAACAAACCTATTAGACCACCACACAGTGTGAGTTACCACCGGTGCCCCAAATTAACTCCTGAACTTTCAAATGTACTTTTACAAAAAAAGAGATGAAATAGTTAAACACATGATCATTTTTTGATTCAGATGCCAAATTACAGCTATTTACTTACATTCCTCAGTAGAAACATTTATTTTAGTGGTTGAATGTTGTGCTTGAATAATTTCTGACCCAAATTTGTGCCTGCTCAAAATTTGGGTATAAAAAAGTATATTTTACTTGCCTAACAAACAATATAATTTTAGTTTTTAGTAAGTTTTTGACAGATTTATAAAATATTTGTGTTTTCTTCTTTTTATGACAGGTGGTCTGATAAAATTTGTTAAGCTCTGTATAGAAGCGGTGAAGGGATCCACTTTAGTGTTCATAAAGTTGAAATCTTCAGAGGATCAAATGCCTTCTTATGACACTGAAAGTTTGTATGTTTGTTTAGCAACTACAGAAAAGCACTGATACTTTTTCAAGTTCTCTAATACTGTATTTTTACTGTTCATTTTGTAGTTACTACTTGTGAATATTTGTCTCGGCAACCGATTCTCTCTCTTTTTTTGTATTTTGATCATGCATTCAGGATTTAGCTCATTTTAGAATCAGTTATGTTCACAAGATCTTCATGCATGTTCTAGTAAAACTCCTCCATCACTGTTTCTTTTTGGACAGAGTTCACATTTTGCTCCAGTGCATTATGCTGTGTCTTTTCCCCACCTAACGTACACTGGTGCTGAACAATGTGTCGTCACATTGAATCCTTTTATCTCCTTTTTTCGCCCCTTGGAGCTCTCTATCACATGATGTGAGTGCAAATAAACAACAATGAAATCAAATCCTGTGTCTGATTCCTGGCTATACTCGATATACTGCACATTCTTTCACAGGAAAATTACAATTTTATCCAGTTTTATGCTTTTACATTACATTTTTCATACTTCTCTATATTTCGCAGACATTTGCCATTGCTAGTAACTCTTTTGGCTTGTTAGGCTCCTTCGTCACATTTCACCAATAACAATTTTCACTTAATAGGACAAATGTAAATAACTGAAAACAGATGGCATATATAATTAGACAAAAAATATAAGAGTGCTTTTTCTTCTTTTTCAAAAAGGGTCTGACCACTTGATTGGAAACTGTCAAACTAAATTAAATTTATACTGTAGATATAATAGATACAGATCACAACTAAAATACTGGACCCAGCAGTATTAACAGCGGTTTGCACATTAAATCAACCCATAGAAATTCTAAAACAGTTCTTTTGTAAAAAATGATCACTCCACTTTGTCCTTCGTTCACATATCTTATCCAGCAGCAGATAAAACAGCAACATGTGAAGCCTGACCCCACAAAAACCTTAGTCACTCGCAGTCCTAAGATCCAACCAGACACATCATGTGTCTCTTAGCTGGAACAGGCCAAAGTCCTATTTATAATGAACCTTTAACAGCATGGAGTCGGGCGCACGCGCAGTAGAGGCTGAATTGTTGCAGCCCCAGACAGGGCGGCCCGTTACCAAGCACTGCACCGCGCAGGGTCTGACAACGACGACAGCAACGGGCATTGACATAAGGAATACTGCCAGCGTGATAACACCACAGACGCTCCTGAATACAGTGAGTATCGCCGCATTTACGCCCTGCCGACCCACCCCGTCTCTTAAATCTCTCCTTTTTCTGCGCGTAAAGGGGTTTAACGGGGAGCTGTGCTTTATTCCCATGCAGCGAGGATATTTCCCGTGCGCTGACAGTCCTGAGGTATTCGGGGAGGCCTGTAGAGGGGGCCGCTATGAGAGCAACACCCAGCGTTGCGGCTTTTTTAACCAAAAGCACCCAGCAAACGAGCACATTTATTGTTCTCAGCTCGGGTTGAAATGTCAGACCCCCGCCCATTTGCTCTTGCTTGACTTCAGCGGTTTGCGCTCAGGATTTTATTTATTTATTTTTTGCTGCAGTCATTATGGGAGCTTTTTCCAAGGCCCGATAGATTTTTGGAGAATAGATAGACTTCCCTTCGTGCCCTTATTTAATAAATGTACGCCCACTGCGTGGTCCTTTGCTGCTCATGTAGCTGAAACATTGTGATTTTTTCCTCATCCTGGCTAGTAGTTGCTCGTGGGGTTAGACGCTACAGCCATGCAATTTCAGTATAGCCAATGGCCCGTGGGAGAATGCGTTGCTGAAGGTGCATTCACAATAGAAGTGTTATCATCAGAAATCACAGCACGATTCAGCATCAAACTAAAAACTGACAGACGTGGTTTCATTAGTCTTTGGCTGTCAGGTGCAGACAGAGCGGCGTGTGACCTTAAAAAGCATCATTTTAAAGTCGCCACGTTGCCCGTGTTAATATGCATATTGGTGCAGGAAAGGTCTGAGGTGTTACAAGATCATTTGGACATGACACCGCATTAACAGGCAAGCAAAGTGAGCACAGAGAAGGCTGGAGATGCCAGATGTGTAAAGCTGCTGACAAATACTCCGGATTTTTTTTTTCTCTGTATAATCAGGGAGGATTATGCTTGAAACACATTTTTAGATTAGAACTGAGAATAAAGATGCTTCTTAGGGACTCAGTTTATGTCTGAAAGTCAAATTTCCTCCCTAAAAGCTTGATATCCCCATTCTCAGTGGGCTTTACAGCTGCAACAGACTGTGGCCCAGCCCCAGGATTTACAGTCAGACAGGGGGTGAAAAAATAATTCCTAAAAATTGAAGAAACTGCAGTGCAGTTTTGGAATCTGCCTGTATAGATTATAGGGTTTAATATTAACATGGCCCAACGAAGAAATCCAGGTCAGTACAGTAAAAAAAAAAAAAAAAAATGGATTCAGTGAAAGTAGTGCAGTGATGTAGATTCACAAGTTAATGAAGTCAGAAGTCAGTTTAACATTTCCTAATTCCAGCTTCTTGAATGTGTTGCTATCTCTTTATGTTTAACCGAGATAAACATTGTTTATATAGCGCCAAATCACAGCAACCCTCGGGTGCTTTGATACTGTAAGTTAAAGACCTTATAATATTAGAGAGAAAACTCCAACAATCAGTTGACACTCTATGAGCAAGTGCTGGTGACAGTGGGAAGGAAAAACTCCCTTTTAACAGGAAGAAGCCTCTGGCAGGACTAGGATTAGGGAGGAGCAGTTGTAGCTGGTTGGGGGTGAGGGGAAAGATAAAAGAGCAGAGGGAAAAGGAACACATGGAAGAAAGCCACAGTTTAAAAACTAATTAATAATGATTGTTAATTGTTAGTGATAAAAAGCCATAGTGGTGTAGTAGATAATGGCATAATAATCATGTATAGTAGGTTTATATGTTTTGCAGTGTTTGCATGAGAAATAGGCACATTGTTTTTAGCAAGTAATTAATTGCAATAATAATCATTATTTAAGGCCTAAATAAGTCCTGTTTCAGTCTTTCAAATCCAATATAAGAAGCTTGGTAAATGTTATGTACAGTAGTTGGTAGCTTGGTTAAGGAGCATGCAGAATGGTTACTTTGCCTAGATTATACTATAAAAACAATCCCTACATTTTTATACTCATACCTTGCACTGACCAATCAGAGAGATTAATCATTGACCAATATTCTTCCTTCAACTTCCATTTAAGGTTTTCAAGTCTTGCTAACAGGAAAATGTAGCTGAGTGGTTGTTTCTCTCTTTTCGACTCAGGGATGGCAGTGAATGTGTACGCAACATCTGTGTCCATTGACAACCTCAGCCGACATGACATGCTGGCGTGGGTCAACGACTCTTTGCATCTCACTTACACCAAGATTGAACAGCTCTGTTCAGGTGAGGCCTGAGGTTATTTTTTCCCCCTGAAATAAGCTGCTGAGGTAATTTTGGGGCAACTCTTGACCGAAATAACGAGATCGATTTGTTGTGTCTTTATGTTTTCAAGGAGCGGCGTATTGCCAGTTCATGGACATGTTGTTTCCGGGGTGCATTCTTCTGAAGAAGGTCAAATTTCAAGCCAAGCTGGAGCATGAATTTATACACAACTTCAAAGTTCTTCAGGCAGCTTTTAAACGGATGAGTGTCGACAAAGTCAGAATCACTTTATTATGGTTTTATTATTTATTTCATTCATGATACCCGAGATAATTAATTGTTTTACCTTTCATACTGATATACGTGTGTGTATCAAGTGGAGCTTTTCAACTATTTCCTGTTTTCATTGTCCAGATAATTCCTGTAGAAAAGCTTGTAAAAGGGAAATTCCAGGACAACTTTGAATTTGTGCAGTGGTTCAAGAAGTTCTTCGACGCCAACTATGACGGCAAGGAGTATGACCCTTTACTAGCCAGACAGGGGCAGGACGTGGCCCCTCCCCCCAATCCAGGTGATCACTTTATCCACAAACCAAAGAGAAACCAAGGTAAAGCCAAACATTTTGCCTTTGCTGCACGGTCTTGCTGAGCTTTGGATGGCTCAAAAGCGCTCCCTGCAAGCAAGTGGTGTGAGCAGCACGATTCACAGAATGACTTCTTTGATCCATCTCACTGCCCAGCATTCGCAAAACCATGACACTTTAGGTACAAGTGAGTCATTGGTAATATTCTAGTAATCGTCACAGTGCCTAGTGGGATGCAGCGTTAGTTTGGCAGAAAATCCACATTTGTTCTGATCGATCATGATCAATAATGCCCAAACACCTGCAGAAACAGCAAATATAGTTATCTCCCCAGTGTCCTGCATCGAGCGACTGATGCAACACTGTTGCAGCTTTGTCTCTATTAAAGCTGGTTTGATAACAACAAATTCTTCCCTTTCTACTAACGAGAGTGGTGTCAGCCTGAACAGCCTCGCCCTGTCTCTGTAAAAGCTTTTTGCTTGAAGAGCATGGCAAACAATCTAATTTAAGCTGTAGTATGTCATAAGCCTGCTTTGTGACTTTGTCACTAGCAAGCAGTGTGTTATAAATGGGAAGAATGATTGCACTTATTTTTAAAACTGAAAATACCATAGACTGTATATAAAAGATGGATGTCACTCATTGCATTGTGGGCTGCTGTTTCGAAGCCTCAAGTCTGGCATTTACCTTATTTGAACATGAGCGTCCGGTTTTTGCACTAGTTAGCCATCTTGGTTAGCCAGGTGCTAATAATGAACAGTTTGAGCAACTTGGAAAACAGGCTTAAAAATGTGCGTAGTAGAAAAACTGAACAGCCAGCTCCTTAGCCTGTTGCACCCTGAAGAATAGCAATTATTTTACCATTATTAGGCCCATAATTTATAACATGAATATCATTTGTAATGTATCAAAGCAACCAATACATTGTGAGAATTAAGGGCATTTTTTCACTGACTTGTGCACAGTCCCAAAAACTATTTGCAACCAGGAAAGCCACCCCATCTTGGCCAGTAAAAACAAAAAACAATGATAAATAAAAATAAGTTTTGCACTACTTGATTAGCGTTACTTTTAAGACCTGGAAGCCGCTTCCATCTTTTATATACAGCCTGTGGATAATGTGTTCGCATGTTTTGTCTTTGAGTTTATCTGAAACACCTTTGCTTAAGCACTTATAGAGGTTTAGTAGGCAACAGGTCTTTTCGTTTTTAAGATCTTGAGTCAAATTAAAACAACCTTTGGTCATTTATATAAATGAATCGATAATTTGGCTATTTAACCTCAGCACTCTAAATATGTGTCATTTCTATCAGTTTAGTTGTAAAACAATTTGAAACCTTTTACATGTCAAAGGCATAAAATTCTTCTACAAGATGATTGCATCAGCGCTCTATAATGTGCTATATCCATCGCCACAACTGCTAACAAGCCAAAATAAGTGCAATAAATCTGTCTTAAATGAAATGCTGAACCACTCCCACCATCTCTAACCACTCCAGGACCACAGAGGACATCCCCAACAGTTCCCAAAAACATGCCAACACCGCAGCGGGTCCAACATAACACTCCAGCCTTGAGGAAGAATCCGACTTTGTCAAGAAATGGGGGCAGTGATGCTGAAATCATGGAGCTAAATCAACAGGTAGAGTTGAACGGGAAGGACAGAAGGCCGTGTGGCTCTTTTGTTCTGATTTCATCCTCCAGACTAGTTTTTGACTACCAGCTTAAGCACCTTTTTCTGTTTTTCTAAGTTGATGGAGTTGAAGTTGACTGTAGATGGCCTTGAGAAGGAAAGAGACTTCTACTTCAGCAAACTACGGGATATCGAGTTGATCTGCCAGGAGCACGAGAGTGAAAACAACCCCATTCTCAGCAGGATAATTAACATTCTCTACGCAACAGAGGTATCTAGCCATTATAACAGATATATAACAGATTGCCATACTCTCTCCACTGTTGACAGTGAAAAGCAAGGAGAGCAGAAGACCTGATAAAATATTATCAGGTTTTCTGCCCTTCTTGCTTTCAATTCAATTCAATTCAATTCAATTCAATTCAATTCAATTCAATTCAATTCAATACAATACAATTCAATTTATTCAACGCAAATCACAACATCAGCTGTCTCAAGGCACTTTTTTAAATACATACAGAGAAAAACCCAACAATCATATGATCCCCCATGACCAATTTAGAATTAGAATCAGAATCAGAATCAGAAAGGGTTTTATTGCCAAATGTTGAACAGATTTACAACATTAGGAAATTAGGTACTTTGTGTGAGACATACGATAAGACAAACACTTAAATAAAAAGAAAAAGTGCTAAGCAGATTGATATATACATGAATGCAGGTGATGATCAGTGCAAAAATGTAACAGGTGTGGAGAACACAATACAGGGTCATGGGAATCCCCCAGCAGCCTACGCCTATTGCAGCATAACTAAGGGAGGATTCAGGGTCACCTGATCCAGCCCTAATTATAGAAAGGAAAGTTTTAAGCCTAATCTTAAAAGTTGCAATAGTGTGTGTCTCCCGAATCCAAACTAGAAGCTGCTTCCATAGAAGAGGGGCCTGAAAACTGAAGGCTCACCTTCCATTCTACTTTAAATACTCTAGGAACAACAAGTAAGCCTGCAGTGCAAGAGCAAAGTGCTCTAATATGGTGATATGATAATATATATATATATATTTTTTTCTGTATCTTAGGAAGGCTTTGCACCTCCAGATGATGAAGACCTCGATGAGCAAGCTCACCTGGACCAGGACGAATACTGAACCCATCGTGTCCCTACCCTCAAACATCTCCATCTTTCTTCCCCTCTTCTTTTTCCCCTCATTTTTTTTCTCCTGTTTGCACGCTTTCTGTAAATACTCACCATCATCCCAGCTTTCTGTCTGTGTTTTCCTTTCTTTCTCATGTGCATATCTGTTGGTAACCTCCCCCTCCATCCTCTGGCCATCTACACACTCTTCACAACATCTCCGTATCAATATTTGCTGCTCCTCCCTGCCTCCATTTACACAGTAACAATAACAGTAATGTATGACACATCCCCAGTTATTTCAGCATGAGTAATGCAGAAAATAGAGCCGAGAGCTGGCTGGCATGGAGGTTGTTATGGCGAACAGTTGAGTTTAAGTCTGTAAATATTACCGACATTTTGATTACCGAAGGAACAATGTCTTTGCTCTTTATGGAGTAACTTATTTGCCTTTGGTGCGTTGTTAATACTACTGTTAGAGCACAGGACAACACTGCTCCCATGTGCAATCAGGACACTCCTTGAGCTACTAAAACTGTAACAAAACTGACTTTTTATTAACACTTTATTATTTATTATTTATATTTCATTTAACTTTCTGTAGCAAAATTGGTGCAGACCTACTGTACGTGAACTGAAAGCTGAGGCCATGTGTGTTACTCATATCGGTTTGTGCTTCAGTCAAGCTTTTGGTTTCTGTGACGGTGGGTCCATGGCATGTAGAAATGCTGAAGGAAATTCTTTGGTGTAATGACTCAAGACTTATGATAAGTGCTCTGCAATTATTCATTATTGATCAGCAACATATCTGAGCATGAGAATGTTACACATTGACTGTGAATGAGTGATATTTTGTATGTGTATTTTGTGTGCAGATTTTCTTGGATGTCGCACGATCCTGGTTAATTGCCATTGTATCTTTTTAGGCTGACATACCGCAGTCTATTTAGGTGTAAAATGTAAAGGTGGAAAGGCACCTGGATTCTGGCAACTTGGTTATCGAGTGTAGCAGATCTAAAGGTTTAACTCTACAATATGAAAAAGCCTGACTCTGAATTAAAAACAGAGACATTTTCACATGTTCTACTGCTAATCATGCTGTGTTTATACTTTAAATTTGCTGTAAAGGGTTGCCCAGGGTTTTAGAGGTGTCTCAGAGAAAGTCATTATTTAGAGATCTAAGACCAGTTGACTGGTCATCAAACAAGGAACTCTCCTTGTCCTTCCCTAGTTATTTTTACTTTGCAAACTGGCTGTTATCTACTCTGGAACTCGCATTCATCGACCATATAAACATTTACAGAACACTCATCTTTTGAGTTTTGAATAAATAAACAGTTGTGAAACAAGTTGTTTTTGGTGTATTTGGGGTGATGCATTGTGGTGAATGACTGGGATTGTATTAGGAAAGTTAAAATGTGTTAACGTAGCTAAATTAAACCTTGCAAACTATATGTTTTTTTAAGACTTTACCTGAAATTAGAAACTAATCAGCCAAGCCGTTAAAGATGACTGATGAAGTGAATAAAATTGGTCACCTTTCATGACCTGAAATACAGCCCAGGGAAATCACAGTATACGTGTCAGAGATAATTATACCACAAACTGAATTGGTTGTATAACTATAAAGCAAGGCTGTTGCTAGGATCTTGAAATCTCCGTGCTTCACAAAGGTTTAATTCACAGAATGATCCTGAAATTAAAAAAAAAATCAGTGCAATTTCATGTCTTGGGAGCTTGGAAAGAAAGTCACTGGACTTCTGTAAGTTTGTTGAAGATGAGTTTCCTCTCATCAAAGAAGCTTCTTCAGTTCTAAAACCAAATGGTGGAGAGCCCCAGGTATTTACAACCTAGTGGGAGTTGTCACTTAAAAGGTCATGACCCACTATTGATCATGTGCCTCATCCTTTTGCCAGTTAATAGAATTATCCAAAATGTCAATATTTTTTCTAATATGACATTTGCCATATTTCCAGTCTTCTTTTTTTTAAAATCTAATATTTTTTTCCTCAAGTGTATTAAGTCATAAGATCAAATGTGTGTTAATAACAGTTAATGTTCATAAGATTATTTTTGCAACATTAAAATGGTAAAAATTGACCACCTTCCCATTGATACTTTTACCCCTAAAATAAAAGTTCAGTCATTAATTCTAATGCTTATAATCTTAGAGTCATGAAGCTACAGTGCATGACAATACATTTACATTTAATAGAATTCAATGTATCATATAAAAACCAGTGAACATTAGTGAATGTTTCAGAAAGATATAGGGACTCAAAATGGGCACTACCAAGACCACTAATGAACTGAAGTACAAACAAATTCAGGTATGAAAATATTGATAAATCACAGATTGGCAGATGGAACATTCATATACGCATTATTTGTGTTTAAACAACTATTAGTAAATATGGTCCAATGACACTATACATTCTTTTAATGGCAGGAAAGAAATCTGCCACATTGTGTTCTAGCTGGTACAAGGAGATATGATCATGAAAATATGCACTTTTCACAGCAGATGGCATTTCAGTGATTATTTTAACATGTATCATTCCTTTCATTTAGATGAGATAATTTCAGGATCCTGGAAGTCTGCAGAACTAACTTCTGAGGAATTCTGGTATAAAATGATAAAGTTAACCCTGTAAAGCCTGAACCACGAAACAATTGCCAGAAAATTCTAATTTGCTTATTTATTTTTGAAAATGGAGTGGTTATTGAATCTTCTGACAAAATAAGTAAATAAATATGTATTTTCCAACAAGTGTTGTTACATTTGGTCATTGCTTGAAGATATATTGTGCAATTTGTTTAGTTTTTTTTTTTTTGGGGGGGGGGGATCACTCTGATGACGTAGCGATCTCGAAAACCCTAAAAAACCTGTGTATCAAATAGGATATTTTTGCCATTAGAGGGTAAAGGCTTGCTCAAATCATGTGATTTGTGAGTAGATGTCATAATACAGATGGAAACCAAAAAAAATACTGATATCAGAAATCTTGCCTTTGACTACAGCTTCTGTGTCTTTATATTGAGATATCAGTTTATACTGCTTAGGGTCCTTCTGCTTGGCATAATGGTTGTCACACTCATGGCTAACTAAGGTAAAACTGAGACATCACTAGTAAAATTTATCTCACTGTGCTTTATTATCACATGCACCTCAATAAGGAGACATCATTTTGAAGGAACTGAACATGATTTATTGAAATACAGCTATTTAGCAATTACGCCCCATAGTGCTATGTAGAACAGGAAGTAGAACAGGACCCCTGGAGTCTAGATGCTGGTGGTGGAGATGAAGCAGGTGGAGATAAGGGTGAGGAGCTCGATCTGGCCAGAATGAGGTAGGGATGGGGAAGAGGCAGGAAGTAACAATGAGAGTCTCAAAGGCTGAATGACAGAAAAGCAGTGCGATTTAAAGATCATCACACAGAGGCTGACTGGTTTGCAGAAGGGGGACAAGAAAATGACTGGAGCAGAGTGATGAATACAGAGTTAATTTAGACAGCAAGGGAAAAGTGAAAGTGTTGCAAGGAATAGAGAAGCCTGACACCCAGTAACGATGAAAGATGAGTGAATCTTGATCTTCCTGCATAGATTAATTCTAGGAATATTCAGGTCTTTTGCTTGTAGTCTTTTTTTGTGAATGAAACGTTTTCATTTTTTTTTAATTGGAAGAAAAATGTTCTGAAGTTCTACGTTTCAGCCCTCTGGTGGTAGTTGGAGGTGTAGCAGGTTTCTTTTGTATATTTTGTATTTTGTGTAATGTTCGGTATTTTGAACAGCTCTTACTATGCATATGATTGTTTTATTGGTAAAATGAACACAACAAAAGAGGATTTCTGTTTTTTTTTCCAGATTCTTTTTTAAAAATTCATCTTTGGTTTCCTGAACTATGCAATCTGCACTCAAAAATCACAATATAATGATAACCCTTAGACACATAGTATTATGAAATTTGTTTTAGGTGGCTGGAGTAACAGATGAGACTGTTTCAATTTCCAGAAACTTTAGAAAATCACTGCAAACACTGAAACTTGTTGATGTATTTACTCCACAAGTTGACACAAATCCTTAGGACACAGTAATATACATCATTATGTGTTTTTTTAACCAGAACACCTGCTCCAGTTAGAAATATGTGAGATTGAAAAGAATAATTTCTGGCACTGAATAAATTTTAGACATGATGTAAATTATAATTAAAGTTTGGCCTCAGAGATTTGGATCTCAATTAATGAGATGCACGGATAAAACTGTTATGTTAAGTGACTGTCCCACTTCAAACAAAGTGACAGTTTTTGGCTACTCGGAGGTGAAAAATGACCATAAAAGGATGCAATAAAAAGAGGTATAAAACAGGAAAAAATGACTACAAAACACTACAAACAAATATGAGGTGTGGAAAAAAAAACACCAAAAGGAAATTGTCATGTTAAGCAATGCAAAATACTGTAAAATAATGTATGTAGATGCAAAATTGCAAAGAAACACAAACTCTCGACAAAGATCATTATAGCAATTATTATTATTTTGAATATAGATCACTAGAAAGAGGCAGGGCATATTTTTTTTAAGCCACTCCTGTAATTTTGTGTCTCTTTCAGAGTCGCTCCGATGTCCAGTTTGCTTTTTGTATCAATTTGGTGGATTTAATTTTATGTGTATTCTCTTTTTATGACAGAAGAGGGCACTATTTGTTTTCATATAAACAGAGGGGTATAATTTCCCATTCAGACTCTCCAGGTGCAGGTGTGTTCACTGACCCATGCTGTAATTTGAATATTTGCTATATATTCCATATTATCATCCCAGAAAAAAACATTTTTGAAAAAAAGTTTTTATTATGCGATGATAAAAAAAATCTTAAAAAATATATATTTTAAATATTTTACCGGACTGACAGCTAACCTAGCTCTGATTCTGACACACAATTATCAACGTCTATAAAACAAGGCGATACCGTCTCTCCGATCTGTACAGTCAGCACAGGTACCTGTAAAGAAATCAGCTCAAACCTGTTGGGTTTTCATAGATTTATGCTATCATGAGTTGTGTAGAACTGAACATCTTTCAGCACATAGAAAACAGATAATATTACATCAGTTTAATATACCTTCCTTTTAATTGATGTTCATGTATTTACATTTAAATATAGATTTGGTTTGTCAGAATGAGCAAAATGAACCAACCAGTATCTGGCGACCAACTAATATGGGCCCTGTTAATGAGACAAATATAATGGAAAGGTTGAATGAGCCTCTCCTCACATGACCTCTGTGTTTTCTGTTTCATTGGGAGAGGTGGGTGGTTTCCTCCTACAGTGTGTTTTGCACACTTTCATGCATCACTGCTCCTCACAGTTTAAGTTCTGCTGTCACACATGCTCTCATTCACTTCCACTGAAAACTGAGTCAGGATGGTGTTTCCAATGTTGGTGGTTCTTTTGTTAGGCTTTCTGAGTCAGGGTGAGAGTTTTGAAAACATTTCTGACATATAAAACAAATTTTATGTTTGGTGACATGTTATCTGCTCCTTCTGTGTACATTGAGTTTGAGAGTTTAAAATGCCTTACTGATGTTTACTATTTGAAAGTTAAAAAATGCTGTTAAAGTCTTTGTTTTATTTCTTCATTTCAGGGTCATTTGCCAATAACTTTCTGACTCAGACTGATGAAGCCAAGTCTGTCAGTCTTGGTGGGACCGTGACCATCAGCGCCACAGGGAGTTCAAATATTGGTCCTGATCTCAGTTGGTACCTTCAGAAACCTGGACAGCCTCCCAAACTCCTTATATACAGAGCATCAACTCGCTCCTCAGGAACTCCGTCACGATTCAGTGGCAGTAGATCTGATTCTCAGTACACTTTAACCATCAGTGGTGTTCAGGCTGAAGATGCTGGAGATTATTATTGTCTGGGTGACCATGGTGGTGGAGTGTTCACACAGTGATATATAGCTGTACAAAAACCTCCTTCAGCAAGACTGAAGGCTGCAGGTGCAGATAGCTGGTGCAGAGGCTGTGATGAAAGTTACTGGCCCAGTGAACACAAAAAGAGCACAAACACAAGAACATACTAACATACTAAAAGCTTAAACATGCTGATTTAACTCTGCTAAAAAACAGTAAATGTAGTTTTCCTCTTGAACTGATCAACTAATAAAATAGAAACATATTATTTACTGTTACAAAATACACTAAATCACAGCTAAATCACAACAGTTGCCTCAGAGAGCTTTATATTGTAAGGAAAGGGCCCTACAATAATACAGAATAGACAAAACTAAAACATGTTATGTTACTGAAACAATAAATAACGGGTTATAACCTTGACTGTGTGATAGATTGGTGGTCAGTTACTGAAAGGATCTTCATTGAAGTGGCACTACAGTCTTAAAAATCTGTAGTACATTGTATTTTCTTCTCTACATTTTGTATTACTTCCAATGCACTGCACACAATAAGGTAACATAATAATAAGATGTTCTAACAGTTTTTAAAATAGAGTTCTCACATTTAAGACATAGACTAAGTCACAAAGTGTTACACATTTACAATATAATGCAAATGTAAAAAAATAACTTCACATATCACACAAACAAGGTACCCGTACATTATACATGTATTTACAATACATGTATTTTTCAGTTAAACATTTAATATAAAACATATATTTACCTTTATTTGAAATTGATCTTGATTATGTTTCCTGTCACAGGGTTGTAATGATGACTGCAATTTAATCTTTAGTCCACGTTGTGAAGAGACCTTAACTGCATGTAATCATGATGGATGACCCTGACCATTCATCCAGCTCTCCTGGCTCAGACTCAGACTGCTGCTGCTGTAGAGTCCACTCTTCTCCTGAGTGAAAGCCAGGCCAGATTTTACTGTAACATACAAAATGTGGAAAGAAGTTGTTTGAAATATGTCAAATGACTACAAAAGGACGGTGTGCACAAAAATATGTGCAGATTTATTAAATGGTATTAAATAGAAAAAGAAATAATAACAGAAATGCTCCGAATCTGAGATTTTAAAATAACCACAAAAAACAGAAAATCGTGTAAAAAAAATACAAATGACGTAAAACAGTATAAGGAGATTGGTGTCTTGGTCAGTGTGTATCATGGTTAAATTAGTATTGGTAAAAATGCTAACAGTCATTTTAACAGTGTTAGAGTGTTTTGACCTACAGGAGAAGAACTGACCACAAAAGAAGGGTGTTCACAGTAACTCAGTGCAAAGACAATAAACAGTGTGAACCAGGAAAAAACCCTGGTGACAAAATAAAAAAAATGAAATAACCACAAATAGCCCGCAATTGTATAAAAAAAAATGCAAAATGGCATAAAACAATATAAGGACATGCAAATAAGCAAATTAATAACCAAATAAGCCAAAGTATAAAAACACACTATAAAGAAATACATTGAATGCAAAAGTCACAAAATGGCAACTGAGACACAGACAGACAAAACATGTATAAAAACCTTAACAGAAATGAATTAAAGAAAATTACAATTGGCCAGAAGGAGACAAAGAAAATGTGTTTTTTCATCGATGTCCAGTCTGCTTTTTGGATCTGTGTATCAGAGTCAATTTTATATGTATTCTCTTATTTTGACATAAGAGGGCACTATTTGTACAGCAGCAATGTACAATTTCCACCCAGACTCCATTGGTGCAGGTGTGTGCTCACTGACCCATGCATTAATTTGAATATCTGTCGCACACCCTGGATGCAAAATAGTTTTCTATAGTTTCAGAATTTTTTTCCCCTTCTGTAAAATGACAGTTTTTAATGTTTTGCTGGGTGGACCGCTGTCTTTAAGTCTATAAGGCCATCTCTCTGAGCTGTACAGCCAGCACAGAAATCTGTAATTACCTCAACTCTGAACTTATGAAGATCTAAATTACTGCTGTGTTGAAACATATGTGTGAGAACAAGCACATTAGTTATACTAATATCAAATTAAACTAGGGACTGATGTGTTGCAGAGATGATCTCTCGGAGGAGATTAGAGACAACACTGTTCCATAGAAACTCCCTGATACTCATTAACGGGTAGTGAAATTGACATTTGCGCTCCTTTTTTCAGCTTCACACTTCAGTTATGCAAACAGTTTCCTTATGCAGAAACAAACATTGTTCTTAGAATCTATAGTTCCAAAGCAAAAGGTAAAATAAACTCCAGAATACAGATTTTTTCCTTTGGATTAGATTAGTTTCATACCATAGACAGAGACTTGACTTTATAAGTAAACATGCAGTAACATATACAACCTGCTAGATTAGTAGTTAGTATGTTAAAACAAAACAAGTTTTACCTCACAGTCTGAGGATCTGGTCTTCTTGAGCTTCAATAATTATTATCTAATGAGTTTAAAATCAAAAAGCTCTGTGAGGTCTGAGCAAAAATGCCAACATCATCATGTTAAAGCATTTGCCAATAACTTTTTGACTCAGACTGATGAAGACAAGCAACATTTCAAGCAAGATGTGCTGCTTTTTCCCTCATTTATTTTTGTTGATAAATGAATGATTTGTTTTCTAAGCTATTACCACTCAATTACCTGTGGTAGTTCCATGTAATAAGCATGCAAAATGCAAAGCTGCCCGTTTCTATATAATAACATATTATTAACCTATTAAAAAACTTAATTGAATGAACTGGAAAAACATATGCAGAATCATAATAATTAAAATTGAATGAAGAATACACATGAATACATTAGATTCACATATACTCTTTCACAGCATAATTAATATCTAGATGACAATACATAAAATGGTAAAAATATTTCAGGTAGGAAAGAAAGTAGAACACATTCAAAATGTTCAATAAACAAAAATAAGATATATAAATTTCCTTCAGTGTGTTGAGAGCAGAGAAATGATTTCCATAGAGAGGAGGCTTTGCATCATCAGCTTATCCTCCAGAGAACTGAGAAGGTTTATAGTCCTGTGACTTCAACACTGCAGGACTCACATCTGTCAGTCAACACAGCAGAAAGCACAACCACCATGACTCTCATCACCATCCTCATCTGGACGCTGACCTGCTGCTGTTTTACAGGTTCATTCACTCAGCAACATTTCAAACATGATGTGCTGCTTTTTCTCTCATTGATTTCTGCTGATAAATGAATGATTTGTTTTTGTCTGCAGGATGCAGCGGTCAGGTGACTGTGACTCAACCTCCAGTAGTGACATCTACTCCTGGATCCACTGTCACTCTGACGTGTAAAAACAGTAAAAATGTTGCATATTGTCCTGATAGTGATAACCAGTGTATGTCCTGGTATCAACAGAAATCTGGACAGACTCCAAAGCTCCTAATAAAACAGGGGAACAAAATTCAGTCAGGAACACCAACTCGATTTAGTGGCAGTGGAAGCAGCTCTGACTTCTCTATGACCATCAGTGGAGTTCAGGCTGAAGATGCAGCAGTTTACTACTGTCAGAGTGCCCATGTAATAAACAGTACTACTGTGTTCACACAGTGATTTGCAGTCGTACAAAAACCCCCCTCAGTCAGACTGCAGAGAAACTGAGCTGTTACAGCAGGAACTGACTGCAGCTGCTGAAGAGGAAGAAACTCTGACACAGACCACTGAAAACAGAGCTGACAGTAATCTCACCAAGCACTAAATCCAGAATTGTGCAGATATATTTAATTTGGGGTGATTTTAGAAAGGATAAAAAAAAACCCAGACCCATCCACAAAGTCGCTTTCTTATTGTGTTTCCAACTGTATTCACAGGAAGAGTTGGCAAATTACACAGAAAGATCAGATTTTTTTTTACATTTATATTCCCATTAAGTCTCTTGATGATTATAAAACAAAGTGATCTGAGTTTTTAATACTGTATGATCCCACGTGTATAATGATTTGTATAATGATCAATTAGAAAATGGTAGGTACAAATACAGTGCCTCTGGAAAGTATCCACAGTACTTTACTTGTTCCATATTGTGTCACATTACATCCTTATTCCAAAATGTAACTACTGAGATTCGCTTCTTTTCCACTTGATGATCTGCTGCACCTTGCGATGTGGTAGGACTGTATCACTCACACTTTCACACACAGCTGGTTATACATGAGATCACTGACTGACATTCTCTCTCCCCTATTTTCTTTCACACCCTGGGAATTTTTTGGACTTTACCCCTTGGACATTTTTTTATTTGGGACTTTGAACAATAAGCTGTTGTGTAGAACATTCTCCACATGTGAAAAGAGTGTGAGATTTTCATTTGAATGTACAATGGATTTGTGTAATCTGTTTCTATAAGAGTTAAGGAGTCAGGTTACTAGGGTGCACCTGAGCATTGAAACCCAACGTTGAAACCGAGAATTGAAAACCAAAAGTAACATATGGCCAAGTCATTGTCTTAGCAGTTTATGTGTTTTACTTTTCTTTCATTTTTGTAAGTTTCCGTTCTGCAACTGTAAAGTGCCTTTAACCTGTGCTTGTCAACCTTATGGTTTTTTTCACTAAAGTCGGCTGGTTCTTTTGAGTTACATTCTTGTCTCTGTGTCTCATTTAAACACACCCCTGTGCTCCTATAGTCGAACCTATTGGCCCATTGATATATTCTTTTCAACAATTCCCCTTACTGTGTTACATATACAACTACGTTTATAGTGATTCAACCTTTATATTTATCATTAAATATGAGCAAAAGTTCATGAGCACATCTTTTTTAAGTGTAGTAACAGAAACCAATGTGTATTTATTTCCAAACTTTAATAAATTGCATTTTTTTTTATAAAAGTTATAAATTCTTATAGATAAAGAATCAAAAGATAAAATGTTAGTGATTTTTCATGAACTGGGATTTTATTTTGTTCCGCAGACTTTCTTTTTATAGCATGGTTTGAAAACACAATGTGAATAAACAGATGACATCTGCATGCACAACAACAGACAACAATGTTTGCAGGAAAATTAAAACAAATTAAACCTGTAGCTTCATCAAACACATATGCAAACAGGAAGTGTTGCTGAAGTTCTACTCTGAGCAGTGGTCAGGGTCCAGGGTTTGAGTGACAGGGCACTGTCCACTCAGACTGGCCTCACAGCTCACTGAGCCCGCCTTCTTCCACTGGTCTGCAGAGAGGCTCAGGGTGCTGCTCCAGCTGTAGTGGCCGTCTGTCCCCAGGACCTCCAGGCTGCTTGACACACCTGAGGATGTGCTGGTGCCCCCCACCTTCCAGCCCAGCTTCCAGTTTGAGGGGAAACCGCCGGCAGCCAAACACACCAGAGTGGCACTACTCAGTTTGTCTTCCTCTTTGGATGGAGGGAGGACAGTGAGGGTGGGCCTCACCACACCCACTGGAGGAGAGAGTGGGGAGAAGAGCAACCAAAGACATAAGAATCAAAGCAGGAAAGGAATACCTACATGGTGTTTAATCATTAATTATTGATGAATATTATTATTTCTATAATGTTTTACAGTCAATAACTCATCTATGTGATAATTTTCAATGTTACACTCACAGAGTTGAAACACTCATGTACAGTTTAAACTTTGTCATCTGCTTCTTTCACTTCCTTTTAAACTACAAGTACAATCAATCATCCATGAACTCAAAGCTGGTCTGTGTTTACTGACACTTTTTTTTTTTTTTTAACTTTTGGGGAAATCCATAAAATACTGATATTTTCAAAATAGAAACAATAAAGAAATAAATCCACAAACACTATATTTGACAATCAAAGCTTGAAAATAACAAAACCTGAAATATTTTAACTGGAAAATACTAAAAAGATATTAATTAACATTTCAGAGAAACTTAAAAATGAAAAGGGAACAAAATATTTTTGTGTGTGTGTTTTTTGTGTTTTTTTTAACGTAAATTCTGACATTTGTAAAACTGAATGAGTTTCTCAGGGAAGTTATTTTGCAGACTGTGAGATCAACTTTGTTTTATAAATAATGAAAATGATCAACAACAATCACCAAACTTGATCAAATATCTTTTCAAAATTTTATAAAATGTTTTGTAATGGTAGTAAATTAAAATTTCTGGTACTTACAGTCAACGGTGAGTTTGGTTCCTCCACCAAAAGTCCACCACAGTGATACAAACTCATTAAGTGGCCGTACAAAAACCTCCTGCACTCTGATCAAGCATCTAACAACTGAAAATGAACCTTTTTTCATGTAAAACATCACAGCACACCTCATTAAATGCAGAAGATGATTTGACTAAAGTGACTTAAAGTGTTTAATAATTTTAAATCATGATTATCATAATTGTATTTTTAGGATTAAGAATTGAAAGACAAAATTTAATTTTCACCTCACACATACACAAAACTGTTTAAAACAGCAAAGAGAAACATTTCAAGAAATCATGAATTCTGAAACTATGAGAATATAATAAAGATGGCTTTACAGGTATATTGTATTTGTTGATACTAAAATCAAAAAGTAAACATACAAACCAGAGTGCCATTTTAATCCAGGCGTTAAAAATGCATAAATATGTTTCCAATATATTTTCTCTATTCCATAAAATCATTAATGGTATTAGTTCAAAGCAATTTTCTTTTGATTTTGTTCCCCACATTGCCGTCAGTGTGTTGAGAGCAGAGAAATGATTTCCATAGAGAGGAGGCTTTGCATCATCAGCTGATCCTCCAGAGAACTGAGAAGGTTTATAGTCCTGTGAGTTCAACACTGCAGGACTCACATCTGTCAGTCAACACAGCAGAAAGCACAACCACCATGACTCTCATCACCATCCTCATCTGGACGCTGACCTGCTGCTGTTTTACAGGTTCATTCACTCAGCAACATTTCAAACATGATGTGCTGCTTTTTCTCTCATTGATTTCTGCTGATAAATGAATGATTTGTTTTTGTCTGCAGGATGCAGCGGTCAGGTGACTGTGACTCAACCTCCAGTAGTGACATCTACTCCTGGATACAGTGTCACTTTGACCTGTAGGACCAGCCAAGCTGTTTACACATGGGTTGATGGTCGTGAGGGTATGTTCTGGTATCAACAGAAATCTGGACAAACTCCAAAGCTCCTAATTCGACATGTGAGCATAAGACATTCAGGAACACCATCTCGATTTAGTGGCAGTGGAAGCAGCTCTGACTTCTCTATGACCATCAGTGGAGTTCAGCCTGAAGATGCAGCAGTTTACTACTGTAAGAGTGTGCATAGCGGTGGGGTGTTCACACAGTGATTTGTAGTCATACAAAAACCTCCCTCAGTCAGATGGCAGAGACACTGAGCTGTTATAGCATGAACTGAGTACAGCTGCTGAAGAGGAAGAAACTGTGACACAGACCACTGAACACAGATAGATTTGTTTTGGGGTGACTTTAGAAAGGAATAAAAAAAAATCCACAAAGTTACTTTGTCATTGCATTTCCAACTATTTACATGAAGAGTTGGCAAATTATACAAACAGATCAGATTTTTCTTTATATTTATATTCCCATTAAGCTTCTTGATGATTATAAAGCAAAATGATCTGATTTTTTAATACTGTATGAACTCACGTGTATAAACAAAACAAAACAAAACAAAAACAAGAACAATTTCCTCAACAGTCAAACTATTGACTCTCCACAACACGTTGGTTGAGACCATACGATTTCTACTGATTTATATCAAAGACCAAAAACATTATTAGCAATAATAATCACATTAATTAAAAAAACTGGTAGCTTCATTTACAGTGCATAAATGTGTTAACATAGCTAAATTAAACCTTGCAAACTATACGTTTTTTTAGACTTTACCTGAAATTAGAAACTAATCAGCCAAGCCGTTAAAGATGACTGATGAAGTGAATAAAATTGGTCACCTTTCATGACCTGAAATACAGCCCAGGGAAATCACAGTATACGTGTCAGAGATAATTATACCACAAACTGAATTGGTTGTATAACTATAAAGCAAGGCTGTTGCTAGGATCTTGAAATCTCCGTGCTTCACAAAGGTTTAATTCACAGAATGATCCTGAAATTAAAAAAAAAATCAGTGCAATTTCATGTCTTGGGAGCTTGGAAAGAAAGTCACTGGACTTCTGTAAGTTTGTTGAAGATGAGTTTCCTCTCATCAAAGAAGCTTCTTCAGTTCTAAAACCAAATGGTGGAGAGCCCCAGGTATTTACACCCTAGTGGGAGTTGTCACTTAAAAGGTCATGACCCACTATTGATCATGTGCCTCATCCTTTTGCCAGTTAATAGAATTATCCAAAATGTCAATATTTTTTCTAATATGACATTTGCCATATTTCCAGTCTTCTTTTTTTTAAAATCTAATATTTTTTTCCTCAAGTGTATTAAGTCATAAGATCAAATGTGTGTTAATAACAGTTAATGTTCATAAGATTATTTTTGCAACATTAAAATGGTAAAAATTGACCACCTTCCCATTGATACTTTTACCCCTAAAATAAAAGTTCAGTCATTAATTCTAATGCTTATAATCTTAGAGTCATGAAGCTACAGTGCATGACAATACATTTACATTTAATAGAATTCGATGTATCATATAAAAACCAGTGAACATTAGTGAATGTTTCAGAAAGATATAGGGACTCAAAATGGGCACTACCAAGACCACTAATGAACTGAAGTACAAACAAATTCAGGTATGAAAATATTGATAAATCACAGATTGGCAGATGGAACATTCATATACGCATTATTTGTGTTTAAACAACTATTAGTAAATATGGTCCAGTGACACTATACATTCTTTTAATGGCAGGAAAGAAATCTGCCACATTGTGTTCTAGCTGGTACAAGGAGATATGATCATGAAAATATGCACTTTTCACAGCAGATGGCATTTCAGTGATTATTTTAACATGTATCATTCCTTTCATTTAGATGAGATAATTTCAGGATCCTGGAAGTCTGCAGAACTAACTTCTGAGGAATTCTGGTATAAAATGATAAAGTTAACCCTGTAAAGCCTGAACCACGAAACAATTGCCAGAAAATTCTAATTTGCTTATTTATTTTTGAAAATGGAGTGGTTATTGAATCTTCTGACAAAATAAGTAAATAAATATGTATTTTCCAACAAGTGTTGTTACATTTGGTCATTGCTTGAAGATATATTGTGCAATTTGTTTAGTTTTTTTTTTTTTGGGGGGGGGGGGGGGGGGGGGATCACTCCGATGACGTAGCGATCTCAAAAACCCTAAAAAACCTGTGTATCAAATAGGATATTTTTGCCATTAGAGGGTAAAGGCTTGCTCAAATCATGTGATTTGTGAGTAGATGTCATAATACAGATGGAAACCAAAAAAAATACTGATATCAGAAATCTTGCCTTTGACTACAGCTTCTGTGTCTTTATATTGAGATATCAGTTTATACTGCTTAGGGTCCTTCTGCTTGGCATAATGGTTGTCACACTCATGGCTAACTAAGGTAAAACTGAGACATCACTAGTAAAATTTATCTCACTGTGCTTTATTATCACATGCACCTCAATAAGGAGACATCATTTTGAAGGAACTGAACATGATTTATTGAAATACAGCTATTTAGCAATTACGCCCCATAGTGCTATGTAGAACAGGAAGTAGAACAGGACCCCTGGAGTCTAGACGCTGGTGGTGGAGATGAAGCAGGTGGAGATAAGGGTGAGGAGCTCGATCTGGCCAGAATGAGGTAGGGATGGGGAAGAGGCAGGAAGTAACAATGAGAGTCTCAAAGGCTGAATGACAGAAAAGCAGTGCGATTTAAAGATCATCACACAGAGGCTGACTGGTTTGCAGAAGGGGGACAAGAAAATGACTGGAGCAGAGTGATGAATACAGAGTTAATTTAGACAGCAAGGGAAAAGTGAAAGTGTTGCAAGGAATAGAGAAGCCTGACACCCAGTAACGATGAAAGATGAGTGAATCTTGATCTTCCTGCATAGATTAATTCTAGGAATATTCAGGTCTTTTGCTTGTCTTTTTTTGTGAATGAAACGTTTTCATTTTTTTTTAATTGGAAGAAAAATGTTCTGAAGTTCTACGTTTCAGCCCTCTGGTGGTAGTTGGAGGTGTAGCAGGTTTCTTTTGTATATTTTGTATTTTGTGTAATGTTCGGTATTTTGAACAGCTCTTACTATGCATATGATTGTTTTATTGGTAAAATGAACACAACAAAAGAGGATTTCTATTTTTTTTTCCAGATTCTTTTTAAAAAATTCATCTTTGGTTTCCTGAACTATGCAATCTGCACTCAAAAATCACAATATAATGATAACCCTTAGACACATAGTATTATGAAATTTGTTTTAGGTGGCTGGAGTAACAGATGAGACTGTTTCAATTTCCAGAAACTTTAGACAATCACTGCAAACACTGAAACTTGTTGATGTGTTTACTCAACAAGTTGACACAATTCCTTAGGACACAGTAATATACATCATTATGTGTTTTTTAACCAGAACACCTGCTCCAGTTAGAAATATGTGAGACTGAAAAGAATAATTTCTGGCACTGAATAAAATTTAGACATGATGTAAATTATAATTAAAGTATGGCCTCAGAGATTTGGATCTCAATTAATGAGATCCATGGATAAACTGTTATGTTAAGTGACTGTCCCACTTCAAACAAAGTGACAGTTTTTGGCTACTCGGAGGTGAAAAATGACCATAAAAGGATGCAATAAAAAGAGGTATAAAACAGGAAAAAATGACTACAAAACACTACAAACAAATATGAGGTGTGGAAAAAAAAACACCAAAAGGAAATTGTCATGTTAAGCAATGCAAAATACTGTAAAATAATGTATGTAGATGCAAAATTGCAAAGAAACACAAACTCTCGACAAAGATCATTATAGCAATTATTATTATTTTTAATATAGATCACTAGAAAGAGGCAGGGCATATTTTTTTAAGCCACTCCTGTAATTTTGTGTCTCTTTCAGAGTCGCTCCGATGTCCAGTTTGCTTTTTGTATCAATTTGGTGGATTTAATTTTATGTGTATTCTCTTTTTATGACAGAAGAGGGCGCTATTTGTTTTCATATAAACAGAGGGGTATAATTTCCCATTCAGACTCTCCAGGTGCAGGTGTGTTCACTGACCCATGCTGTAATTTGAATATTTGCTATATATTCCATATTATCATCCCAGAAAAATTTTTTTTTGAAAAAAAGTTTTTATTATGCGATGATAAAAAAAATCTTAAAAAATATATATTTTAAATATTTTACCGGACTGACAGCTAACCTAGCTCTGATTCTGACACACAATTATCAACGTCTATAAAACAAGGCGATACCGTCTCTCCGATCTGTACAGTCAGCACAGGTACCTGTAAAGAAATCAGCTCAAACCTGTTGGGTTTTCATAGATTTATGCTATCATGAGTTGTGTAGAACTGAACATCTTTCAGCACATAGAAAAAAGATAATATTACATCAGTTTAATATACCTTCCTTTTAATTGATGTTCATGTATTTACATTTAAATATAGATTTGGTTTGTCAGAATGAGCAAAATGGACCAACCAGTATCTGGCGACCAACTAATATGGGCCCTGTTAATGAGACAAATATAATGGAAAGGTTGAATGAGCCTCTCCTCACATGACCTCTGTGTTTTCTGTTTCATTGGGAGAGGTGGGTGGTTTCCTCCTACAGTGTGTTTTGCACACTTTCATGCATCACTGCTCCTCACAGTTTAAGTTCTGCTGTCACACATGCTCTCATTCACTTCCACTGAAAACTGAGTCAGGATGGTGTTTCCAATGTTGGTGGTTCTTTTGTTAGGCTTTCTGAGTCAGGGTGAGAGTTTTGAAAACATTTCTGACATATAAAACAAATTTTATGTTTGGTGACATGTTATCTGCTCCTTCTGTGTACATTGAGTTTGAGAGTTTAAAATGCCTTACTGATGTTTACTATTTGAAAGTTAAAAGATTCTGTTAAAGTCTTTGTTTTATTTCTTCATTTCAGAGTCATTTGCCAATAACTTTCTGACTCAGACTGATGAAGCCAAGTCTGTCAGTCTTGGTGGGACCGTGACCATCAGCGCAACAGGGAGTTCAAATATAGGTCCTGATCTCAGTTGGTACCTTCAGAAACCTGGACAGCCTCCCAAACTCCTTATATACAGAGCATCAACTCGCTCCTCAGGAGCTCCGTCACGATTCAGTGGCAGCAGATCTGATTCTCAGTACACTTTAACCATCAGTGGTGTTCAGGCTGAAGATGCTGGAGATTATTATTGTCTGGGTGCCCATGGTGGAGCATTCACACAGTGATATATAGCTGTACAAAAACCTCCTTCAGCAAGACTGAAGGCTGCAGGTGCAGATAGCTGGTGCAGAGGCTGTGATGAAAGTTACTGGCCCAGTGAACACAAAAAGAGCACAAACACAAGAACATACTAACATACTAAAAGCTTAAACATGCTGATTTAACTCTGCTAAAAAACAGTAAATGTAGTTTTCTTCTTGAACTGATCAACTAATAGAATAGAAACATATTATTTACTGTTACAAAATACACTAAATCACAGCTAAATCACAACAGTTGCCTCAGAGAGCTTTATATTGTAAGGAAAGGGCCTACAATAATACAGAATAGACAAAACTAAAACATGTTATGTTACTGAAACAATAAATAACGGGTTATAACCATGACTGTGTGATAGATTGGTGGTCAGTTACTGAAAGGATCTTCATTGAAGTGGCACTACAGTCTTAAAAATCTGTAGTACATTGTATTTTCTTCTCTACATTTTGCACTGCACACAATAAGGTAACATAATAATAAGATGTTCTAACAGTTTTTAAAATAGAGTTCTCACATTTAAGATAGATACATAGACTAAGTCACAAAGTGTTCCACATTTACAATATAATGCAAATGTAAAAAAAGAACTTCACATATCACACAAACAAGGTACCCGTACATTATACATGTATTTACAATACATGTATTTTTCAGTTAAACATTTAATATAAAACATATATTTACTTTTATTTGAAATTGATCTTGATTATGTTTCCTGTCACAGGGAAACATACCAAAATGGCATAAAACAATATAAGGAAATGCAAATAAGCAAATTAATAACCAAATAAGCCAAAGTATAAAAACACTCTATAAAGAAATACATTGAATGCAAAAGTCACAAAATGGCAACTGAGACACAGACAGACAAAACATGTATAAAAACCTCGACAGAAATGAATTAAAGAAAATTACAATTGGCCAGAAGGAGACAAAGAAAATGTGTTTTTTCATCGATGTCCAGTCTGCTTTTTGGATCTGTGTATCAGAGTCAATTTTATATGTATTCTCTTATTTTGACATAAGAGGGCACTATTTGTACAGCAGCAATGTACAATTTCCACCCAGACTCCATTGGTGCAGGTGTGTGCTCACTGACCCATGCATTAATTTGAATATCTGTCGCACACCCTGGATGCAAAATAGTTTTCTATAGTTTCAGTATGATACAGAATTTTTTTCCCTTCTGTAAAATGACAGTTTTTAATGTTTTGCTGGGTGGACCGCTGTCTTTAAGTCTATAAGGCCGTCTCTCTGAGCTGTACAGCCAGCACAGAAATCTGTAATTACCTCAACTCTGAACTTATGAAGATCTAAATTACTGCTGTGTTGAAACATATGTGTGAGAACAAGCACATTAGTTATACTAATATCAAATTAAACTATGTGAAATCTTAAACTGATGTGTTGCAGCGATGATCTCTCGGAGGAGATTAGAGACAACACTGTTCCATAGAAACTCCCTGATACTCATTAACGGGTAGTGAAATTGACATTTGCGCTCCTTTTTTCAGCTTCACACTTCAGTTATGCAAACAGTTTCCTTCTGCAGAAACAAACATTGTTCTTAGAATCTATAGTTCCAAAGCAAAAGGTAAAATAAACTCCAGAATACGGATTTTTTCCTTTGGATTAGATTAGTTTCATACCATAGACAGAGACTTGACTTTATAAGTAAACATGCAGTAACATATACAACCTGCTAGATTAGTAGTTAGTATGTTAAAACAAAACAAGTTTTACCTCACAGACTGAGGATCTGGTCTTCTTGAGCTTCAATAATTATTATCTAATGAGTTTAAAATCAAAAAGCTCTGTGAGGTCTGAGCAAAAATGCCAGCATCATCATGTTAAAGCAATAATAATGCAGTTATTTTCAGGAACTCAAAATGCATCTGAAACTGCAGAGTGTGTTATAAAAAAAATATAAAATATTAAAATATGTTACTCATTCTTTCTCAGTAAAATTTGAGGTCAAAAAAGGTGGTTCTTTTGTTAGTTAGTTTTTATTTTTTTCTTCATTTCAGGCTCATTTGCCAATAACTTTTTGACTCAGACTGATGAAGCCAAGCAACATTTCAAGCAAGATGTGCTGCTTTTTCCCTCATTTATTTTTGTTGATAAATGAATGATTTGTTTTCTAAGCTATTACCACTCAATTACCTGTGGTAGTTCCATGTAATAAGCATGCAAAATGCAAAGCTGCCCGTTTCTATATATTAACATATTATTAACCTATTAAAAAACTTAATTGAATGAACTGGAAAAACATATGCAGAATCATAATAATTAAAATTGAATGAAGACTACACATGAATACATTAGATTCACATATGCGTGTAGAGGATACTCTTTCACAGCATAATTAATATCTAGATGACAATACATAAAATGGTAAAAATATTTCAGGTAGGAAAGAAAGTAGAACACATTCAAAATGTTCAATAAACAAAAATAAGATATATAAATTTCCTTCAGTGTGTTGAGAGCAGAGAAATGATTTCCATAGAGAGGAGGCTTTGCATCATCAGCTGATCCTCCAGAGAACTGAGAAGGTTTATAGTCCTGTGACTTCAACACTGCAGGACTCACATCTGTCAGTCAACACAGCAGAAAGCACAACCACCATGACTCTCATCACCATCCTCATCTGGACGCTGACCTGCTGCTGTTTTACAGGTTCATTCACTCAGCAACATTTCAAACATGATGTGCTGCTTTTTCTCTCATTGATTTCTGCTGATAAATGAATGATTTGTTTTTGTCTGCAGGATGCAGCGGTCAGGTGACTGTGACTCAACCTACAGTACTGACATCTGCTCCTGAATCCACTGTGACTCTGACCTGTAGGACCAGCCAAGCTGTTCAGAGATGGTCTGATGGTGACGCCATGTTCTGGTATCAACAGAAATCTGGACAGACTCCAAAGCTCATAATAAAATTTGTGAAAACACTTCATTCAGGAACGCCAACTCGATTTAGTGGCAGTGGAAGCAGCTCTGACTTCTCTATGACCATCAGTGGAGTTCAGGCTGACGATGCAGCAGTTTACTACTGTCAGAGTCAACATAACATAAACAGTGTTTGGGTGTTCACACAGTGATTTGTAGTCGTACAAAAACCTCCCTCAGTCAGACTGCAGAGAAACTGAGCTGTTACAGCAGGAACTGACTGCAGAGGAAGAGACTCTGACACAGACCACTGAACACAGGCCTCACAGTAACTTCACTGAGCAATAAACACATTCAAGGCCATTTTAACATAAGGATTTAAATAAATAAACAATTACGTTTATAATAAAAACATAACAACTAATTTTAGTTAGGTTTCCTGACTGTAGTCACAGCAAGAGTAGTCGTTCATATGAACAAATGAAATATATTTTCTTTACCTTTGTATTCATAGCAAGTTTGTTCATCATGACATTTAAAAACAACAAAAACCAACTGCCAGTTTCAAGTTTTTTACTACTGTGTTATGTCACATCATTTTCATACAATTCCTCACCATTTTCAAGCTATTGACACTCTACCAGGAGAAATTCAAATTCAGGAGAAATCAACTGAAATCATCTAGTAGGTAGTTTTAATTGTAAATAATAAATTTAACCCATTGTGCTTGTCATTAACTAAGAACACCCCCGCCCTCCCCCCCGACAAACAAAACCTAAGATATCATAAAGCGAATTTGTGGTTATTGCAAAACGTTTGTGCTATGCTGACAAACATGAGTCAACCAGAGATTAAAGTGAAATTTTGAAGGAGGGGGAGCCCTAAGAGTGGGTGTTGAGGTGCAGTGTGGGGAAAATAATTACTTAGAAATAATTCACATCATAATTTGTGTTGTGAGCTCCAGTAAATTGCCTTTGCTTGTGTGTATGTGTGTGTAGCTGTGGTCAGCTGACCTGAACAAAATGTAAGTAGAGAGCCATATGACTGATTTCCAACAATGCAGAGACTATAAATATAATATAATAGAGAACTTTGCGAGGGCACTTTTATTAATAAATGGCGTTAGTAGTGGGATAATAAGGCAGAAAAAGAAAATAATAATATGTTAATTTCTAAGCTATTACCACTCAATTACCTGTGGTAGTTTCTGTGTAATAAGCATGCAAAATACAAAGCTGCCTGTTTCTATATAATATCATATTAATAACCTATTTGAAAACATTTCCTGGTAGTTGCAGCAGGAAATAAACAGAAATAAGAAAAAAGCAGAGCTGCAAAATGCAAAACTGCTTGTTTGTATTTATTAACACATTAATAACAACGTTAATACTGTTTTATAACAAACTTACAGAAGAGCAATGACTACCAGGAAACACATGTGATGTTTTCTGTGTAATAATCTGTAATTTAATACCATGGTAATGATAACTCATTAAATCAAGCACCACCCAGACTTCACAGGTGCAGGTGTTCTCACTGACCCATGCTATAATTTGAATATGTATCGTGCATCCAGTTATGTGAAATTTTTCAATTTTTAACAAGACTGGTATGCACAATAGTAATATTGTTTTATCCCTGTCACACTGAATGTTTTGTCATCAAAGTAACTGCAACACACTCTGGTGGACATAATATAACAAATTGACTAAAATGAGCTTTTTGGACGTAATTGGAAGGGAACTCACCGCATCACTGGAGTTAGAAGACTAACCTAACAGTATGCTCATGGGTAAAAGAGCAACCAACAAACAATCTAAGCAACAAAAAACAAACAGAAAAACAATTAAACTAAAACAAACAAAAAAACCCAAACAAACCAAAACAAAATAATTTCTTTTATTTTTGGAAAGATCCAATTCACCTGTACATGGTTTAAAAATATCAAATACCTGGTTTCTGTGGAGTAAACCCTTCATCACAGGGTTTTACAGGAGCTGTGCAGGACTAAATTATTCAAACAACAAACTAATATTAGATAAGTTTACAATTTAAAAGCTTTAAAACACTATGTATAAGTTTCTTTTTTGAAATGCATGTAAAATGAAAAGGTTGAATGATCCTCTCCTCAGCTGACCTCCTAAAATGGGTTTTGCACACTTTCATGCATCACTTCTCCTTTAAGTTCTGCTGTCACACATGCTCTCATACACTTTCATTGAAAACTGAGTCAGGATGGTGTTTCCAATGTTGGTGGTTCTTTTGTTAGGCTTTCTGAGTAAGGGTGAGAGATTCTTACATTTAAGACACAGACTGTTTTATATTTGATGAAATTTTCTTTGTTCTTTTTATGTTTGTGTCTAAAAAACAAACTTGTCATTTTATTCTTCGTTTCAGAGTCATTTGCCAATAATTTTCTGACTCAGACTGATGAAGTCAAGTCTGTCAGTCTTGGTGGGACTGTGACCATCAGTGCTACAGGGAGTTCAAACATTGGTGCTGATCTCAGTTGGTACCTTCAGAAAACTGGAGAGAGTCCCAAACTTCTTATATACGGAGCATCAAGTCTCTCTTCAGGAACTCCGTCTCGATTCAGTGGCAGTAGATCTGGTTCTCAGTACACTTTAACCATCAGTGGGTTTCAGTCTGAAGATGTTGGAGATTGTTGCTATTTGGGCTGTCGTTGTAGTCGGATGTTTAAACAGTGATTTATAGCAGTACAAGAACCTCCTTCAGTCTGGTTAAAGGCTGCAGGTGCAGTGTGCTGGACTGTGATGAGAATAACTAATCCACTAACACAAGAATCATCAACCACAAACGCACTGAATAAAACTAAAACTAAAGAAGTATACAACTACGTTTATAATGATTCAACCTTTATATTTATCATTAAATATGAGCAAAAGTTCATGAGCACGTCTTTTTTTAAGTGTAATGACAGAAACTGATGTTTATGTATTTAGTTACCTTCATAAATGGCATTTTTTATAAAAGTTATAAATGATCATAGATATAGAATAAAAGGTTAAAACATTAGTGATTTTTCATGAACTGGGATTTTATTTTGTGATGCAGACTTGTTTTTTATAGCATGATTTCAAAGCACAACATGAACAAGCAAATGAAATCTGCATGCATAACAATAGAGAGTCAAATGTTTGCAGAAAAATATGAACAAACAAAACCTGTAGCTTCATCAAACACATCATGCAGACAGGAAGTGTTGCTGAAGCTCTACTCTTAGCAGTGGTCAGGGTCCAGGGTTTGAGTGACGGGGCTCTGTCCACTCAGACTGGCCTCACAGCTCACTGAGCCCGCCTTCCTCCACTGGTCTGCGGAGAGGCTCAGGGTGCTGCTCCAGCTGTAGCGGCCGTCTGTCCCCAAGACCTCCAGGCTGGTTGAAACCCCTGAGGATGTGCTGGTGCTCCCCACCTTCCAGCCCACATTCCAGTTTGAGGGGAAACCCCCGGTTGCCAAACACACCACAGTGGCACTACTCTGTTTGTCTTCCTCTTTGGAGGGAGGGAGGACTGTGAGGGTGGGCCTCACCACACCCGCTGGAGGAGAAAAGGTTGAAGATAACCGAAAAATGAGATACAAAGGTGTAAACATGGGAATAAATATATTGTCAGTGATTATTTTTTTATGAGGTGTTACAGTTAATAACTTGACCCTGTGATCATTTTCTTGTTTAAAACTTTTTGTTCTTTTTTGACCGCAAAGCTCAAGCACTCATGAGAATACAGTTAAAACTTCACATCTGTTTCTTTCACTTCCTTTAAACTTAATTTAAAATTGATCAACCATGAACAAAAAAGATCTAAAGTATTTTTTTTTGCTAACAGAAGTTCACAAAACACCAGTCAATATTTGTTTTTATTTTAAAATTCATAAGTAAAAATACATTTTAAATCAAAGTGAGCTAAAACAAAGTGAGCTGAAACACATTTTAATATTGTAACCAGATAATATATAACGAAGCAAAAATTACCAAAAAGAACATTAAAAAATCTTTTTAAAAAAAATTCACTTCTTTCACAGACTGAATGAATTTTGATTGAAGAGAAGTTTCTTCCAAAATTGTGACATCAATTTAATAATAATCACTGAATTTGAACACAATTCTGTTTAGTAGATTTATTTATTTTTAAAAAAGCTTAATAAATACCACATTTTTCAAAATTAGAAATTTCTGGTACTTACAGCCAACGATGAGTTTGGTTCCTCCACCAAAAGTCCACCACAGTGATACAAACTGATTAAGTGGCCGTACAAAAACCTCCTGCACTCTGAACAAACCTCTAACCACTGAAAATGAACCTTTTTGTCATGTAAAACATCACAGTACAACTGATTAAATACAGATGATTTAACTAAAGTGATTTAAAATTATTTAATGAATTTAAGTCATGATTATCTTAATTGTATTTTTAGTATTAAGAACTGAAAGATAAAACTTAACTTTCACATTACACATATGTATTTAAAAAACACACAGAAAACTGTTTTAACACAGCAACCAGAAAGGCTTCAAAAAATAATGTATTATGAGACTATGACAATATACTTAACAAATATACAGGTATACTGTATTTGTTAATAGCAGAATGAAAAAGTAAGCATACAAACCAGAGTGCCATTTTAATCCAGGTGTACAAAGTATGTAATAATGTTTCCAAATATATGGTATATATGTTCCTCTGTTCTATAAAATCGTTAATGTATTAGTTCAAACAATTTTTCTTTTGATTTTGTGTCACAAAGTTTCCTTCAGTATGTTGAGAGCAGAGAAATGATTTCCATAGAGAGGAGGCTTTGCATCATCAGCTGATCCTCCAGAGAACTGAGAAGGTTTATAGTCCTGTGACTTCAACACTGCAGGACTCACATCTGTCAGTCAACACAGCAGAAAGCACAACCACCATGACTCTCATCACCATCCTCATCTGGACGCTGACCTGCTGCTGTTTTACAGGTTCATTCACTCAGCAACATTTCAAACATGATGTGCTGCTTTTTCTCTCATTGATTTCTGCTGATAAATGAATGATTTGTTTTTGTCTGCAGGATGCAGCGGTCAGGTGACTGTGACTCAACCTCCAGTACTGACATCTGCTCCTGGATCCACTGTCACTCTGACCTGTAGGACCAGCCAAGATGTTTACAGAGATTCTGATGATGATGATGCTATGTACTGGTATCAACAGAAATCTGGACAGACTCCAAAGCTCCTAATAAAATATGTAAAAACGCTTCAGTCAGGAACACCAACTCGATTTAGTGGCAGTGGAAGCAGCTCTGACTTCTCTATGACCATCAGTGGAGTTCAGGCTGAAGATGCAGCAGTTTATTATTGTAAGAGTCAACATTACATAAACAGTGCTTGGGTGTTCACACAGTGATTTGTAGTCGTACAAAAACCTCCCTCAGTCAGACTGCAGAGACACTGAGCTGTTACAGCAGGAACTGACTGCAGCTGCTGAAGAGGAAGAAACTCTGAAAAAGACCAGTGAACACAGAGCTGACAGTAACCTCACCAAGCACTAAATCTCACACAGATAGATTTGTTTGGGGGTGTTTTTAGAAAAAGGAATAAAAAAAATCCACAAAGTTACTTTGTCATTGCATTTCCAACTGTATTTATATGAAGAGTTGTCAAATTATACAAACAGATCAGATGTTTCTTTATATTTATATTCCCATTAAGCTTCTTGATGATTATAAAACAAAATGATCCGAGTTTTTAAATACTGTATGATCCCACATCTATAATGATTTAAAAACAAACAAACAAAACAAAACAGAAAGAAGAGCAATTTCTTCAGCAGTCACACTATTGATTCTCCACAAAACGTTGGTTGAAACAGTATGATTTCTACTGATTTATATCAAAGACCAAAAACATTATTAGCAATAATAATCACATGAATAAAAAAAACTGGTGGCTTCATTTACAGTGCATAAGGAAAGTATCTACAGTACTTTAATTGTTCTGTAATGTGTCACATTACAGCCTTATTCCAAAGCTGAATTAAGTCTTCGATGTTAAAATTCTACACAAAACACTCCATTATAACAAAATGACAAAATGTATACTTGCAATTCTTACTAATTTATTATAAAAAAAGAAACGGCCTTTACCATGACACTCAAAATTTAGGTCAGGTGCATCACGTTTCAAAAGATAATCTGGTAGATGTTTCTACAACTTGGAGTGTGTGGAGGCAGATTTCTTTTCTCATGTATTAATCACATATTTAATCATATCACATTAGTTATAGTAATATCACTTTCTGACTTTACTGTAGTAAGAACACTCCTGTCACCAGTTTGCATGCATGTGGAATGTTAACACAGTGAGACCATTGTAATGGGAAATGTTAAACAGATAGTGGGACTCCTCCTTATCAGGGATGTAAATCTTTAGGTGACGGCCAAGCAGAAAACCAGGTCATAATTCTCTCTGTGAGGGAGGGGGTATAGCCCCCCCATGAGAGGGGCCAACATGAGTTTGTGGAATATTCTTTTCTGTGTCTCTGTATGTAAGATGTAAGGGCGGTGGCTACAATTCAGAGATGATCCTAGTGTTTCACTGGGATGCTCTCTCCAAATTGCAATGTGTTTATTAAACCCACTTCACATCAAGCTCACTGGGTGTGTTGCAGGTTGTTGTTAAATTTTCCATAACAAGTGTATCTGTGATAAATTTAGTTGATTGGACATGATTTGGGTGTTGCAGCATAGGCTGCGAATTCTTGTTATATATTTTTTTTCAGTTTCAAACAAAAGCTTTTTTTCCTCCACATTGTCATTAAAGAATATTGTTTCCTTGTTATACAAAGAGACAGTTCCAGACGTTCTTGTTCTAGGGGTGCTTGAAATTTCACACAATATTGAAAGTCCCAATGAGAAGAATTTACTCCATCATAGCTAAAACAACTAAACTTGGAACCACCAGGACTCTTCGTACAGCAGGCTGCCTGACCAAGAACCTGATAGAGCTTTGTCAGAGGCTATGGAGAGAGAACCACCTTCTACAGCACTTGACCAATCATGCCTGTATAACAGAGCAGTCAGATGACTGGTGTGAAGGTTCATCTTCCAACAGGACAATGACCCTAAGAACACAGCCAAGATAACATGAGCCAGAGCCCAGGCTTGAACCTGACTGAATATGTCTGAAGGGATCTGAAAATGGTTGTGCACTGACAGTAGTGATCCAAATTGACTGAACTTGAGGGGAAGAATTTGAGAAACTTTTAAACAATACTACATCATTACAGAAAAAGAGTAGTGAGCAAAGGCTGTGAATATTTATACATGTCATATTTGTTTTTATTGTTTTATTTTTTTAATGCAATTTAATGCAGCCTTTTCTCTCTTCATCATTATGGGGTATTGCTTAGGATTTTAAGGTGAAAATGACAAAAATATGGAACTGAAGCACTGAATACTTTCCAGATGCACTCTGACTCTCCAAGTTGTTGTTGGCAACAGTATAGTAGTGTTGTACCCTGCACACTGGCTCATGTAGAGAGACGCGACTTCCTGTGTTCATTTTGGATGCCCCTGCAACTACCCTCACAGCATAGCTTTTTAATAAGTTTTATTAAAAGGGATTCACTCAAAGAAAGAGTTAGACCACTGTTTCAACCAAACCAAAAACAACCACAACCTAAAATATCCTGGGAAAAGAAAACAAGATACTTAACCAAGTTTCTGGTTTACTTCTGCTGCCAGCACAGACCAGATACTCAGTAGGCGCTCAACACCCAAAGCTGGCCCACTCGCTGAGTCAGCAGTGCTTCACTGGCTTCTATAGTTCTCGGTAGCTGATTGCTGAATGAATACAGTAGTGCACTGGTTCCTCAGGAGAAATGGGTGGCAGCTGAGCTCCTGGAAGAGACTGGGCACACCCACACAACACACAAACTGCTAGAGCTGTAACAAGGAGAAATGGGTAAAAAGCTGGACAGCCTTTCACTCGAGAGTAATAAAGTCCAACCACACGAAGATTTAAAGTACAGCGATATTAACAGGCTCACCAACAGCTTCATCCACCAGGCTGTGAGACTGCTGAACTCTCTTCCCTCCCGGCTCCCAGCCAGCAGAATCACCAGATTGGCAGAAGTATAGTAGACAGATTGGACTCTACCCCCCCCCCCCCCCCCCCCCCCCCCACACACACACACACTCTCCAACAAGGAAACACTCTCTGAACCAAGAACTGAAACATTCCTGACTTGCATTGCAATTGCACACACCTGCTGCTATATATATATTTTTAGTATTCTTTTAGCACTATTTATATTATTATATTACTATTTATTATCTTATTGTTAGGGCTGTTTTTGTTTTTGTTGTGCATCTGCACCTTATTGTTGTCAATGCCTACGCATTTTTTTGGGACAGTGTGAAACGTAATTTCAATTCCTTTGTATGGCAAGTACATTTGAAGAAATTGACAAATAAAAGTATTCTATTCTATTCTATTCTATTCTATTAAGATAAAACCCATTATTCCAGCATTCTGTCTGAATTTACGTGTGACAAAGAGGAGAAAAAAACATTTTTTCACATCAGGATTTTGGACAGTATTTTTTACCATGTTGCTGCTTATTTTACCATTAGGAAGAAGACAAAAGACAAAAGTGAAACTGTATCAAGGAGAAAAAACACAAAAATAATATGTCAGCTCAATCACATGAACATTCATGATATCTACCCTTTCTGCTTTACAAGAACAGATGTGTGTTTGCCTCCTTAAATGTGTTTTGCATGATTTTTATGCCTCATTGCTTCTCAGAGTTTAAGTTTTTCTGTCACTGAGTGTCTGAACTGTTCATTCACTCACACTGAAAAGTACAGCAAAATGATGTTTTCTATAACTCAGATTGTGATGTTGGATTTTCTTTTTTTTTTTTTTACTGGAGGAAAGAGGGGGAGAAAGAAAGAGGGAAAGAGAAACAGCTGAGAAGAGGGACGGGGGAGAAGGGCAAAAAACAAAAACCAACAGAATGGGCAGGGGAAAAAAAAAAAAAAAAAAAAGGGAAAAAAAAATGCATATATCAATCACCTGGATCACCTGTTGAGAAAGAAAAAAGAAAACAAGCAGAAGAGAACAAGAGTAATAGAATAAACAACATCACAATGATATATGGGAATATGACAGTAAATACTAAATATTAAACATTATTGTGCAGCACATAAGATCAACAGAACACAGTGTGCTTTGAGGTAGGAGCCAAAAAGGGTGTAGTTTGTGGGTGTGATCACCCGTGTGTACACCTGTGAGCATGGACGCGCTTGTTTTTTGTTTTTTTTTAAAAGGTTCCTTCATGTAATGATCTGCTAGAGGGTGTGGGGGGGGGGCCACAGCCCCGTCCTCCAGGGCATGAAGCAGGTATGGAGGAGATCAAAACTCCAGACATCCAGAGGCCCCCAGAACACAAGAGACCAAGGAAGACTAACAGAGGGGCAGCCGCGCCACTGTCCCAGAAAGAGCTGAGGAGAGTCCCAGATGAGGGCTCACTCAGCAGCCGCGGAGCAGAAGCCAGGGGGAGTTGCAGTGACGCGCCCGTGAGCTCCGCCGGCAGCCAGCCGTGCCTGAGTGACCGAGCCCCAGGCCGAGAGGCCGGGGGCACCCCACCTCCGAAGTGGCCCGAGCGAGCCCCAGGCTCCAGGCCCCGATAAGCGGCCGCCAAGGAGTGAGCCGGTGTGTACCTGGACGCTCATCCCCAGACACAAAGAACCACCAACGCACCGATGTCTGAGGGAGTCCGCCACTGGCAGGGGAAGTGGTGGTGGGGGGAGATAGACCTCCAAACCTTGGAGGGCCATGTTGGATTTTCTGACTCAGGGCGTGAGACTTCAAATGTGAAAATTATATTGTTAGAACAATAAAATTGTCATGTTTTAACCTCATATAGCTCTATATTTCTTTTGCCAAAGCCGTTCTAGATGATGAAGAATTTTGTTTAAGACTGAGTTTAGTGTTTTCCCATGTGATCAGTCTGAACCTGCTCATTGTGTGCCACCACCTGTTTGTAGAACAACCAAGCTAGTTAACGAAGAGACTTAGCTTCCCTTTAAAAAAACACCTGCAGAAACGGCTGCTCCAGTTGGAGCCTCCTGGAGGCTGGGCTTTTTGTGAGTTTTTTCCAAAGACTGTGGTAATTCTCCCTGTTTAAAAGACTGGTACGAGTTTGATAAAGCATTTATATTTGATAAAGTATTGTGAAAAGGACCAAAGAAAAGTGATTTTTCTTAAGCTGTGATTTTATTTTGTGATTTAGACTTTTTTTACAGCACGTTTTTAAAGAACAACATGGATAATAATAGCTGCTCAAATTAGCATGCACATCAATAGAGAGTCAAATGTTTGCAGAGATATTGCAAGAACAGAAACATGTAGCTTCATCAAACTATAAAACACATCATATGCAGACAGGAAGTGTTGCTGAAGCTCTACTCTGAGCAGTGGTCAGGGTCCAGGGTTTGAGTGACGGGGCTCTGTCCACTCAGACTGGCCTCACAGCTCACTGAGCCCGCCTTCCTCCACTGGTCTGCGGAGAGGCTCAGGGTGCTGCTCCAGCTGTAGCGGCCGTCTGTCCCCAAGACCTCCAGGCTGGTTGACACCCCTGAGGATGTGCTGGTGCTCCCCACCTTCCAGCCCACATTCCAGTTTGAGGGGAAACCCCCGGTGGCCAAACACACCACAGTGGCACTACTCTGTTTGTCTTCCTCTTTGGAGGGAGGGAGGACTGTGAGGGTGGGCCTCACCACACCCGCTGGAGGAGAAAAGGTTGAAGATAACCGAAAAATGAGATACAAAGGTGTAAACATGGGAATAAATATATTGTCAGTGATTATTTTTTTATGAGGTGTTACAGTTAATAACTTGACCCTGTGATCATTTTCTTGTTTAAAACTTTTTGTTCTTTTTTGACCGCAAAGCTCAAGCACTCATGAGAATACAGTTAAAACTTCACATCTGTTTCTTTCACTTCCTTTAAACTTAATTTAAAATTGATCAACCATGAACAAAAAAGATCTAAAGTATTTTTTTTTGCTAACAGAAGTTCACAAAACACCAGTCAATATTTGTTTTTATTTTAAAATTCATAAGTAAAAATACATTTTAAATCAAAGTGAGCTAAAACAAAGTGAGCTGAAACACATTTTAATATTGTAACCAGATAATATATAACGAAGCAAAAATTACCAAAAAGAACATTAAAAAATCTTTTTAAAAAAAATTCACTTCTTTCACAGACTGAATGAATGAATTTTGATTGAAGAGAAGTTTCTTCCAAAATTGTGACATCAATTTAATAATAATCACTGAATTTGAACACAATTCTGTTTAGTAGATTTATTTATTTTTAAAAAAGCTTAATAAATACCACATTTTTCAAAATTAGAAATTTCTGGTACTTACAGCCAACGATGAGTTTGGTTCCTCCACCAAAAGTCCACCACAGTGATACAAACTCATTAAGTGGCCGTACAAAAACCTCCTGCACTCTGAACAAACCTCTAACCACTGAAAATGAACCTTTTTGTCATGTAAAACATCACAGTACAACTGATTAAATACAGATGATTTAACTAAAGTGATTTAAAATTATTTAATGAATTTAAGTCATGATTATCTTAATTGTATTTTTAGTATTAAGAACTGAAAGATAAAACTTAACTTTCACATTACACATATGTATTTAAAAAACACACAGAAAACTGTTTTAACACAGCAACCAGAAAGGCTTCAAAAAATAATGTATTATGAGACTATGACAATATACTTAACAAATATACAGGTATACTGTATTTGTTAATAGCAGAATGAAAAAGTAAGCATACAAACCAGAGTGCCATTTTAATCCAGGTGTACAAAGTATGTAATAATGTTTCCAAATATATGGTATATATGTTCCTCTGTTCTATAAAATCGTTAATGTATTAGTTCAAACAATTTTTCTTTTGATTTTGTGTCACAAAGTTTCCTTCAGTATGTTGAGAGCAGAGAAATGATTTCCATAGAGAGGAGGCTTTGCATCATCAGCTGATCCTCCAGAGAACTGAGAAGGTTTATAGTCCTGTGACTTCAACACTGCAGGACTCACATCTGTCAGTCAACACAGCAGAAAGCACAACCACCATGACTCTCATCACCATCCTCATCTGGACGCTGACCTGCTGCTGTTTTACAGGTTCATTCACTCAGCAACATTTCAAACATGATGTGCTGCTTTTTCTCTCATTGATTTCTGCTGATAAATGAATGCTTTGTTTTTGTCTGCAGGATGCAGCGGTCAGGTGACTGTGACTCAACCTCCAGTAGTGACATTTACTCCTGGATCCACTGTCACTCTGACCTGTAGGACCAACCCAGCAACATATTCCAACTGTGGTGATAGTCGTCAGTGTATGGCCTGGTATCAGCAGAAATCTGGACAGACACCAAAACTTCTAATAAAGCAAGTGAGCATAAGTCATTCAGGAACACCAACTCGATTTAGTGGCAGTGGAAGCAGTTCTGACTTCTCTATGACCATCAGTGGAGTTCAGGCTGAAGATGCAGCAGTTTATTATTGTCAGAGTTACCACTACATAAACAGTGCTAATGTGTTCACACAGTGATTTGTAGTCGTACAAAAACCTCCCTCAGTCAGACTGCAGAGACACTGAGCTGTTGCAGCAGGGACTGACTGCAGCTGCTGAAAAAGGAGAGACTGCTGACACAGACCACTGAACACGCAGCTGATAGTAACCTAACCAACACTCCCAAAGTCGATTCTGTTCATCTGGACGTAGCCTTTCAGTGGGACAACTGACTTCTTCACTCTCAGCTGACTGCAGCTTTTTATTCATTCATTTGCATAATGAATGAAACTAACACCACTGGCGAACAATGTGCTGTGAGGTCTGTTTATTGATCATTAATATGCAAATTGTCATGACCATTGATCAACAGCCAGTGATCAAAGACCATAAATCCATGATCAATGACCACTGCTCTATGGCCATGAGTACCATACACAGAGAATTGGGGAATGGCTGCAATCACAGCACTGTAAGATGATGAAAGATGTACCCTTAGGCTCCCTCCTCAATCCAGAGATGGCTTTTCCCTTTCACGTAAATGGATTCTGTGACTCCACGCTCAAACCAGCATTCATCCCTGTTCAAGATGTGTACATCTTCATCCACTGGCCTGAAGAGTTAGGTCTTCTGTGTTGTGCCATCTGCTTGATATGATGTTCTTCTGCTTCCCTGGCCCCTGTATCTTTGGGGATGATGTTCTCTGATGTGTTGTAGTGTCCCGATCACACCCATTTTGTGCTCCAGTGGATGATGAGAGTCAGACCTTAAATGCTGATCCGTATGCGTTGGTTTACAGTACACATCAGCTTCTAAATGTCTCCCATTACTGATGGAAATCTTACAGTCTAAGAAGGCCAACCTGTCATTTTTCATATCCTCCCTTGTAAACTTGATGTATTGGTCCAACGAGTTAATGTGATCCGTGAATTCTGGTGCGTCCTGCGATTTGATTTTCACCCAGGTGTCATCCTGTGATATAAGGTCCGGTCAATAGCATTGCCTTGTTCTAACTGCTTCAGACAATCTATCACCCTCTTCCTGTAACCACATCCTGGGTCTCGTTTCAGGGACTCATTGGTATTTTGTCCTTTTTCTGGAACAAAATACAGCATTGTTATACATTGTGTTTGAAAATGTAATTTGTCTCAGTTGACAATATTAACTCAGTGACCACTTTTTCATTTTGACTCTACAAAAGGGGGAGGGGGGGGGGGGGGGGGGGTTACAACCTTATCTCCTCTTACGGTGTCACCTAAAGATTGCTTTAGATGAGAACTAAAGGTTTCACCACCAGTTAAATTAGCCAGAGCCCAGACTTGAACCTGATTGAATATCTCTGAAGGGATCTGAAAATAGTCTATAGCACACAGGAGTATTAGGTTATTATGTACATGTTGTTAAGTTGTCTTCTGGCAACCGATGACTTGAAACAAATGAGCATGCTTTGTTTGCACTGTGCAACAGCACGACAAAACATTACCTGTCCTTTATTAACTGCACAAGAAGTGGTGGTCATTAGCCGCTAGCTATTTGGGTAAAGCTGTCATGGGACTTTAGCTCTTTCCACTGTTTTAGGGAACTAAATATTTCTTTTTAAAGTAAGTTACAGGACTTTGACCTTCCTGGAGGGCTTTTATTTTGTTAAAATCTATCTAATATGCATATCCACATAATTGTGGATTATTATAATTATGATATTCACAAAAAACACACTGTATTGTAAAGAAAATACATTAAGAAACAAATTAGATTAGATTTTTATTTCAAATATGGCAAAAACTGCAACAAAAGGAGCCATGTGAGGCTGCTAAAGGCAACAGCTGGATGAAAAAGAGTACAGGCAACAATAACACATGTACCAGTTGTTACATTGCAGAGGTATTCAAATATAAACACAATAATAAACACAATTGCAATGATTTGGTTCTACATTTTTCTATCATTAAATTATTATGGATTAGGTGCAAAAGCTGTTAATTGCAGATACTTAAATAAAACTGTTTTAACACAGCAACCAGAAAGGCTTCAAAAAATAATGTATTATGAGACTATGACAATATACTTAACAAATATACAGGTATACTGTATTTGTTAATAGCAGAATGAAAAAGTAAGCATACAAACCAGAGTGCCATTTTAATCCAGGTGTACAAAGTATGTAATAATGTTTCCAAATATATGGTATATATGTTCCTCTGTTCTATAAAATCGTTAATGTATTAGTTCAAACAATTTTTCTTTTGATTTTGTGTCACAAAGTTTCCTTCAGTATGTTGAGAGCAGAGAAATGATTTCCATAGAGAGGAGGCTTTGCATCATCAGCTGATCCTCCAGAGAACTGAGAAGGTTTATAGTCCTGTGACTTCAACACTGCAGGACTCACATCTGTCAGTCAACACAGCAGAAAGCACAACCACCATGACTCTCATCACCATCCTCATCTGGACGCTGACCTGCTGCTGTTTTACAGGTTCATTCACTCAGCAACATTTCAAACATGATGTGCTGCTTTTTCTCTCATTGATTTCTGCTGATAAATGAATGATTTGTTTTTGTCTGCAGGATGCAGCGGTCAGGTGACTGTGACTCAACCTCCAGTAGTGACATCTGCTCCTGGAAACACTGTGACTCTGACCTGTAGGACCAGCCAAGCTGTTTACAGATGGGGTGATGGTAGTGAGGGTATGTACTGGTATCAACAGAAATCTGGACAGACTCCAAAGCTCCTAATAGAATATGTAAAAACACTCCAGTCAGGAACACCATCTCGATTTAGTGGCAGTGGAAGCAGCTCTGACTTCTCTATGACCATCAGTGGAGTTCAGGCTGAAGATGCAGCAGTTTATTATTGTCAGAGTTACCACTACATAAACAGTGCTAATGTGTTCACACAGTGATTTGTAGTCGTACAAAAACCTCCCTCAGTCAGACTGCAGAGACACTGAGCTGTTACAGCAGGAACTGAGTACAGCTGCTGAAGCTGAAGCGACACAGAACGCAAGGCTGAGGAGCGCAAAAAAAACAAAAACAAACCCCCCCAATAATATCATTAATCACTTCATACAGATTCATACGGAGTGTAAAGAACCTAAAGACATCAAATTATTTTATCTTCACATATAATCACCACAAATAAAACATTATGTAATATATAATATAATATAACATTTATTATATCAAATATCACCACGTACAATGGAGTGACATACATTTTTTCTTTTGCATTTCACACTATATTGTTGGATAGATTCGTTTCAAAATAGTTTTCAAAATAACAATCTTTTGGTGTACTGTGTATTTTTGTCAAAAAAATCAAATAAAGAAACAATAACAAATGTATTTCTTAAAAGAACACAAAAATCATTTTACTCATAATCTACTCAAATCTCATAACTTTCAAAGATTAATGCTCATGTTCTATCAGCTCAGAGATTTTAACACTAAGATGCCAAAAATTTAACAGAGTTTCAATGATACTGTTATATGGTGATTTTATCACATTTGACCTCTGATCTCACTTTTACGTTTCACATCTGCCTTTCTATCCAACTTAACACCAAAAAGCATTATATCTTTACAAAAAGCTTTGTAAAGAGAAACAGAATGAAATTCAAATATACTCTGGTATGATCTTATTATAATAAGCTCGAGTTATTTATGTCCAATTAAGCCTTTTCCTTTTTTGTTTTGTTTAGGTCACGAGCAGTTGTCCAAGCATTTCACTGCATATCGTACTGTGTATGACTGTGTACGTGACAAATAAAATTTGAATTTGAATTTGAATTTGATTTGATTTGATTTGATTTGATCAACATCAATGACACGACAGTGAACTGGTAAAACTGAGGAACTTAAATAAACAGACTGAATGATGATGATAATTGGACACAGGTGAGTACACGGCTGAACATAATGAAACAGGAAATGGAACATGTGGAAAAAACAGTGAACAAGAACCAAAAACGATGGGATCCAGGAATCCTGGCAATACCTTTACGAAAAAAAGCTTTGTCAAGAGAAACAGAAGGAAATTCAAATATACTCTAGTATAAAAGAATTATAATAACCTCAAGTTATTTGAGTCCAATTATATACAAACAATTAACTTTGTATGCTTTGAATTTAAACAGTAATAAAAATAATCATCATAAATACTATACCCTTAATTGTAAATAGTCCCAAGTAAGTGAGCTGCCTTCTGCCTCTTGCCTTCTTCTTCTTATTTTTTGTGTTTGACACAAATTTTCCATCCTGATTAGGGTTAGGGTCTGTCTGTGAAGGTTCTCAGTCATCCAGGTCATCGTAGTCTTAGGAGCTTGGAAAAGGAGCTTGACAGTCAGTTCAGGCTGATGATGCAGGAGAATAATGTAGTATGGGAGTGCATGAAGACCCAGTGTTTACGCACAGATAATATATGTTATATAATAAAAAACTACTTTTATTAAGAACTGTAATCAAAATTAAAGATGTACATAGCCAGGGAAAATTAAGCAATCAGAAAATGTTTGAAATATTAGAAAATGCTAAACTATAAAACTAAGTTTTCAGCAGAGTTTTAAAAAACACTCACAGAATCAGCCAAGCTCATTCAACTTTTAGGTGCTACAATCTGAAAAGTGTCAAAACAGAAACAGATCAGATGATGGTACAAAGTGGGTCCTATAACAAGGTCATAGCAGTACAAACAGGACACCATGGAACTGCAAGGCTTTACATATGAGTAGAAGAATAATTGACTGACATCTCCAACGTTAATTGAGTATTACATGTGATGCAGTTCTTTTATTTTGAAGTCGGTTAAAACAAAACAAAAAAAATCAACCAATCTTATTGTTAGAAATGAATCTCTTTAGAAGGAAATTGTGCTTTAAAATTAAACTTTTTATGCAAACTTTCATTAGAATTGAGTAAATTTGCCTGCTTACATATTTGATTCTGATTTCATAATGCCTCAGTGGTTTTTGTAAATATATTAAAACACGTGGGGTTATGTTTTCTAGTCCTTTGTGTCATTTTGTTGTAAACAGAATAATGAAATGTCTGAATACTGTCTTCCTTCTCACCATTGAAGAAAGACAAAAAAGTTTTATAATATTCTGGATAACTGCAAGCTTTATTGACACAAACATGAATCATTAATATGACAAGTACAATCACAACCAGCTGCTGAGCTGCACATGTCGCTCTTTAGCTTGTTGTTCTTGTCAACACTTTACATCAGTGTCGTTCTCTCACACACAAAGCTGTATTTCCTTCTACAAACAAAAACACATATAGATCACAGAGGCAGGTGTCTTTCTCCTGCTCCCCACACACCCGGTTCCTGTCCTGGGCTTCGGTAACTCCTCTAGCCTTCACACCAGCTCCTGCTCAGGGACTGGGACTGTGTGTGGCCATGATGGATGACCTTGCAGGAGTAAAGCTCTCCCTTCAACCAGCTTTTCTGGCTCAAGGTCAGGGTGCTGCTGCTGCTGTAGCGATCACTCTTCTTCTCCTCTGAGCTGGTCAGGACCTCTTCTGTCACCTCTCTGCCGTCCACCTCCCATCTCACCTCGGCTCCCTCTGGAGAGTAGCCGGTCAACAGGCAGGCCAGTGTGGTGGTGCACCCAGAGAGATCCTCAGGGGAGGGTTGAAGCAGAGAGACTGAGGGTCTGACCATGGGGCCAGCTGGAAGGGAGAGCAGGAACACACAAGGAGCAGATTAACTTCTGCTGTAGGACAGAGAGCTGAACATTACACAGTTATGATACATGACAGAGATTAACAGCATCGTGGAAGAAATGGAAAAATAACAATTACAAATAATGACAAAGTTGGAATTTTACATTTAAAGTTGGAATTTTCCCCTAGGTTACACATCTTTTTTTCTAAACCTGCCATAAAAGTAATTTTATTGTACAGCATCTAGTTCCTACATTTATTTTCTTAACTGAAAAAATGAACTGTTTGTACAGACTGCCATCTGTTTGTTTCACTTCAGTTTTACTACCTCAAAGTACTGAACCATAAACTCGCGATGGAACCGTTAAATTGCATCTAAATAAAACTCTTTTATTTTTAAGCCAAGAATGTAAAACCTTTTTATCCAGCTAACTGTTTGTATAAATAAATAAAATCAAAGCTTCCTCGTGCTATTTTCAGCCTCAGATTTTGTGAAAAAATATTTATTCACAGATAAATACAAAAAAAACTTAATTAAAATAGATTTATTCAAAATATAATTTACATTTTCAGTACTATATAAACATTCAGTTATGATACTGTATTATATATTCACACTTTCTGATACCAAGTTTTCAATAACAGCTACTATGACTAAATCCAACCATGTACACATCATGTAAAACACCCAGAATATAATTTAACACACAATGTTTAAATACATTCTGATGACATATTCAAAATAGTAATAGTATAATATTTTGTGTTAATGAGAAGATTTAGATACTTACAGTGAATGATGAGTTTGGTTCCTCCACCAAAAGTGTACCACAGTGATACAAACTCATTAAGCGGCCGTACAAAAACCTCCCACACTCTGATCAAGCCTCTAAACGCTGGAAATTAACTACTTTCCCCAGTAAACTTCACAGTTTAGAAAATATTTATCATAAAAGTGTTTGTGTTCAATTGACTTTCTTTAAAAAAAAAAAAAAGGATTGTTTTAATATTTTTCTTGATTAAAAAAGTAAAATCTACGCTTTCCAACCAACCTGCCATTTTAATCCAGATGTTAAAAAGAATCGCTTTTCTGAAGTATTTTCCAGTGTTTTGTTAGAATCATAATCATGTCATAATAATTTATTGTTGCTTCTCACATTGCTTTGTTGTGTGTTGAGAGCAGAGAAATGATTTCCATAGAGAGGAGGCTTTGCATCATCAGCTGATCCTCCAGAGAACTGAGAAGGTTTATAGTTCTGTGACTTCAACACTGCAGGACTCACATCTGTCAGTCAACACAGCAGAAAGCACAACCACCATGACTCTCATCACCATCCTCATCTGGACGCTGACCTGCTGCTGTTTTACAGGTTCATTCACTCAGCAACATTTCAACCATGATGTGCTGCTTTTTCTCTCATTGATTTCTGCCGATAAATCAATGATTTGTTTTTGTCTGCAGGATGCAGCGGTCAGGTGACTGTGACTCAACCTCCAGTAGTGACATTTACTCCTGGATCCACTGTCACTCTGACCTGTAGGACCAACCCAGCTGTTGTCAGATATACTGATGGGGATCAGGGCATGTTTTGGTATCAACAAAAATCTGGACAGACACCAAAGCTCCTAATAAAATATGTGAAAACACTTGAGTCAGGAACACCATCTCGATTTAATGGCAGTGGAAGCAGCTCTGACTTCTCTATGACCATCAGTGGAGTTCAGGCTGAAGATGCAGCAGTTTATTATTGTAAGAGTGCCCACAAAATAAACAGTGTTTGGGTGTTCGCACAGTGATTTGTAGTCATACAAAAACCTCCCTCAGTCAGACTGCAGAGACACTGAGCTGTTACAGCAGAAACTGACTGCAGCTGCAGGGAGACAGAACACAGAGCTGACAAAAAAGCTTTACAAAAAGAAACAGAATGAAATTCAGATATACTCTAGTATAATCTTATTATAATAAGCTCAAGTTATTTTTGTCCAATTATATAAAAACAACTAACTTTATTATAAATCATTTAAATAAAAGTTAAAAAATTTTTTTTTTTAATTATTTCACGTATATTAAAATAGATTTCAACCAATTAATGCATGCTTTGAATTTAAACAGTAATAATAATAATAATCATAAATGCTTTCCCCTTAATTGTAAATAGTGCCCAGAGAGAGAGTGCTGCCTTCTGCCTCTTGCCTCATTAATTTTTTTTTTGTGTTTGACACAAATTTTCCATCCTGATTAGGGTTAGGGTCTGTCTGTGAAGGTTCTCAGTCATCCATGTCATCGTAGTCTTAGGAGCTTGGAAAAGGAGCTTGACAGTCAGCTCAAGCTGATGATGCAGGAGAATAATATAGTATGGGAGTGCATGAAGACCCAGTGTTTACACAGAGATAATATATGTTATATAATAAAAAAAATAATATTATTAAGAACTGTAATCAAAATTAAAGATGTACATAGCCAGGGAACATTAAACAAGCAGAAAATGTTTGAAATATTAGAAAATACTAAACTATAAAACTAAGTTTTCAGCAGAGTTTTAAAACAACTCACAGAATCAGCCAAGCTCATCCAACTTTTAGGTGCTACAATCTGAAAAGTATCAAAACAGAAACAGATCAGATGATGGTACAAAGTGGGTCCTATAACAAGGTCATAGCAGTACAAACAGGACACCATGGAACTGCAAGGTTTTACATATGAGTAGAAGAATAATTGACTGACATCTCCAACGTTAATTGAGTATTACATGTGATGCAGTTCTTTTATTTTGAAGTCAGTTATAACTAAACAAAAAAAATCAACCAATCTTATTGTTAGAAATGAATCTCTTTAGAAGGAAATTGTGCTTTAAAATTAAACTTTTTTATTTTTTAATTCCTTCATTAGAATTGAGTAAATTTGCCTGCTTACATATTTGATTCTGATTTCATAATGCCTCAGTGGTTTTTGTAAATATATTAAAACACGTGGGGTTATGTTTTCTAGTCCTTTGTGTCATTTTGTTGTAAACAGAATAATGAAATGTCTGAATACTGTCTTCCTTCTCACCATTGAAGAAAGACAAAAAAGTTTTATAATATTCTGGATAACTGCAAGCTTTATTGACACAAACATGAATCATTAATATGACAAGTACAATCACAACCAGCTGCTGAGCTGCACATGTCGCTCTTTAGCTTGTTGTTCTTGTCAACACTTTACATCAGTGTCGTTCTCTCACACACAAAGCTGTATTTCCTTCTACAAACAAAAACACATATAGATCACAGAGGCAGGTGTCTTTCTCCTGCTCCCCACACACCCGGCTCCTGTCCTGGGCTTCGGTAACTCCTCTAGCCTTCACACCAGCTCCTGCTCAGGGACTGGGACTGTGTGTGGCCATGATGGATGACCTTGCAGGAGTAAAGCTCTCCCTTCAACCAGCTTTTCTGGCTCAAGGTCAGGGTGCTGCTGCTGCTGTAGCGATCACTCTTCTTATCCTCTGAGCTGGTCAGGACCCCTTCTGTCACCTCTCTGCCGTCCACCTCCCATCTCACCTCGGCTCCCTCTGGAGAGTAGCCGGTCAACAGGCAGGCCAGTGTGGTGGTGCACCCAGAGAGATCCTCAGGGGAGGGTTGAAGCAGAGAGACTGAGGGTCTGACCATGGGGCCAGCTGGAAGGGAGAGCAGGAACACACAAGGAGCAGATTAACTTCTGCTGTAGGACAGAGAGCTGAACATTACACAGTTATGATACATGACAGAGATTAACAGCATCGTGGAAGAAATGGAAAAATAACAATTACAAATAATGACAAAGTTGGAATTTTACATTTAAAGTTGGAATTTTCCCCTAGGTTACACATCTTTTTTTCTAAACCTGCCATAAAAGTAATTTTATTGTACAGCATCTAGTTCCTACATTTATTTTCTTAACTGAAAAAAATGAACCGTCTGTACAGACTGCCATCTGTTTGTTTCACTTCAGTTTTACTACCTCAAAGTACTGAACCATAAACTCGCGATGGAACCGTTAAATTGCATCTAAATAAAACTCTTTTATTTTTTAAGCCAAGAATGTAAAACCTTTTTATCCAGTTAACTGTTTGTATAAATACATAAAATCAAAGCTTCCTCGTGCTATTTTCAGCCTCAGATTTTGTGAAAAAATATTTATTCACAGATAAATACAAAAAACTTAATTAAAATAGATTTATTCAAAATATAATTTACATTTTCAGTACTATATAAACATTCAGTTATGATACTGTATTATATATTCACACTTTCTGATACCAAGTTTTCAATAACAGCTACTATGACTAAATCCAACCATGTACACATCATGTAAAACACCCAGAATATAATTTAACACACAATGTTTAAATACATTCTGATGACATATTCAAAATAGTAATAGTATAATATTTTGTGTTAATGAGAAGATTTAGATACTTACAGTGAATGATGAGTTTGGTTCCTCCACCAAAAGTGTACCACAGTGATACAAACTCATTAAGCGGCCGTACAAAAACCTCCCACACTCTGATCAAGCCTCTAAACGCTGGAAATTAACTACTTTCCCCAGTAAACTTCACAGTTTAGAAAATATTTATCATAAAAGTGTTTGTGTTCAATTGACTTTCTTTAAAAAAAAAAAAAAGGATTGTTTTAATATTTTTCTTGATTAAAAAAGTAAAATCTACGCTTTCCAACCAACCTGCCATTTTAATCCAGATGTTAAAAAGAATCGCTTTTCTGAAGTATTTTCCAGTGTTTTGTTAGAATCATAATCATGTCATAATAATTTATTGTTGCTTCTCACATTGCTTTGTTGTGTGTTGAGAGCAGAGAAATGATTTCCATAGAGAGGAGGCTTTGCATCATCAGCTGATCCTCCAGAGAACTGAGAAGGTTTATAGTTCTGTGACTTCAACACTGCAGGACTCACATCTGTCAGTCAACACAGCAGAAAGCACAACCACCATGACTCTCATCACCATCCTCATCTGGACGCTGACCTGCTGCTGTTTTACAGGTTCATTCACTCAGCAACATTTCAACCATGATGTGCTGCTTTTTCTCTCATTGATTTCTGCCGATAAATCAATGATTTGTTTTTGTCTGCAGGATGCAGCGGTCAGGTGACTGTGACTCAACCTCCAGTAGTGACATTTACTCCTGGATCCACTGTCACTCTGACCTGTAGGACCAACCCAGCTGTTGTCAGATATACTGATGGGGATCAGGGCATGTTTTGGTATCAACAAAAATCTGGACAGACACCAAAGCTCCTAATAAAATATGTGAAAACACTTGAGTCAGGAACACCATCTCGATTTAATGGCAGTGGAAGCAGCTCTGACTTCTCTATGACCATCAGTGGAGTTCAGGCTGAAGATGCAGCAGTTTATTATTGTAAGAGTGCCCACAAAATAAACAGTGTTTGGGTGTTCGCACAGTGATTTGTAGTCATACAAAAACCTCCCTCAGTCAGACTGCAGAGACACTGAGCTGTTACAGCAGAAACTGACTGCAGCTGCAGGGAGACAGAACACAGAGCTGACAAAAAAGCTTTACAAAAAGAAACAGAATGAAATTCAGATATACTCTAGTATAATCTTATTATAATAAGCTCAAGTTATTTTTGTCCAATTATATAAAAACAACTAACTTTATTATAAATCATTTAAATAAAAGTTAAAAAATTTTTTTTTTTAATTATTTCACGTATATTAAAATAGATTTCAACCAATTAATGCATGCTTTGAATTTAAACAGTAATAATAATAATAATCATAAATGCTTTCCCCTTAATTGTAAATAGTGCCCAGAGAGAGAGTGCTGCCTTCTGCCTCTTGCCTCATTAATTTTTTTTTTGTGTTTGACACAAATTTTCCATCCTGATTAGGGTTAGGGTCTGTCTGTGAAGGTTCTCAGTCATCCATGTCATCGTAGTCTTAGGAGCTTGGAAAAGGAGCTTGACAGTCAGCTCAAGCTGATGATGCAGGAGAATAATATAGTATGGGAGTGCATGAAGACCCAGTGTTTACACAGAGATAATATATGTTATATAATAAAAAAAATAATATTATTAAGAACTGTAATCAAAATTAAAGATGTACATAGCCAGGGAACATTAAACAAGCAGAAAATGTTTGAAATATTAGAAAATACTAAACTATAAAACTAAGTTTTCAGCAGAGTTTTAAAACAACTCACAGAATCAGCCAAGCTCATCCAACTTTTAGGTGCTACAATCTGAAAAGTATCAAAACAGAAACAGATCAGATGATGGTACAAAGTGGGTCCTATAACAAGGTCATAGCAGTACAAACAGGACACCATGGAACTGCAAGGTTTTACATATGAGTAGAAGAATAATTGACTGACATCTCCAACGTTAATTGAGTATTACATGTGATGCAGTTCTTTTATTTTGAAGTCAGTTATAACTAAACAAAAAAAATCAACCAATCTTATTGTTAGAAATGAATCTCTTTAGAAGGAAATTGTGCTTTAAAATTAAACTTTTTTATTTTTTAATTCCTTCATTAGAATTGAGTAAATTTGCCTGCTTACATATTTGATTCTGATTTCATAATGCCTCAGTGGTTTTTGTAAATATATTAAAACACGTGGGGTTATGTTTTCTAGTCCTTTGTGTCATTTTGTTGTAAACAGAATAATGAAATGTCTGAATACTGTCTTCCTTCTCACCATTGAAGAAAGACAAAAAAGTTTTATAATATTCTGGATAACTGCAAGCTTTATTGACACAAACATGAATCATTAATATGACAAGTACAATCACAACCAGCTGCTGAGCTGCACATGTCGCTCTTTAGCTTGTTGTTCTTGTCAACACTTTACATCAGTGTCGTTCTCTCACACACAAAGCTGTATTTCCTTCTACAAACAAAAACACATATAGATCACAGAGGCAGGTGTCTTTCTCCTGCTCCCCACACACCCGGCTCCTGTCCTGGGCTTCGGTAACTCCTCTAGCCTTCACACCAGCTCCTGCTCAGGGACTGGGACTGTGTGTGGCCATGATGGATGACCTTGCAGGAGTAAAGCTCTCCCTTCAACCAGCTTTTCTGGCTCAAGGTCAGGGTGCTGCTGCTGCTGTAGCGATCACTCTTCTTATCCTCTGAGCTGGTCAGGACCCCTTCTGTCACCTCTCTGCCGTCCACCTCCCATCTCACCTCGGCTCCCTCTGGAGAGTAGCCGGTCAACAGGCAGGCCAGTGTGGTGGTGCACCCAGAGAGATCCTCAGGGGAGGGTTGAAGCAGAGAGACTGAGGGTCTGACCATGGGGCCAGCTGGAAGGGAGAGCAGGAACACACAAGGAGCAGATTAACTTCTGCTGTAGGACAGAGAGCTGAACATTACACAGTTATGATACATGACAGAGATTAACAGCATCGTGGAAGAAATGGAAAAATAACAATTACAAATAATGACAAAGTTGGAATTTTACATTTAAAGTTGGAATTTTCCCCTAGGTTACACATCTTTTTTTCTAAACCTGCCATAAAAGTAATTTTATTGTACAGCATCTAGTTCCTACATTTATTTTCTTAACTGAAAAAAATGAACCGTCTGTACAGACTGCCATCTGTTTGTTTCACTTCAGTTTTACTACCTCAAAGTACTGAACCATAAACTCGCGATGGAACCGTTAAATTGCATCTAAATAAAACTCTTTTATTTTTTAAGCCAAGAATGTAAAACCTTTTTATCCAGTTAACTGTTTGTATAAATACATAAAATCAAAGCTTCCTCGTGCTATTTTCAGCCTCAGATTTTGTGAAAAAATATTTATTCACAGATAAATACAAAAAACTTAATTAAAATAGATTTATTCAAAATATAATTTTAATTTTCAGTACTATATAAACATTCAGTTATGATACTGTATTATATATTCACACTTTCTGATACCAAGTTTTCAATAACAGCTACTATGACTAAACCCAACCATGTACACATCATGTAAAACACCCAGAATATAATTTAACACACAATGTTTAAATACATTCTGATGACATATTCAAAAATAGTAATAGTATAATATTTTGTGTTAATGAGAAGATTTAGATACTTACAGTGAATGATGAGTTTGGTTCCTCCACCAAAAGTGTACCACAGTGATACAAACTCATTAAGCGGCCGTACAAAAACCTCCCACACTCTGATCAAGCCTCTAAACGCTGGAAATTAACTACTTTCCCCAGTAAACTTCACAGTTTAGAAAATATTTATCATAAAAGTGTTTGTGTTCAAATGGCTTTCTTTAAAAAAAAAAATTAAGGATTGTTTTAATATTTTTCTTGATTAAAAAAGTAAAATCTACGCTTTCCAACCAACCAGCCATTTTAATCCAGACGTTAAAAAGAATCGCTTTTCTGAAGTATTTTCCAGTGTTTTGTTAGAATCATAATCATGTCATAATAATTTATTGTTGCTTCTCACATTTCTTTGTTGTGTGTTGAGAGCAGAGAAATCATTTCCATAGAGAGGAGGCTTTGCATCATCAGCTGATCCTCCAGAGAACTGAGAAGGTTTATAGTCCTTTGACTTCAACACTGCAGGACTCACATCTGTCAGTCAACACAGCAGAAAGCACAACCACCATGACTCTCATCACCATCCTCATCTGGACGCTGACCTGCTGCTGTTTTACAGGTTCATTCACTCAGCAACATTTGAAACATGATGTGCTGCTTTTTCTCTCATTGATTTCTGCTGATAAATGAATGATTTGTTTTTGTCTGCAGGAGGCAGCGGTCAGGTGACTGTGACTCAACCTCCAGTAGTGACATCTACTCCTGGATCCAGTGTCACTCTGACCTGTAGGACCAGCCAAGCTGTTGCTACCTGTAATAGTAAACCTTGTATGTTTTGGTATCAACAGAAATCTGGACAGACCACAAAGCTTCTAATAAAACAGGGGAACATAATTCAGTCAGGAACACCATCTCGATTTAGTGGCAGTGGAAGCAGCTCTGACTTCTCTATGACCATCAGTGGAGTTCAGGGTGAAGATGCAGCAGTTTATTACTGTATGAGTATCCATGTGATAAACAGTGCTGATGTGTTCACACAGTGATTTGTAGTCGTACAAAAACCTCCCTCAGTCAGACTGCAGAGAAACTGAGCTGTTACAGCAGGAACTGAGTACAGCTGCTGAAGAGGAAGAAACTCTGACACAGACCAGTGAACACAGAGCTGACAGTAACCTCACCAAGCACTAAACACAGAATTAAATTGAGATATTACATGTCTATTGTGGCATTTTGAAAAAAGGATTTTAAAATGATCTGCTGTAATCAAATCATTTTCTGTTACATCACATTACTTGACTGTATTTTCATCAAGAGTTTTGCTGTTTCTATAAACAGATGAATAAATAAATCTTTACATTTATATTCATATTAAGCTTCTTGATGATGATGAAAAGATATTTTCTGCCAAAAAGATCCCATCTTTACCAAAAAATATCTTTTGATACCCTTTTAAAGCTTTTGGGAAAATATTCTGTTGACTAATGAGACAAAAGTTGAACTTTTAGCCAGTTTGCATGGCAGTAAAACCAAAACAGCATTTCATCAAAAGCACCATACCAATAGTCAAATACAATGGTGGTAGTGTGATGGTCTACTTTGCTGGTTTGCTGCTTCAGGATCTGGATTAAATGCCATAGTTGATGATTTCTGCTCTCTGCAAGAAAATCCTGAAGAAGAATGTCCAGCCATTAGTCTGTGCCCAACAGCTCAAGAGCATTCAGATTATGCAACAGGACAATGATCCTAAACACTCTAGCAAGTCCACCTCTGAACAGTGCAGCTGCAGTGATGCTGAATTAAAACAAATTGCATGTTTTGGTTACATCTGTCAATTTGTCGTGGAGAGACTCCGCCCTTTTCCCATTTTACTAATTTGACACACCTGAGAGGAAGGAGCTGGCGGTGATTTACAGAGAGTGCTGGGTGCGTGGGCGGTGAACGAGGAGACGATGCCAGCGAGCAGGGATCGGAGCGAGCGGTCCGGCGGCTGGAGGAACTAGAGGCGACGAGACAGTGCTCTACCTTCGGCGGCGAGACGGGCCGGTGCCGATTGGCGCGTTACAAGGAAGCGGCGGGCAGAGTTGAGAGCTCTGCCCACCCGGGGTCCCTGACTTATCCCACTCTGATGAACGGTAGCCGCTAAAAGAGTAGTGACTATCGCTGCCCCTTTCTTTCCAGCGCCCCGGAGCGGAGAACACGGACAGGAAGGCGAGGACGCCGCCGGGTTTCCCCCTTGCACACTGCTTGCCTGGATTTTTAATTTTTAGTGACTTTTATACCGTGGCGGACGCCACTGGGTTTTTAATGTTGTGTTTCATTGATGTTTATTGTGTTGTTCCCTGGCCAGGGTTGTTTTAATTCATTTTACATTTTTAACTGTTTAAATATAATAAATTATATTTTAGTCATACAGTTTTCAATTCTGTGCATTCCCTTGGCTGCTCCACTGCTCCTTCCGTTGTTGGGGATGGTTTCCCTCCTGTAGTACACCTGTGTTAATTCTCCTTCACCTCAGTTACATAAGCACATTCACATTCAGCTATTGAGCCCTGACAAGTCCAGTTCCTGCTGACCAAAGACATCCCCACAGCATGATGCTGCCACCACCATGCTTGACTGTAGGAATGGCATTGGTCAGATGGTGAGTTGTGCCAAATTTCCTCCACATATGATGTTAGGGATTCAGGTCAAAGAGTTCAATCTTTGTTTCTTCAGATGAGAGAATTTTGTTTCTCGTTGTCTGAGAGTCCTTTGGGTGCCTTTTACTGAGTGGCTATCATCTGGCCACTCGACCATACAGGTCTGATTGGTGGAGTTCTGCAGAAATGGTTCTCATCTCTCCATAATAAGATTGGGCACCAGACTATGAAACATATTGTAACGATGGTTAAATGTTATTTTACAGTGACACGTTGGTTATCTCTGCACACTGTTGTTATTTCTTTAAGATACATGTTTGGTTGTGCTGCAGGAAATAGGGAGTTAATGTGTGCAGGAATGGGAGGGGGGTCCTGGTTGTTGTGTGACTGTGCGGGGCTGAAGTGAAGTGTTGTATGAGGGCACTCTCCCCGGAGTTAACGGCCCGTTTGCCTGTGTTACCGAATAAACGGACAAACTGAGATCCAACCGTCTGGTTCTTGTGAACGTTACAATATCATATGCAGACAGGAAGTGGTATTCCTGTCCCTAAGACCTCTAGGCATTGGGGAGAGACCTCCAGACCCAGGGGCGTAGATTTGGCATGGACGGAAGGGACATGTCCCCACCAATAATTTGATCTCTTCGATTAAAGAAAAACAAAACCGATAGTAAGAAAAAAAAAAAAGATCAACGTCTCATTCACCCAGCGATGCAGAAAGAGTTATATTACGTTCTCTACTGGAGTCCTACATCATGTGACAAATATGGCCAATGTAATTGGCTGTGCCTTTCAGGGAGCTCTGTTTAGTTTTAGCAGCGGCAATCCTGCGCTGCAAAGACCTGCAAGAAGGAGAGGAGGACGGCAGCAAAAAAGAAGAACCTGGATATAAGAAAGTATTTTTCAAAGAAACCTGTAAGTCTCTTAAAGTCAAGCTCACTCATGAAAAGTGTCCGTCACAATAACGTTACAGGCTATGCTAGGCTTTGGCCCACATCAGTCTAAAACTTTATGTAACCATGAATAACGTGTTTTGGAAACTAACTGCACAAAAGGCAGCACTATTAGTTCTCTCAGTCTCTCAGTCACTCAGCATTTCTAATTTTGATTGAAACTGTCAGAGAAAACGGCAGCCTCGAGCAAGCCAGGATATTAGTTTACAGAGGCTGTTAAAATTATATGTCTAACGTTAAAATGTTGGTGACACAATAATTTCATCCTAATGGCACTGACATATTCATAGGGTTAATTTTTGAGACAATATATTATGAGGTAGTCACGATTTTGCAAATAATCCACCTTGTAGTGCAGTTTGCACAAATTGTTTTAAAAATGCATTCACCCTACAAACATTACTGATGAGTCAAGATCTGCACAAATTGACAGAAACACCAAAGCAGCTACACATTTTATTCTTATTGGCATGTATGTCCTATTTGTCAGGTGACAGAAGAACCAACACAAAGCTCAGAGAGTAATGGTGATACAAGATCACAGGTGAAATTGGACGATGACTTGTTGGTTCATTACTGTATTTGAAGCACGTGTGGGACTGCATGTATGTGGAATGTCTCACTGTTATTTATCAGGTGACAGAAGCAGCTCTGCCATGTTGTAGCTTGGACAGAGGTGAAGAGGCAATATCACAGGCAACTGACTGATGTTTTGGTGCTATAGAGAGGAGAAGGCATGTGTTTGGCTCCTTCACATAGTGGACGTTGAGTTGTTGTGTGGGACATGTAGTCCATGTCTGTTGCTGTAACAGTAGTTTATGTTTAGAATAAAAAATCCCAGCTCACTGATTTGATCGGGGCAGTAGTGCCTAAAATGTTGCATAATTTTGCTGAGAGATCTTTTACTTTGTGGTAATCTTAGATGAGTAGTTTTATGGACAAAAATCACCAGGTCATTCAGTGTTCCCTTAGTGCCAAAATATAAGAGATGTTGGTGTAGTATAACTGAAGTAATGTTGTTAAGTCCTTAAAGTCATATTCTTTTATTGTCATGACTGTATTTGAAGCTATTTTTATTTTTGTATGATACCTGATTTATATGGAATATGAGTGAAGTAAACTAAAGTCTAAAATACTTTAGTCAGTCATTTGTTTTATAGTAATTTAACATTATATAATTCACATATAAAACTATGAATTGTAATTTTAAATGGTTTAAAAGCATGCAGAATAACATATGTAGGAAAGTATATTTCTCCTTTTTTTTTTTATCAAGAAGCAAAGACAAACAGGAAAAAAAAAAAGAAACAGGGCAGGGTTCGGTGGTTGAGTCATCTGTCCCTACCAACGCCAAAACCAAATCTACGCCCTTGTCCAGACCTCCAAGTTCTTGGTCAGCTCACTGTCTAACGCCCTTCTACCCCGATGACTGAAAGAGTCATGGTGGTTTCAGTTCTTTGATATATGGGAGAATGGAGGCCACTGTGCTCTTTGGGACCGTCAATGCTGCATAAATGTTTCTGCACCATTCCTCACAATAAAACTGTAACATACAAAATTTTGTAAAATGACAACAGAAATGGTGTGCACAAAAGTATGTGCAAATATATTAAAAGGTAAAGAAAAGGATATGACAACAAAAATGCTCCAAATGTGAGATTTGACATCAACACAAAAAGCAGAAAAACATGTAAGAAAAAAAAAAGATAAAAAATGATGTAAAACAGTATAAGAAGATTTGTTTCTTGGCCAGTGTGTATCATGGTTAAATTAGTACTGTTCAAAATGCTAACAGTCATTTTAAAGGTGTTAGCGTGTTTTGACCTTTGAAGAAGAACTGACCACAAATGGCGTTCACAGTAACTCAGTGCAGACAATAAACATAAGTGTGAACCAGGGGAAAAAACAACAATGAAAACATGACAAAACATACAAAATATGAAATAACCACAAAAATCCCACAATTAAAAACAAATAACCAAAAAACCAAAGTATCAAAACGAACAATAAAGAAATACATTGAATGCAAAAGGCACAAAATGTTTTTGTTTTTGTCTTTGTTTCTATACAGTACAGTAGCATTATACTGTTGATCCCATTTGTCAGTAACATTATACTGTATTGGAGCAACAATAACCCACACAATTTCCCTAGGGATTAATAAAGTATTCTGATTCTGATTCAAACAGAATTTGCATTTCGTCTTGTGATCTGAAGGTTGCCGCTTCGAGCCCTGGCTTGGACAGTCTCGGTCGTTGTGTCCTTTGGCAAGACACTTCACTTACCGCCTACTGGTGATGGCCAGAGGGGACGATGGCGCGATATGGCAGCCTCGCTTCTGTCAGTCTTCCCCAGGGCAGCTGTGGCTACAACTGTAGCTTGCCTCCACCAGTGGGTGAATGTGAGAGTGAATGAATAGTGGAATTGTAAAATGCTTTGAGGGTCTCGAAAAGCGCTATATAAATGCAATCCATTAGTATTATTTGTGCAGCAGTAATGTACAAATTCCACCCGGACTCCATAGGTGCAGGTGTGTGCTCACTGACCCATGCATTAATTTGAATATCTGTAGTGCACCCTGGATGAAGGGTGCACTAAAGATAAAGAACCAATAAAGAACCCTCTTAGCAGACAAATAGAAACTGAACTGGGGAAAATTAAACTATCCTTTTAGAATTACTATAAAATACTTTACTCCCAATGCTTTCTAGATAACAATTCTGATGTTAATACCTTCCTCTCAGGTCTCAAGTTGCAAGGAGTGAGAGAGGAACAAAATAAAATGCTATTATCCACAGTAACCAAAGAAGAAATTTACTTGGCAATTAAAAGACTAAAGGGAGGGAAAATGGTAGGGCCAGATGGGTTTCACCCAGAATGGTATAAAATAATGCAGGATTATTTGACTCCCACCATGTTAAAAACATTTAATTGGGTAATGGAAAAGAAAACTATGCCTTCTTCGTGGAGGGAAGCAATAAATTCCTTTATACCAAAGGAAGGAAAGGATAAACTAGAATGTAGTAACTATCGCCCAATTAGTGTACTGAATATTGATTATAAGTTGTTCACATCCATCATCTCTAAGAGACTAGAAACAATATTACCTTGGTTAACACATAATGATTAAACGGGTTTCATCAAACAGAGACAGGCCCAAGACAACATCAGAAAGATTTTGCACATAATGAGGCAGGTTGATAAACAAAAATTAGAGGCCTTCGTGTCAAGTTTATACGCTGAGAAGGCGTATAAACTTGTGAGGTGGTCCTTTTTATATAAAGTGCTTGAGAAGTTTAATTTTTAAAAATCCATAATTGATATTATTTTTAGGGCTATACAACAAATCAACAGCTTAAATTAAAATCAATGGAGGCCTCACCAAACCATTTATATTGGAGCGTGGGACACGACAGGGCTGCTGCATTTCACCACTGCTTTTTGCCTTGTTTATTGAACCATTAAGTCAGTGGATCAGGCAGAGACAGGATATAACTGGAGTAAGAACTGCAGGAGGGGAACAGAAATTAGCACTGTTTGCTGAAGGCTTACTATTAATGATATCCTATCCCACACAGGCACTTCCCAAAATCATGGAAATGCTATCAGAGTATGGCTCTTTCTAGATACAAGGTTAATGTAAATAAAACGCAGGTATTAACTTTAAACTATGAACCGCCAGTCGAAATTCAGAATCGCTATAAATGGAAATGGGCTGCAGATAGCATTAGGTACCTAGGGGTGGTAATACACTGTGACTTCATCAAAATGTTCAGTGCCAACTATGCCCCGCTAAATGAAGCTATAAAATCAGATATACAAAGATGGAATACCATTCCGTTATTTGATAATGCAGGAACTCAAAAATGCATCTGAAACTGAAGAGTGTGTTATAAAAATATATAAAATATTAAAATTTGTTACTCAATCTCTCTAAGTAAACTTTGAGGTAAGAAAAGTAACAGCAATACAGTCTGAGAAAACACAGCTGTTATGAGGAAATTAGAAGAAAAGTCATGACATCATTCGAGAAAAGAGAATGAGAGAAGATTAGATTTTTTTTATTTTTGCATAAGATATAGTTCATCTGTACATGGTTCAAAATATAAAATACCTGGTTTATGGTTTTTACTATGGAGTACATACCCTTCTTCTTAGGGTTCTACAGAGCTGTACAGGACTAAACTATTCAGAGTAAGTAATGTTAGACCAGTTTACCATTCATTCCTTTAAACAGTTATTCATATGTTTCTGTTTTTCAAAATAAATGTTGATCCAGTTTGTCAGAATAATCAAAATCAATCAGCGTCTTTAGTGTCAGATGTATGACAGTAGGGGAACCATGCATCTGTTAATGAGACAAATATAATTGTGACAGGTGAGACCTGGAGACTTGGGACCGCCCCTGGTGGGCGGAGCTGGTCTTTGCTCCTTTCATAAGCGCAGGTGTGGGCAATTGGGTATTCCTCTGCAAACCTGAAGCTGTGAGTGCTTGGTCCGAGTTGGGCAAGTTGGTGTTTCTTAACTCCTGTCTATGAAAGTCTGATACGGGTCCTCCCCTAAACTTCTGTTAGAACGGTAGGTTACACAAAAATGTACCACGTGAGCTCTGGCTGTTGGCAGAGGTTTACAGTTATTTGCACTCTTGTAGGTGGGAAACATTGCTCCCGTGAGAACGGTATAGTGGACTTCATCGCCACTGACCCACATTTATTAGGGTGTGACACGAACTTGTGGACAGGTAACAAAACCAATTCAGTGGAGGAATATTCCTGTGTTTTATTGTCCAGCTAGTGATCTCCTGCCTTTTATTCACAGAGTACCGAGCTGCTGCTTTGCCAGGTGGATTTCTGGCTGCGGGCAAAGGACCCGACACATCAGTGTGTTTTAATTTGTTTTAAACTGGTGTAAGTCGACAGACTGACTGCGGCTGTCGATGGTTTTGTTTTTTTGTTTTAATCTTTTCTGTATCAGTAGGCACCACAGATATTGATTCTTTTAGTATTTTAATATATATATATATATATATATATATATATATATATATATATATATATATATATATATATATATATATATATATATATATATATATATATATATATATATATATATATATATATATATATATATATATATATATATATATATATATATATATATATATATATATATATATATATATATATATATATATAAAAAAAAAAAACAACACCCAGCACGCCCCTGCGGGCGGTTTATCCTTCAAGCTCGGGTCCTCTACCAGAGGCCTGGGAGCTTGAGGGTCCTGCGCAGTATCTTAGCTGTTCCCAGGACTGCGCTCTTCTGGACAGAGATCTCCGATGTTGTTCCCGGGATCTGCTGGAGCCACTCGCCTAGCTTGGGAGTCACCGCACCTAGTGCTCCGATTACCACGGGGACCACCGTTACCTTCACCCTCCACATCCTCTCGAGCTCTTCTCTGAGCCCTTGGTATTTCTCCAGCTTCTCGTGTTCCTTCTTCCTGATATTGCTGTCATTCGGAACCGCTACATCGATCACTACGGCCGTCTTCTTCTGTTTATCTACCACCACTATGTCCGGTTGGTTAGCCACCACCATTTTGTCCGTCTGTATCTGGAAGTCCCACAGGATCTTAGCTCGGTCATTCTCCACCACCCTTGGGGGCATCTCCCATTTTGACCTCGGGATAGCAGCTGGATAGCGTAGTGGTTAGACTACACGCCTTTGGAACAGAGGATCGCAAGTTCGATTCCTGCCTGGGGCGTCTGTATCCAGTAAGGGTCCTAAGGCTAGACCCCCTATGCTAAGCAAGCCTACCGCAGACATGAGCGAGACAGATAAATATGAAGGCATGCCGGCTCGGACGTCGCCCGGATCAACAAGGTCCGCGTCAGGTGTTGAGGAACCAGGGCACCCTGACGAAAAGTGGGCTACTGGAACAAGAAGGCATCGGTGGGCAAGAGACGAAAACAGGGCGTTGTTGGAATGCTACTACGCAAGTAACCCTGGCGGAAGGGGCTACATGAATAGGCTGAGGGACCTATGGATTCTTCGATACCCAACATCCACAATGACGGCGAAACAACTAGTAGCTCAGTGTTCCAACATTCGAAAGAAGGGACTGCTCTCACAGCTAGAGATTGACAAGGTACAACACAAATATATATATATATATATATATATATATATATATATATATATATATATATATATATATATATATATATATATATATATATATATATATATTAAAAAAAAAAATTGGTCGCAGACGGTGAAGGCGCTGCAGGGAAAACAAATCCTTTTTTTTGTCTCCCCGCTCTTGCATGCACAGCGGTGGGCCCGAGTGAAGACGGCACCGAAGATTTGCCTTTTTTTTTTTTTTTTTTTTATTTATTTATTTTTTTTCTCTATAGTGTTTTACCCATTTGGGGTCATGTGTGAGTTGCCGTCCATTTTTAACCTGTGTGCCATGTCGATTTGTTTTTAAACGGTTCCCCGCAGCGCTTGTCCTGTCTCACGGGCAATCCTACAGTTTTATCGTTTTTAATAAGGTAACGTTTTTAATTGTTTTTAGGTGCCGCTGTTACACTACTTTATTTTGTATTAAAAATTAAACTCTTTTAAACTGACTGTGCGCCTACGGCTCTGTCCTATTTTAAATAGGTACCTACCACGGGTCACATAATGAAAAAGTTGAACAATCCACATGAGCTCTGTGTTTTCTGTTTCATTGGGAGAGGTGGGTGGTTTCCTCCTACAGTGTGTTTTGCACACTTTCATGCATCACTGCTCCTCACAGTTTAAGTTCTGCTGTCACACATGCTCTCAGGCACTTCCACTGAAAACTGAGTCAGGATGGTGTTTCCAATGTTGGTGGTTATGATGTTAGGCTTTCTGAGTTGGGGTGAGAGATTCAAAAAACTAATATAATATTTCAGGAGAATGTTTGGTGAAATTTACTCAGCTTGTTTTATGTGTACATTCATTCTGAAGTTTAAACTGTCTTCCTGATGCATGTTTTTTGGGAATAAAAATAAGTTTTTAAAATTTTTTTTTTCTTTTTTTCCCTTCATTTCAGAGTCACTTGCCAATTTTCTGACTCAGACTGATGAAGTCAAGTCTGTCAGTCTTGGTGGGACTGTGACCATCAGCGCCACAGGAAGTTCAAATATTGGTGCTGATCTCAGTTGGTACCTTCAGAAACCTGGACAGCCTCCCAAACTACTTATATACAAAGCATCAAGTCTCTCCTCAGGAACTCAGTCTTGATTCAGTGGCAGCAGATCTGGTTCTCAGTACACTTTAACCATCAGTGGGTTTCAGGCTGAAGATGCTGGAGATTATTACTGTCTGGGCTACCATGGTGGTGGAGTGTTCACACAGTGATTTAGAGCTGTACAAAAACCTCCTTCAGTCTGGCTGAAGGCTGCAGGTGCAGAGTGACAGACTGCAATAACTGATCAACTCGACACCACAAAAGCAAAAACACAAAGAATCTAAACAAAACTGAAGAAATACACAGCTTTGTTTATTAAAAGAAATACTTAAATATATCTCAATGAACAAAACATCATGTGCAGGTCTGTTAGGTGCCCCGATAGAAACTAATATGTATAAAGAAATATTTCTGTATTTTTTTATATTTACAAACATAAATGTGTAAATGTATAAATATCTAAGAGAAATATGGAGGTTTGATCAAGTATTTCTGTGCAAAGTAATGGAAAAACAAGAACACAAAAGTGATTTTTCCCAAGCTGCGATTTTATTTTGTGATATAGACTTGTTTTCTCTTTCTTACAAGCATAGTTTTAAAGCACAATATAATATGAATAGCTGATGAATTCTGCATTTAGATTAATAGAGTCAAACGTCTGCAGAAATATCGCAACAGAGGAGACATGTAGCTTCATCAAAGTATAAAAAGCTTCACAGCCATAAAATATTGTTGAAGCTCTACTCTGAGCAGTGGTCAGGGTCCAGGGTTTGAGTGACGGGGCTCTGTCCACTCAGACTGGCCTCACAGCTCACTGAGCCCGCCTTCCTCCACTGGTCTGCAGAGAGGCTCAGGGTGCTGCTCCAGCTGTAGCGACCGTCTGTACCCTGAGCCTCCAAGCTGTTTGACACCCCTGAGGACGTACTGGTGCCCCCCACCTTCCAGCCGAGCTTCCAATTTAATGGGAAACCCCCACTGGCCAGACACACCAGAGTGCCACTGCTCTGGTGTGGGAGCACAGTTAGAGTGGGCCTCACTACACCCGCTGGAGGAGAAAAGGTGGAGAAGAGGGGGAAGAAGACAAAGAAGAAAGGAATGAAACCTGGTAAACACATCTGAAAAAGTGACAGTGATTGCTGATAAAAAAAAACATCACTGTTACAGTCAATAACTGATCTGTAGGATACTTTTCTGACTTTCAGCTGAATCATGTGAATATGGTTCAAATGTCACATCTGTTTCTTTCACTTCTTTAAATGTAAAATAATTGAACCACAAAGACAAAACTGATCTGAATACACTGAAAAAATAATGTCCACAAGAGAAATTCACACTTATATACTTATGAATTTTAAAAAGCATTTAAGTATAAGTGAAAATAAAATTCAAATCGAACAGTCATATTTTGAGAGGAACAACTTCACTAACACCAAACACTAGTTTAAAAAATTTAACTGGAAAATAATTATATAAGCACAAATGATGACAAAAAGAATATTGAATATTGTTTTCGGCAACTGACTGAGACTGAATGAATATTGACAGAATTTTACTCTAACAACTTAATAATGAAAAATGATTAACTATTAATAATCACTTAATTTTAGCAATGTTCTGCTCTGCAAATTTCTTTTAAAGAGGTATTATGTATTGCACAAAGTAAACATTTCTGGTACTCACACTCAATGATGAGTTTCGTTCCTCCACCCAAAGTCAACCACAGTGATACAAACGCATTAACTGGCCGTACAAAAACCTCCTGCACTCTGAACAAGTGTCAAACTGCTGAAAATGAACCTTTTCTCAAGTAAATCATCACAGTTTAAACCTCATTAAATCCAAACGTGGATTTAAGAAATTTACTAAAATTGTTTGATGATTTTAAATCATTTTCATAATTTTCTTTGATCTACTACCAATTGAAACACAAAGGCAGACATCAAATAAAGTTTTATTAACAAAAAAAAAAAAAACAGAAAAGGAAAAGCTAAGGAACTGTAAAATGCTAAAACATGAATTATGAGATTTTGGCAATATACTTAGAACAACAATAGAGGCTCAATGTCTGTTATCAAAAGTATGAAGTAAGCTGACCAACCAAATTGCTGCTTTGATCCAGATATTAAAAATGCAGAATTATATTTTCTTTATATTTTCCTCCATTCAATAAAAAGTCAGTGGTATCAATAAAGTTTGTATAATGTATAATAGTATTAATCCAAACAATTTTTCTTCTGACTTTGTGTCCCTTCTTGCCTTCAGTGTGTTGAGAGCAGAGAAATGATTTCCATAGAGAGGAGGCTTTGCATCATCAGCTGATCCTCCAGAGAACTGAGAAGGTTTATAGTCCTGTGACTTCAACACTGCAGGACTCACATCTGTCAGTCAACACAGCAGAAAGCACAACCACCATGACTCTCATCACCATCCTCATCTGGACGCTGACCTGCTGCTGTTTTACAGGTTCATTCACTCAGCAACATTTCAAACATGATGTGCTGCTTTTTCTCTCATTGACTTCTGCTGATAAATGAATGATTTGTTTTTGTCTGCAGGAGGCAGCGGTCAGGTGACTGTGACTCAACCTCCAGTAGTGACATTTACTCCTGGATCCACTGTCACTCTGACCTGTAGGACCAACCCAGCTGCTTACAGGCGGCCTAGAAGTGATGGTTTTGATCTTACGGACATTTTCGATTTAAATAATGATTACATATTTTGGTATCAACAGAAGTCTGGACAAACTCCAAAGCTCCTAATTCACCATGTTAGCATAAGTCAGCCAGAAACACCATCTCGATTTAGTGGCAGTGGAAGCAGCTCTGACTTCTCTTTGACCATCAGTGGAGTTCAGGCTGAAGATGCAGCAGTTTACTACTGTCAGAGTTTACATGAAATAAACAGTGCTGATGTGTTCACACAGTGATTTGTAGTCGTACAAAAACCTCCCTCAGTCAGACTGCAGAGACACTGAGCTGTTACAGCAGGAACTGACTGCAGCTGTTGAAGAGGAAGAAACTCTCACACAGACCTCTGAACACAGAGCTGACAGTAACCTCAACAAGCACTAAATACAGAAATAAACAGAGATATTACATGTATATTGGGGCATTTTGAGATAAGGATTTTTAAAGTATCTGCTGTGATTAAGTCATTTTCTGTTTACGTTGCATTATTTGACATTTCACTCAAAGTGTTTTGCTGTTTGTATAAAAAGATGAATCCTAAATGTTTATATTTATATTCATATTAAGCTTTGTGATCCTTTATGAAAAAAAAAAATCAGTTCCATTGTATCTTGCCACCTATATCATGAATACAAAACACTGATTTTCTCTTAGATATTGTCAAATTATTGAATCTGCAGTTGGAACAATTTGATTTCTAGTAATTCATCTCAAAGACCAAACACTGATGTTGACAAGTTTATGATCCAAGTTGATGTTGCCAACACAGCATTGTTTGTTCAAACTCATATTGATAAAAGAAGCAGGCTGCTTGTGTCACACTGAACTCTTATCCTGGGCTTCCAGTACACCATTTGTCATCACTGGGGGAGCACAAAGTCCTGCTGGAGGTGAGAGCAGTTACAAATGAGTACCCTGTTAGTTCACCATAGAATAAAAGCTGAAAATGAATCAGAGGTTTGTCAACCTCTCACCAAAGGTTATAAATAAATATTTTGAAAGAGAAGGTTTAGCAAGAGTGAAAAAAAATGAAAATTCCAAAAGAAATTGGCATTGTTCTCATTTTTCTTTTTCTTTTACGTGGTTTTGAAGAAGAGGAGATTTGAAGGTATAAAATGTCTCTAATGTATTTCAGCTCATTAATAAAAATAAAGAGCATATCTGCACCCAAAACCTAAGGCAGGAGAAGTTGTTGACAAGTTGTGGTTATTACAACAATCCCATGACTGACTATCATTACTGTCAACCTATAGTACAAAAGGAAAAGGAAAACAAGTTTGTTATTTCAGTGTCCTCTCTGAGTCTAATAGATCAAATTAATGATAATACAATTTGATGAATAAATAAATAATTGTTTTTATGCCTTACAACTCCTCAGATTTAAAGGTTTTTTAATGGACTCACACAGAAAACTTCATCAGGATGATTTTTCCAATAACTCCATCATGTTGGGTTCTTTTAAGCTGCTGCAGATTATTACTGTCTGCGTTGGCATGATGGTGGAGTGTTCACACAGTAAAATAGAGGCAACACATCTTTCACTTCAACTGAAGGCTGCAGGTGCAGATTGTCAATGAAGAGACTGATGAGAATAACTGGTCCAATCAATTATTGTGTTTAAGTACATGATTGTGGTTAATGTAGCCCAGTTGATAGAATTTTAACATTATTGAAGTTAATTAAATGTTTTACTTTACATACTTTTGCTGTTACCAAAAAAGTCTAATGTAGATTGTGATGATGTTAGTATTTTAATTTTTAGATTTTTCAGTTTTGATATATAAACTATAAAATTCTAGAGATTATATCTAATGTAACTATGTGACTTATATAAGTTTATGTAAAGTTAAAGACCATATGCACAGTCATACACAGGAATTTGAAATTGCAATGCCCACTGGCCCTCAGTGTACACTAAAGATAAAAAGATAAAAAATAAAATAGGAGTCTTATGTACAACACAATACAGTACTACACAATTATATAAACAGCAGTATCCAACACAATCATAGGGATTGTGGGCAAGTTTGTGTGCAAGTGGGGATAGGGCAGTCAGTAAAAAGCAATGGTGGTGGTTCAGAGTTTTGTATGTCAGGAGGGTGGGGGTTCAGAGGGAGCAGGTGGATGCAGGTCTGTAGTTTGTGTGGGTGAGAGCAGGGAGTGAGTGTTGATATTCTAAAAATATTTTCTTGTTGATCCCATATTGTAGTCTGTCAAACGAAATACAGTCAGTTTCTTCTAATATATGTTCCAAGTATTTTATTCCTTTACAACTCCAATTTGGGAAGTCTATCATATTATTGTTTTGTAATATGTCAGAGTTGCTCCAGATACATTTGCATGGGATTAATGAAGAGTTTGTCATTTTTAGAAACTCCCACCATGCTGTCAGAGAACACTGACACTGCACTTAGTTCAAACTTTTAATGAACCACTGGTATCAGATGCCGTTCTATCTTTGACTCAGTCTCCTGTATTTAAGGCTGCTGCTTTGGGGCAGACGGTCTCTCTGAGCTGTACAGCCAGTAAAGGAATTGATGATGATCTCAGCTGGTACCTTCAGAAACCTGGACAGCCTCACATACTACAGTTTCACAAAATCAGCAGAAGTGAATCTGGTACGCCGAGTCATTTCAGCAGTGGATCTGAGCCTGAGTTCAATCTGACAGTCAGTGGAGTTCAGGCTGATGATCGAGATTACTACTGTATGGATGTGTATTCTGACCGAGCATGCGCACACTAATATACAGTCATACAAAAGCCTCTTTCTGTTACTATTTGCAGTGTTGCAGCTGTGAGCTTCTGTACAGACTCAAGGACTGGCTCACTGACTCCAATTACAGATGTGGAAACTTTCAAATGAAGTGGCACAATTTAAAGTCTGTGTCATTTGATATTTACCTCAAAACATTGCTGTACATAAAGTAATATAAAAATATTTTGCTGTTGTTATTGTTATAATGCAAAATAAAACATTCAGAGTAATTGTGTACTTACATATTTCATTATGAGCACCCTCACTAAGATACATTTTATATTGAAGTTTTGGACATGGCAAGACCACATGAGCTTTTATTTTGTAGATCTCTTCAAAGTTTAAATGTAAAATGGAGAATTTATTTACTGAATCAAACTCAAGTTATTTTTTTTTCAGCAAGAGTAAAATTTTCAGATATTGTCATCCTGCTAAAATAAATAAATAAACGACCACAAGGTTCTTTCAACTATTCCCTTAATTTTAAGAGATCACCTCACATTTGATTTGTTCCAGATGTTCAGGCCAGATGCAGCCCTGCCATCTTAATCTCCTCCCAGTCTTGATTTTTCACATGTTAGGGGAACAGGTTAATATATAGCACACTACACTAAAATTATAGAGCAAGTATATTTAAAAATCAGACAAAAGACTTAATAATATGGATCACTGCAAGCTCTTTGGCAAAAATATGAATCAGTAATAAGGCAGATATTTGGTACACTCACATCCAGCTTCTACACACGTCACTATCTAAGTTGTTGTTATCAAATAATTTCATCTACAAACTTTCAAACTCATATTGATCAGAGCAGCAGGGATGTATCTCCTGCTCCCCCACACTAAGCTCCTGTCCTGGACTTCAGCAGCCCCTCTAGCCCTCACACCGGGTCTTGCGGAAAGACTTGGCCTGCCGGTGGTCATGATGGTTCACCCTGCAGGAGAACACCTCTGCGTTCATCCAGTTCTCTTGGCTCAGCATCAGGGTGCTGCTGCTGCTGTAGCGACTACTCTTCTCTTCTTCTAAGCTCTTCAGGACCACCTCTGTCACCTCTGTGCCATCTACATCTCACTTCAGCTCCCTGAGGAGAGTAGCCGGTCAGCAGGCAGGCCAGTGTGACTGGGCCTCCAGAGAGCTTCTCAGAGGATGGTTGAAGCAGAGAGACTGAGGGTCTGACCATGGGGCCAGCTGGAGGGACGATCACAGACACACAAAGAGTAGATTAACCTCTACTGTAGGAGAGATAGCTGACATGAGACAGTTATGATACATGACAGAGATTAACAGGCCTGTGGATTAACTGTATGTGATCAGAAACTGAGAAATTGGAAATATTAGGTTTTAACAAAGTATAAATAATTAGTGAATGTGTTGCTGTATTTGTTTTCTTGATGATAAAATTGAAATGTGTACAGGAAACGTTAAAGTTTGTCATCTGTTTGCTTCACTTCCTTTTCATCACATCAGACTAATGAACTGTAAAGTCTGTTAAAGTGCATCTGTATGAAAACTAATTCATTTAGTCAACAGCATAAAATGTCATATCCAACATGGTGTCAAAAATTTCAGTGCAAGTCATCATATCATATTTTCAGCAACAGCTGAGCATTACACAGTTATAGTACATGACAGAGATTAACAGCACTGTGGATTAACTGTGTGAATCACACTGTGATCAGATGAAAGGTCATAAATAGGAGACCCTAACACTTTTAACAAACAAATATTAAAAAATTGTATTTTCACAGTCACATTAACACATAATTTAGAATAAATGTCTTGTTGTTACAGTTATTTTCTTGATGGAAAACAAACAGAGCTGGACTTTGTCATCTGTTTGTTTCACTTCCTTTTTACTACATCAGACTAATAAACTATAAACTCAGTGATGAAACTGTTAATCTGCAAATAAATAAAAGATCTTTAAGGTAAGAATGTTTTACTGTTTGTATAAATAAATACAATCTCAGTCTCAGATTTCAGATTAAAAAAAATATGTATTTGCAGATAAATACAGAAAACCATTCATTAAAAACAGATTGACCCACCGGTAAAGTGTTCGCACAGTGATTTGTAGTCATACAAAAACCTCCCTCAGTCAGACCCACGTCGACCGAAGACTGTTGACGTTTGCCTAACCAGGTGAAGGGACACTTTCTCTCGGTTGAACACGGAACACACTCACACGCAAAGATACACATGTAGACTGACACAGACCTACACTCACCCCCCACCCCCTCCATACGCCTTTGAAGCTTATGTCTTCTATGTTGTGAGATGTGCTGATTCATGAGCTATGTGCTGAGGTGTTTTTTTCTGTTCTCAAACTGATCTCCCTGTTGGAGCTCAGTCTGGGGGGAGTTATTTTTCCTCCTCGTCTTTCCTCATGCTGTGCATTTTCCATTATTATATCTCTCTGACCTGTCTTCCCCATGTGATGTTGTAATGTATGTATGGTCAGAGGGGTATGATGGTGCTGGCAAAGGTCGGCAGCCTTCCAACAAATTAATGATAAAGGTTATCTTATCTTATCTTAATCACTTCATACGGACTGTAAAGAACCTAAAGACATCAAATTATTTTATCTTCACATGTAATTACCACAAATACATTTTTATGTAATATATAATAAAATATAACATCTATGATATCAAATATCACCACATACAATGGAGTGATATTTATTTTTTGGGGGGAATTTCACACTATATTTTTTCACAGATTAGTTTCAAAATAGTTTTCAAAATAACAATCTTTTGGTGTACTGTGTATTTTTGTCAACAAAGAAAATAAAAAAACAACAACAAATGTACTTCTTAAAAGAACACAAAAATCATTGTACTCACTCAGATGTTCTAATAAAATTTCATCACTTTCAAAGATTAATGCTCGTGTTCTATCAGCTCAGAGTTTTTTTTAACACTAAGATACCAAGTATTTAATAGAGTTTCAATGATACTGTTATATGGTGATTCTATCACATTTGACCTCTGATCTCACTTTTACGTTTCACATCTGTCTTTTCTATCCAACATAACACCAAAAAGCATTATATCTGACAGGATTTGTGTGCGGATGCGAAGAACTGACCCAAATGCAGGACTCGTGGATAGTGATGAACTGAAGATGGTTTATTATAAAGAGTGGATGAATAGAAGATGAACAAACACTGACTGGCAGGATAACTGAATGGCTGGCTGAACTGAGAGCACACACGGGAAAGACGACATCAACATCAATGACACGACAGTGAACTGGTAAAACTGAGGAACTTAAATAAACAGACTGAATGATGATGATAATTGGACACAGGTGAGTACACGGCTGAACATAATGAAACAGGAAATGGAACGTGGAAAAAACAGTGAACAAGAACCGAAAACGATGGGATCCAGGAATCCTGGCAATACCTTTACGAAAAAAAGCTTTGTCAAGAGAAACAGAATGAAATTCAAATATACTCTAGTATAAAAGAATTATAATAACCTCAAGTTATTTGAGTCCAATTATATACAAACAATTAACTTTGTATGCTTTGAATTTAAACAGTAATAAAAATAATCATCATAAATACTATACCCTTAATTGTAAATAGTCCCAAGTAAGTGAGCTGCCTTCTGCCTCTTGCCTTCTTCTTCTTATTTTTTGTTTTTGACACAAATTTTCCATCCTGATTAGGGTTAGGGTCTGTCTGTGAAGGTTCTCAGTCATCCAGGTCATCGTAGTCTTAGGAGCTTGGAAAAGGAGCTTGACAGTCAGTTCAGGCTGATGACGCAGGAGAATAATGTTGTACGGGAGTGCATGAAGACCCAGTGTTTACGCACAGATAATATATGTTATATAATAAAAAACTACTTTTATTAAGAACTGTAATCAAAATTAAAGATGTACATAGCCAGGGAAAATTAAGCAATCAGAAAATGTTTGAAATATTAGAAAATGCTAAACTATAAAACTAAGTTTTCAGCAGAGTTTTAAAAAACACTCACAGAATCAGCCAAGCTCATTCAACTTTTAGGTGCTACAATCTGAAAAGTGTCAAAACAGAAACAGATCAGATGATGGTACAAAGTGGGTCCTATAACAAGGTCATAGCAGTACAAACAGGACACCATGGAACTGCAAGGCTTTACATATGAGTAGAAGAATAATTGACTGACATCTCCAACGTTAATTGAGTATTACATGTGACGCAGTTATTTTACTTTGAAGTCAGTTATAACTAAACAAAAAAATCAACCAACCAATCTTATTGTTAGAAATGAATCTCTTTAGAAGGAAATTGTGCTTTAAAATTAAACTTTTTATGCAAACTTTCATTAGAATTGAGTAAATTTGCCTGCTTACATATTTGATTCTGATTTCATAATGCCTCAGTGGTTTTTGTAAATATATTAAAACACGTGGGGTTATGTTCTCTAGTCCTTTGTGTCATTTTGTTGTAAACAGAATAATGAAATGTCTGAATACTGTCTTCCTTCTCACCATTGAAGAAAGACAAAAAAGTTTTATAATATTCTGGATAACTGCAAGCTTTATTGACACAAACATGAATCATTAATATGACAAGTACAATCACAACCAGCTGCTGAGCTGCACATGTCGCTCTTTAGCTTGTTGTTCTTGTCAACACTTTACATCAGTGTCGTTCTCTCACACACAAAGCTGTATTTCCTTCTACAAACAAAAACACATATAGATCACAGAGGCAGGTGTCTTTCTCCTGCTCCCCACACACCCGGTTCCTGTCCTGGGCTTCGGTAACTCCTCTAGCCTTCACACCAGCTCCTGCTCAGGGACTGGGACTGTGTGTGGCCATGATGGATGACCTTGCAGGAGTAAAGCTCTCCCTTCAACCAGCTTTTCTGGCTCAAGGTCAGGGTGCTGCTGCTGCTGTAGCGATCACTCTTCTTCTCCTCTGAGCTGGTCAGGACCCCTTCTGTCACCTCTCTGCCGTCCACCTCCCATCTCACCTCGGCTCCCTCTGGAGAGTAGCCGGTCAACAGGCAGGCCAGTGTGGTCGTGCACCCAGAGAGATCCTCAGGGGAGGGTTGAAGCAGAGAGACTGAGGGTCTGACCATGGGGCCAGCTGGAAGGGAGAGCAGGAACACACAAGGAGCAGATTAACTTCTGCTGTAGGACAGAGAGCTGAACATTACACAGTTATGATACATGACAGAGATTAACAGCATCGTGGAAGAAATGGAAAAATAACAATTACAAATAATGACAAAGTTGGAATTTTACATTTAAAGTTGGAATTTTCCCCTAGGTTACACATCTTTTTTTCTAAACCTGCCATAAAAGTAATTTTATTGTACAGCATCTAGTTCCTACATTTATTTTCTTAACTGAAAAAATGAACCGTCTGTACAGACTGCCATCTGTTTGTTTCACTTCAGTTTTACTACCTCAAAGTACTGAACCATAAACTCGCGATGGAACCGTTAAATTGCATCTAAATAAAACTCTTTTATTTTTAAGCCAAGAATGTAAAACCTTTTTATCCAGTTAACTGTTTGTATAAATAAATAAAATCAAAGCTTCCTCGTGCTATTTTCAGCCTCAGATTTTGTGAAAAAATATTTATTCACAGATAAATACAAAAAAAACTTAATTAAAATAGATTTATTCAAAATATAATTTTAATTTTCAGTACTATATAAACATTCAGTTATGATACTGTATTATATATTCACACTTTCTGATACCAAGTTTTCAATAACAGCTACTATGACTAAACCCAACCATGTACACATCATGTAAAACACCCAGAATATAATTTAACACACAATGTTTAAATACATTCTGATGACATATTCAAAATAGTAATAGTATAATCAGAGGCAGAGCCAGACATTTGAAACTCCCGGGGCTTATCCCTAAAGGGTAGTATGTATGTGGGATTTTTTTTTTTTTTTTTTTGGGGGGGGGGGGGGGGGGGGGGGGTGTAGAAATGACTTAAAGATTAATAGGCTCTGTTTTGACTTTTGTTCAAAAAATAATGACTTCATATAGGGAAAAATATATATCACATGTGCAGGACACCTTAAGCTAGTTTTTTAATTAAGCAGCAAGGCAGAACAAAGTCGGGGCTGTATCAAGACACGAGGACTAAACCCCAATTCAACCAGACCCAGAACTGATCCGGAATTAAAACAGGACTACAAGAGTTCAAAATCAGGACTACTGAGGACTTAACCAAGACAGAACCAGAATCAGAACTAGATGATAGTAGCACTAAAAATCATCATAGACCTGCACTACACTTGTTTTTTAATTCTACCAAAGTAGACTATTTAGATTGAGAAAAGTTTATATAATTATTTAGCCTTGTTGTGCAAACAAGCCTGCATAACTTAATAAATGTAGAATTTGAAAAATAGTAGACCTAAAAAGAAACACTAGGTACTAGATACATGAGGACCTATGATACAGTGATACTTTTGGTAAGCAACCATTTGACTAACATGTGTGTCTCACCTGCTCTTGTTCCATCGCTGTTCTGTCCTCATTCTCCATCTCCCTCTCTGTTCCTCTCTCTCCCTCTTTGTGCTGACAATCATCAAATATACAGTGGAAACCAGATATTTACACACTCTTCAGATCAAAACACAAACACTTTTTTAATTGTAAACTCAAATCAGACTAAATGTTTATTTTTTTAGATTGATAAATATAAAAAACATATTTGTTAACTTTAAGAGTAAAGAGAGAAACTATCTGTATTTCTTAATTGTAAATGGCACCAAATTGTATTCAAACTTGAGCCACACTTATGGAGCTCCACAATTCTTTTCCTGGTGTTTTGGTTGACATCTCTTGATTTTCCCATGTCAAAGAAACGGGCTCTGTGTTTTGCCTTATATGCGTCCACAGCTGTGCCACCAATTTACTCACATGGACTCTACTAACCTATCAGAAGCTTCTTCAGCTCAGAATGGAATCGTCTGGAGTTTCTTATTAATTAACAATAAACTTAGTGTATATGTACTCCTAAATTTAATGAAAGTGATAAAAAATAGACAGCTCTGTCTCTCTTTATTCTGACATTTAACTAATTCAAAATACATTTCAATATTTATCTAAAACAAAAGTTTACTCTAAATTGATGTTGTACAGTAAAAATGTTTTGTGTTTTCTCCCTAAAGTGTATGTAAATATCTGGTTACAAATGTGAATATCCTGCTGTGTACTGAAATCCCTCTTGTTTTGCATAGAAATATACTGAACAACATACAAAGCATAATATATAAAATAACATTTACCTGAGTTTTTTCTTTGAAAGAAGCCTCTAATGTCCATTCTTATATTTCAGTACATAACTGAAACCGATTTAGTCGGGGAGGGTAAGAACTGAAAATATGAAATAAACACACGTAAGCTAAGACTCTCTAAAAAAAAAAAAGCATTTGTTCAGCTTTTCATTTCGCCATTTGTTGATTCACTTGAAGAGCAAGTAACGTAATATTGGTCAAGTGATCAGTTTGATATCAATCTTTCGTGATGCACCGTCATATTTACATTATTTGTACGGTACGAATGATTTTCTTTGGTACCTGGTCAAACTTAAGCTCTCCTTAGTATGGCTGGCTCCGTTTCTCCAACAGCGCACTCACAGGCAGCAGCTGCCCCGCCCCCTCGCTCAGTCGCTTAGTGCCTGAGCTCGGATCATACCAACATCAGGGGGGATTCACGCACAGTCGTAAATTCCCACAGTGTGCACTATGTGCTTCGAATATTGTGTGTACTTTTTGTTTTATACAGTTGTCAGCCAGGCATCTAACTATGAAAAAATTACACTCCAAAAGACCCCGGGCTTCTGACAAAACAACCCGGGCTTAAGCCCAGTAAGCCACCCCCACGCTCTGCCCCTGAGTATAATATTTTGTGTTAATGAGAAGATTTAGATACTTACAGTGAATGATGAGTTTGGTTCCTCCACCAAAAGTGTACCACAGTGATACAAACTCATTAAGCAGCCGTACAAAAACCTCCCACACTGTGATCAAGCCTCTAAACGCTGGAAATTAACTACTTTCCCCAGTGAACTTCACAGTTTAGAAAATATTTATCATAAAAGTGTTTGTGTTCAATTGACTTTCTTTAAAAAAAAATAATTAAGGATTGTTTTAATATTTTTCTTGATTAAAAAAGTAAAATCTACGCTTTCCAACCAACCTGCCATTTTAATCCAGATGTTAAAAAGAATCGCTTTTCTGAAGTATCTTCCAGTGTTTTGTTAGGATCATAATCATGTCATAATAATTTATTGTTGCTTTTCACATTGCTTTGTTGTGTGTTGAGAGCAGAGAAATCATTTCCATAGAGAGGAGGCTTTGCATCATCAGCTGATCCTCCAGAGAACTGAGAAGGTTTATAGTTCTGTGAGTTCAACACTGCAGGACTCACATCTGTCAGTCAACACAGCAGAAAGCACAACCACCATGACTCTCATCACCATCCTCATCTGGACGCTGACCTGCTGCTGTTTTACAGGTTCATTCACTCAGCAACATTTCAAACATGATGTGCTGCTTTTTCTCTCATTGATTTCTGCTGATAAATGAATGATTTGTTTCTGTCTGCAGGATGCAGCGGTCAGGTGACTGTGACTCAACCTCCAGTAGTGACATCTACTCCTGGATCCACTGTCACTCTGACCTGTAGGACCAACAGTGCTGTTGGAACCTGTAATAGTAAACCTTGTATGTTTTGGTATCAACAGAAATCTGGACAGACTACTAAGCTCCTAATAAAGCACGGCAGCATAATTCATTCAGGAACACCATCTCGATTTAGTGGCAGTGGAAGCAGCTCTGACTTCTCTATGACCATCAGTGGAGTTCAGGCTGAAGATGCAGCAGTTTACTACTGTAAGAGTGTGCATAACGGGCCAGTGTTCACACAGTAATTTGTAGTCGTACAAAAACCTCCCTCAGTCACACTACAGAGACACTGAGCTGTTACAGCAGGAACTGACTGCAGCTGCTGAAGAGGAAGAAACTCTGACACAGACCACTGAACACAGAGCTGACAGTAACCTCAACAAGCACTAAATACAGATCCACATTTATACATTTATACAGAGCTGACAGTAACCCCACAGAGAATTACCAATCAATCAATTTATTTATAAGCACATTTAAAAACAACACAGGTTGACCAAAGTGCTGTACATAGTAAAAAAGGAAAAGGTAAAACAAACACATGCAAAGAACAAAACAAAAGCTCAGTCACAATTAAAAGCTAGTGAATAAAAATGTGTTTTTAGACGGGTTTTAAAGATGTCGAGAGTTAGAGAGATCCTAATTCGAAGAGGCAGACTGTTCCAAAGTTTAGGCGCAGTAATCGCAAAGGCCCGGTCTCCTCTGTGTTTTAGTCTGCTTCTAAAAATTGTCATGGTATGCGCCGGCAGACCATGGTAATTTTGGGAAAATAAGACCCAGGACCCAAATAAGACCCAAATGCAGGAGTGTGCGATAAATCTAGTGTGTTTATTTACAGTGAAGTAAATAGTACACAACAATACATCTCTATGCATTTCCAACTCCCATGCCGTGTCTTCTTCCCAGTGCTCGTGCTCCACACACACACACACACACACACACACACACACACACACACACACACACACACACACACACACACACACACACACACACACACACACACACACACCACTACACAGGGAAACAAGGGACAGCAGTACAATAGACACACACCCCATCAAACATAAACAAGTCCATACGGTTGAGACAGTCCCTCGACCCAGGTCCTTCACAGGAACAGTCAGAAGTAACTTATCGGCAGACCTAAGAGTGCTGTTTGAAGTATTTCGGTTAAAAGATCAGAGAAGTATGATGGAGCTAATCCATTTAGAGACTTAAAAACAAGTAATAAAATCTTAAAATCAATTCTATAACATACTGGAAGCCAGTGTAAACGAGCCAAGACTGGGGAAATATGGTTGTGTTTATAAGTGCCTGTCAAGAATCTGGCACCAGTATTCTGAACAAGCTGAAGATGAGAGAGCAGAGCCTGGCTGATACCAAAATAAACACTAATACAGTAGTCAAGCCTGGATGAAATTAATGCATGACTCACTTTCTCAAAGTCAGCAGATAACAAAAGGTTTTTAATTTTAACAAGGGCCCCTGAGCTGGAAGAAGCTGGCTTTTACAACAGAATTTATTTGTTTCTCAAATGAAAAACTGGACATTTGAGTATTAATCCACATTAGTATAAACAGCTCTTACAGGTTACTCCAGCCTTCTAAAAGAAACAGACCCCCTGGGCTTTCTTTTTCAAACCACTACACTGAACCCAGTTATTCCAAGCACACTGATCAAGAGGTAGTAATGGGCTTATTCCCTCACCCCATCTAAGCTTTGTATTGCTTCCTGGGTAACACTCTTACAATCAGAGATTTAGTTAGACTGTGAGCCGATTCAGACACCCTGTACTGGGGTGCTGGTAGTGTTGTTCTCTCACACACAAAGTTTTTCTTCCCTTCTAAAAACTTTGAAATTCATATTGATCTGAGTGTGCTCATCTCACACTGAGGTCCTCACCTGGACTTTAGCATTCGCTGTACCCTGCACACTGTCTCCTGCAGAGGGACTGTCTGTGGTCATGATGGATGATTCTGCAGAGTCCACTTCTCCTTTCAACCAGCTCTACCAGCTTAGCCTCAGTGTGTTACTGCTGCTCTTCTCCTTCGAACTGGTCAGAATCGTCTCTGTCACATTTGTAAGATTTAAAGATTTAAAATTCATGAATATTTAAATTATTGTTTATGTTGCTGTAAGTCATTAAAAAACACTTAAGGATTTTAACTGATATATTCTCTGTTTTTCTTCCCTCAAGACTGAAATAATTTTATTTATCATTTCAGACTCCTTTGACAATAACTTTTTTTTTTTAAAACTCAAACCAATAAAGCAAAGTCTGTCAGTCTTGAAGGGACTCTCACCATCAGCTCTGCAGGGAGTTCAGATATTGATAATGATCTCAGTTGGTACCTTCAGGAACCTGGACACCCTCCAAAGCTCCAACCACAAAACTTTGTACATACTTGGCATTAAATTGCTTGTCAGGAACTCCATCTTGATTCAGTGGCAGTGGATCTATTTCTCAGTATGCTTCAACCATCAGTGATATTCAGGCTGAAAGAGCTGTTTAAAACCCCTTTTATAAATCCAAATAAGAATTTATCAGAAAAGATCAATGATCGTTTGGAATTGAGAGAATAATGATAAAATAAAATTTTAAAAAATTCTATAGAGAGATGAGGGATGATTTCACTTTCGCTTGTTATGTGTCACTGATCCTAGACCAGTTTAAAAAGAACCAGCAGGAAACGTCTGTACAGAGTCTCTGACAGTTATTCATGACAATGATGATAATGTTACTGACTCAACTGCTGATCACACTTATGCTCAGACTTCAAGGTGAGAAGTGATGTGGTTCTATTATTTTCTCTGTTACACTGTAATTTACATCACACTGTCATTTTAATAAAGCATATTTTAATTTCCAGGATCAGATGCCAGTCCATCTGTGACTCAGTCTCCTGTATTTAAGGCTGCTGCTTTGGGGCAGACGGTCTCTCTGAGTTGATGATGATCTCAGCTGGTATCTACAGAACCCTGGACAGCCTCCCAAACTGCTTTTTAACAAAATCAGCAGATGCGAATCTGGTACTCCAAGTCATTTCAGCAGCAGTGGATCTGAGCCTGAGTTCACTCTGACAATTGTTATGACCCGGCTCAAAAGCCGCAACATGAAAAAGGAGATGAATACCGGAGTGTGAGTGAGAAGAGGTTTTATCTTAAAATGGCATAGCAGGCTGGCTGAAATGGCTGGTGACACCAAGGCAAAGACCAGTGAGCATTCTGGAAAGCCTGCCTCAAGTATGCTCTTATTCACACCTAACTAGGTGTGGCCAATTAGCACCAACTGAACACACTAAGGAGATTACGGGCTGCAGAGGGGCGTAACACCTCCTGCCTCAGAAGGGTTCCTCTAGGACCCCTAAATTTATTAAAAGCCCCTCTGGACCTTGATCCCTCAAACATAAGCTTTTCTTCTTTTTAATGGATTTACACAGAAAACTTAATGATTTTTCCAATAACTCTGTCATGTTGGGTTTTCTGAGATGCTGCAGATTATTACTCTCTGTGTTGGCATGATGGTGGAGTGTTCACACAGTAATTTAGACTAATGAGAATAACTGGTCCACTAAAGACAGTCAGAGTCATCAAGCAGAAACACAATGAATGAAAGAAATTAAATCAAATTAATGGATTTTAGATGCAGCATTAACTTGAGTTTAAATAATCTATTATTGTGTTTAAGTATATGATTATGGTTAATGTAGCCCAGTTGATATAATTTACATATTATTGAATTTAATTAAATGTTTTACTTTACATATTTTTAAGATTACCAGCAAAAACAGTCTAATGTAGAGTGTGATGATGTGAGTATTTTATTATTTAGATTTTTTCAGTGTTGATATATAAACTATAAAAATCTACAGACCACATACAATATAACTATGTAACTTATGTAAGTTTTTGTTCATGAATAAATTTAACAAACCCGCTAAAAGATGTTTTCCAAATATGCAATTGTTTTTCTAAAGTTGCAAAACTTGCACTTTATACAACAGAATGGAAGGGAAATGAAAAGTGACCTCACAGTTGTCAAGTATACTTGAAAAGTATACTTGACAACTGTGAGGTCAGAAAACTGATGCACTGATGAACATGAATAAGGCTCATAAGTATACTTATGAGCCTTATTCATGTTCATCAGTTTTCTTTTGTGAGCTGAATAAAAACCTTGTTTGTCTGCAAAGAGTTTTTAAATTACATCAATGTAACACATTGGTGAAGTGAAAGCAGTGATCTGTTTATTTATTTTGGTGTTAGGTTTCAGTAGACATCATCTATTTATATAAATATATTTAAATTATTTAAATTATTTTCATATTAATAAAAAAAAAGTTCTGATACTTGAGAGTAAATGTCTTGTTGATGCAGTTATATTCTTGATAGATTTGGGTACTTATAATGACTGAAGAGTTTGGTTCCTCCACAAAAAGTCCAGCACAGTGATCCAAAGTCATTAAGTGGCACAAACACCTCTGAACAAGCATCTAACCACTTTTTTTTTTCTAGTAAAGCAAACATTTTAAAACCTCTGTGTTGAAAAAACTGTTCACCACCAAATCATTTTCATTTCTTTTGAGATTGTTTCTGTAATATTTCTTAATTGGTTAAATTATAAAAATGGCTTTAAATCGCAATAAAAATGCATAATCATGGGTTAAAAATGAACACAAGAGAAATAAGAATGTCTCTTGAAATAACCCTGCTGTCTTACTCCTTTCAGCTTTGTGAAAGTCCAGGATCGTGGACTCTGTGGTGAAGCGCTGACAGTTGCTCTGTCTAAAGCAACAGTGGACTGTGCAAAGCAGCAAAATATAACACATCTGTCAGAAAGGTTGACATTTGAACAGCAGAGAAGTCAAGAATGAGTAGGTTTTTTGATTTCTTTTCAGGCATGAGTGAGAAAAACAGTGACCAAATTGTTCAGAAATTGAAAGTTTGTGAGTGCTGAAGGATGCTTTCTCAGTGTGTGAGTGACAAGTTGTAACTCAGCTGCTCAGTAAATCACTGTTATAGTGTTGCCCTCTGGAACTCACATAGAGCATTCTGTGCATGGTTGGAAAATATAAAGTTGTAAATTCTCATAGATAAAGAATAAAAGGATAAAACATTAGTGATTTTTCACAAACTGGGGTTTTATTTTGTGGTGCAGACTTGCTTTTTATAGCATGGTTTGAAAACACAATATGAATAAACAGATGACATCTGCATGCACAATAGACAATAGAGAGTCATGAAAATTAGAACAAACGAAACCTGTAGCTTCTTCAAACACATCATATGCAAACAGGAAGTGTTGCTGAAGTTCTACTCTAAGCAGTGGTCAGGGTCCAGGGTTTGAGTGACAGGGCTCTGTCCACTCAGACTGGCCTCACAGCTCACTGAGCCCGCCTTCCTCCACTGGTCTGCAGAGAGGCTCAGGGTGCTGCTCCAGCTATAGTGACCGTCTGTCCCCAAGACCTCCAGGCTGGTTGAAACCCCCGAAGATGTGCTGGTGCCCCCCACCTTCCAGCCCAGCTTCCAGTTTGAGGGGAAACCCCCGGTGGCCAAACACACCACAGTGGCACTACTCTGTTTGTCTTCCTCTTTGGAGGGAGGGAGGACAGTGAGCGTGGGCCTCACCACACCCACTGGAGGAGAGAGAGGGGAGAAGAGCAACCAAAGACATGAGAATGAAAGCAGGAAAGAAATACCTACATGGTTTTTAATCATTGTTGATTGCTCAATATTATTATTTCTGTAATGTTTTACAGTCAATAGCTCATCGATGTGATAATTTTAATGTTACACTCACAGAGTTGAAACACTCATGTACAGTTTAAACTTTGTCATCTGCTTCTTTCACTTCCTTTAAACTACAAGTACAATCAATCATCCATGAAGTCAAAGCTGGTCTGTGTTTACTGACACTTTTTATTTTGGGGGAAATCCATAAATTAATGTCTGAAAAAAGTTATTTTCAAAATAGAAACAATAAAGAAATAGATGAACATATTTGACAATTACACCTTGAAAATAACCAAACCTGAAATATTTTAACTGGAAAATACTAAAAAGATATTAATTAACTTTTCAGAGAACCCTAAAATGAAAAGGGAGCAAAATATTTTTTGTTTTTTGTGTTTTTTTAACATAAATTCTGATATTTGTAAATCTGAATGAGTTCTGATCTTTGGGAAGTTATTTCGCAGACTGTGAGATCAACTTTGTTTCACAAATGATGAAAATGATCAACAACAATTACCAAACTTGATCAAATATCTTTTAAAAATTTTATAAAATGTTTTGTAAATCCTAGTAGTTGTGAAAAGTAAATATTTCTGGTACTTACAGTCAACGATGAGTTTGGTTCCTCCACCAAAAGTCCTCCACAGTGATACAAACTCATTAAGTGGCCGTACAAAAACCTCCCACACTCTGATCAAGCATCTAACAACTGAAAATGAACCTTTTTTTCATGTAAAACATCACAGTACACCTGATTAAATGCAGAAGATGATTTGACTAAAGTGACTTAAAAGTATTTAATGAATTTAAGTCATGATTATCATAATTGTATTTTTAGTATTAAGAACTGAAAGATAAAACACATGTGCACAAAACTGTTTAAAACAGCAAAGAGAAACACTTCAAGAAATATGAATTCCAAAACTATGACAAAATAATAAAGACAGTTTTACAGTTATATTGTATTCGTTAATACCAACATCAGAAGTAAGTATACAAACCAGACTCCCATTTTAATCCAGGTGTTAAAAATGCGTAAATATGTTTCCAATATATTTTCTCTATTCCATAAAATCATTAATGGTATTAATTCAATCAATTTTCTTCTGATTCTGTGCCCACATTGCCTTCAGTGTGTTGAGAGCAGAGAAATGATTTCCATAGAGAGGAGGCTTTGCATCATCAGCTGATCCTCCAGAGAACTGAGAAGGTTTATAGTCCTGTGACTTCAACACTGCAGGACTCACATCTGTCAGTCAACACAGCAGAAAGCACAACCACCATGACTCTCATCACCATCCTCATCTGGACGCTGACCTGCTGCTGTTTTACAGGTTCATTCACTCAGCAACATTTCAAACATGATGTGCTGCTTTTTCTCTCATTGATTTCTGCTGATAAATGAATGATTTGTTTTTGTCTGCAGGATGCAGCGGTCAGGTGACTGTGACTCAACCTCCAGTAGTGACATTTACTCCTGGATCCACTGTCACTCTGACCTGTAGGACCAACCCAGCAACATATTCCAACTGTGGTGATAGTCGTCAGTGTATGGCCTGGTATCAGCAGAAATCTGGACAGACACCAAAACTTCTAATAAAGCAAGTGAGCATAAGTCATTCAGGAACACCAACTCGATTTAGTGGCAGTGGAAGCAGTTCTGACTTCTCTATGACCATCAGTGGAGTTCAGGCTGAAGATGCAGCAGTTTACTACTGTCAGAGTGTTCATAACATAGACAGTACTTGGTTGTTCACACAGTGATTTGTAGTCGTACAAAAACCTCCCTCAGTCAGACTGCAGAGACACTGAGCTGTTGAAGCAGGGACTGACTGCAGCTGCTGAAAAAGGAGAGACTGCTGACACAGACCACTGAACACGCAGCTGATAGTAACCTAACCAACACTCCCAAAGTCGATTCTGTTCATCTGGACGTAGCCTTTCAGTGGGACAACTGACTTCTTCACTCTCAGCTGACTGCAGCTTTTTATTCATTCATTTGCATAATGAATGAAACTAACACCACTGGCGAACAATGTGCTGTGAGGTCAGTTTATTGATCATTAATATGCAAATTGTCATGACCATTGATCAACAGCCAGTGATCAAAGACCATAAATCCATGATCAATGACCACTGCTCTATGGCCATGAGTACCATACACAGAGAATTGGGGAATGGCTGCAATCACAGCACTGTAAAATGGTGAAAGATGTACCCTTAGGCTCCCTCCTCAATCCAGAGATGGCTTTTCCCTTTCATGTAAATGGATTCTGTGACTCCACGCTCAAACCAGCATTCATCCCTGTTCAAGATGTGTACATCTTCATCCGTATGCGTTGGTTTACAGTACACATCAGCTTCTAAATGTCTCCCATTACTTATGGAAATCTTACACTCTAAGAAGGCCAACCTGTCATTTTTGATATCCTCCCTTGTAAACTTGATGTATTGGTCCAACGAGTTAATGTGATCCGTGAATTCTGGTGCGTCCTGCAATTTGATTTTCACCCAGGTGTCATCCTGTGATATAAGGTCCAATCAATAGCATTGCCTTGTTCTAACTGCTTCAGACAATCTATCACCCTCTTCCTGTAACCACATCCTGGGTCTCGTTTCAGGGACTCATTGGTATTTTGTCCTTTTTCTGGAACAAAATACAGCATTGTTATACATTGTGTTTGAAAATGTAATTTGTCTCAGTTGACAATATTAACTCAGTGACCACTTTTTCATTTTGACTCTACAAAAGGGGGGGGGGGGGGGGGGGGGGTTACAACCTTATCTCCTCTTACGGTGTCACCTAAAGATTGCTTTAGATGAGAACTAAAGGTTTCACCACCAGTTAAATTAGCCAGAGCCCAGACTTGAACCTGATTGAATATCTCTGAAGGGATCTGAAAATAGTCTATAGCACACAGGAGTATTAGGTTATTATGTACATGTTGTTAAGTTGTCTTCTGGCAACCGATGACTTGAAACAAATGAGCATGCTTTGTTTGCACTGTGCAACAGCACGACAAAACATTACCTGTCCTTTATTAACTGCACAAGAAGTGGTGGTCATTAGCCGCTAGCTATTTGGGTAAAGCTGTCATGGGACTTTAGCTCTTTCCACTGTTTTAGGGAACTAAATATTTCTTTTTAAAGTAAGTTACAGGACTTTGACCTTCCTGGAGGGCTTTTATTTTGTTAAAATCTATCTAATATGCATATCCACATAATTGTGGATTATTATAATTATGATATTCACAAAAAACACACTGTATTGTAAAGAAAATACATTAAGAAACAAATTAGATTAGATTTTTATTTCAAATATGGCAAAAACTGCAACAAAAGGAGCCATGTGAGGCTGCTAAAGGCAACAGCTGGATGAAAAAGAGTACAGGCAACAATAACACATGTACCAGTTGTTACATTGCAGAGGTATTCAAATATAAACACAATAATAAACACAATTGCAATGATTTGGTTCTACATTTTTCTATCATTAAATTATTATGGATTAGGTGCAAAAGCTGTTAATTGCAGATACTTAAATAATAGATTAAGCAACAGAAAATTGTGCTTTGTTTTCAGATGGAGAGCAAGTGGAGAGTGATAGATCAGATGAAGATGAGGTGGAAGGAGGAAGAGAGGCAAAGAGTGATTCACAGGCAGAGCCTAGTTTATTTCCCACTCTTTTTTCAATCCGTTGCCTTGTGGTTCCAAGCGCTGTCACCAATCTTTACATTTTATTATCATCTCATAACACTTGTTTTATCAGCTACCATCTCTCCTATGGACTTTTTTATGTCTGCAGTCTCAAATCAACACAGCCCTTCCCACCAGCACTATCAGCAGCAGGAGCAGCAGCAACCCATCAACAGCAACATTGTACCCCATCAAGTAAAACATAGGCTATGTTTGCTTTGCATTGTCCCCACCTGATGACAGTGATATAGTATGATGCAATTCCATGTTAGATGCTTGATAAATGTGTGTTTTCTCAGCCTGGTCCCTTTTAACTTTAAGCACCCGCCCCTTTAAATATCTCTGCACATACTCCTTATAAAGGTTGGGGAAACCTGCAGTCAGCCTACATAGAAGTAGTCACTGGTATGGGTGACGAAACGTTGCTCCCACTGTAAATGCTACGCCCAGATGAACAGAATGAACTTTTGGGATTTCCTTAACTGGATGATTGAGCATACATGAAGACATCTATGACTCCAAGTTTACAGCAGTGTTGTACCCTGCACACTGGCTCTTGTAGATAGACTGGGACTGCCTAAGGTCATGAGAGATGACCCTGTAACTACTCTCCCAGCATAGCCTCCGGGTGCTGCTGCTTTAGTAGTACCGTATGTCTTCTTCTCTTAAGACTTAAGTGATCAAGAGGAACCCCTCTATCACATCAACTGGCCCACAACCCCTGCTAGTGTTTAGAGCAGAGAAACAGAGTAAACTGAGAAAATCAAAGTTTTCTTTAAAAAGATACTAACTCAAAGAAAGGGCTAGACCACTGTTTGAACTGAAAACCAAAAAACAACCACAACCTGCAATTAGCTGCCAGCAAATACCAGATACTCACTGGGAGCTCAACACATCTCTCCATTAATACAGGCAGACTACACCACTAACACTCATCACCCAAGGCTAGCCCATTCACTGAGTCAGTGGCACTTCACTGCCTTTATACTTCTGGTGGCTGATTGCTAAATGAATGCAGTTGCGCACAGGCTCCTCAGGAGAAATGGGTAGCAGCTGAGCTCCTGGAAGAGACTGGGCACACCCACACAACCTTTCACTAGAGTAATAAAATCCAACCACACAAAGAGTTAAAGTGCAGTGGTATTAAGATATTGGCTATTTTGCTGTAAAGTGGAAGTGGAAGAAAAAAAATTAAGATATAAAAAGAGAAGTCCTTTTTAAAATAAGTCCATGATATTTTGATAAATATGAGTGTCAACCTAGCATGTGAAGAAAAAATTCAGGCAATGGGTCAAATGCCACTAAGTACAGTCTAAGTTTAACTCGGGAATTTATATTCCTTTGTGAAACCCATTATTCCAGCATTCAATCTAAATCTATATGTGACAAAGAGGAGAATTTTTTTTCTCAAGGCTTTGGACAGTATGCTTTGCCATGTTGCTGCTTGTTTTGCCATTAGGAAGAAAACGAAAGTGAAATTCTGCCATGAAGAAAAAACACTTTTCCAAAAAGAATATATCAGCTCAATCACGTAATTATCAATAATATCTACTTTTCTGAATTACAAGAACAGATGTGTGGTTGCCGCCTAAATGTGTTTTGCATGATTTTTATGCCTCACTGCTTCTCAGAGTTTAAGTTCTTCTGTCACTGTTCTGAACTGTTCATTCACTCACACTGAAAACTGCATTAAGTCGATGTTTTCAATAACTCTGATTGTGATGTTGGGTTTCTGACTCATTTTTTTATTCTGTTATGCTGTCAGAGTTTTTCTGGTTTAAAATGACGTATTTTGGGATGTTTTTTTCTTAAGATTGAAATCAATTAAATTTTCATTTCAGAGTCATTTGCCAGCAATGTTCTTACTCAAACTGATAAACTAAATCTGTCAGTCTTGGAGGGACTGTGACCATCACTGCACAAGGAGTTCAAATATTAGTGCTATTCTAAGCTGATACCTTCAGAAACCTGGACAGCCTCCCAAACTTCTAATATACTAGACGATACATTTCTACTCAGGAACTCTGTTTCAGTTTAGAGGCTGTAGATCTGGTTCTCAATAGACTTTATCCATCAGCGATGCTGGAGACTATTACTGTCTGATAGTGGAGAGTTCACACTGTAATTTACAGTTCAGTCTGGCTGAAGGCTGCAGGTGCAGAGCTTTCAACTGACATGAGAATATAGGTATTTGTTTGCAGGTTGTGTTTTGAATGCTTGCTGCGCTTCACTGATCCTAAAAATGTTTAAGAAGAACCAGTGAGGCACGTCTGTGCAGAGTGAGATTTATCATAATGATGATGATGTTACTGACTTCACTGCTCATCACAATCGTGCTCAGACTTCAAGGTGATGAGTGATGTGGTTCTGTTATATTCTCTGTTATGTTGTACTTTACATCACACTGTCATTTTAACAAAGTAACATATTTTAATTTCCAGGATCAGATGCCAGTTCATCTGTGACTCAGTCTCCTGTGTTTAAAGCTGCTGCTTTGGGGGAGACGGTCTCTCTGAGCTGTACAGCCAGTGAAGGAGTTGATGATGATCTCAGCTGGTATCTACAGAAACCTGGACAGCCTCCCAAACTGCTGTTTTACAAAATCAGCAGCCGTGAATCTGATACTCCGAGTCATTTCAGCAGCAGTGGATCTGAGCCTGAGTTCACTCTCACAATCAATGGAGTTCAGGCTGCAGATGCAGGAGATTACTACTGTATGGGAGTGTATTCTGCAGCATTCACACAGTGATTCAGAGTCGTACAAAAACCTCCCTCAGTTACTATTTGCAGTGTTGCAGCTGTGAGCTTCTGATACAGACTCTGACATGCATCACTGGTTCACTGAGTCCACTTTCAGAGGTGGAAACTAAAATATTTACGCATTCCTGATCACATTATTGAGAAGATTTTAAATGAAGTAACACTGTTTAGAATCTGTAACATATAATGCTTGTCTCACAACATTTCATGAAAAGGCTTTAAATTTGATTAATAAAATGTTAATGTTAATTCTACAGTTCGCCAAAAAGCCACAAAGGGAGGCAAGAGAACATGTGGTGTTCTTTGATAATACTTTGAGTCAGATTTTTGCAGTATTAATTACTTGAGAAAACAAGACTGGATGGACTTGGAGGTTCAAAGTTCAAGTCTTAGTCAAAACCAAATATTGAACCCAGACCCTGTACACAGTTTTTAACTTAAATAAAAATCACATACTTTGATTTGAATCAAACAATGATTGCATTTCATGCATGAAAATGTTGTTTTATCAGTTTCCTACCACAGGGTTGTAATCTGGTGTTAAAGTTGTATTTGGGAGGTGGGAAGTTCAGCTGTAGTGGGGCAGCAGAGACTCAGCTACATGTTGCAATTTATAAGACCATGTTACATTCATAATGGCAGTTTTCCAACTCCTCACCAGTATAAAGCTGGGTATAATGAAGATGACTCTGCCCAGAGGAGGAGGACACCATAGCACTGTGGAAAAAAAAATATAAACAGAGTTCAGGCTCCAGATGGCGGAGATTACTACTGTATGGGAGTGTATTCTGACCCAGCATGCACACACCGATATCAAGTCATGGAAGCTAAAGCATATCTTTTCTTCTTTTCAGTTATTAAGAATACTTAAAATGAAGTGGTTCTATTTAGGGTCTGTATCATTTGATATTGTGATGGCAGATTTCTTTTCTCCTGTATTAATCAAAATATTTTAGATCATATCACTTTAGTATAGCAAGATCACTCCTGTCACCAGTATGCATGCATATGGAATGTTTTCATATGTGGGCCTCAGGTTTTATTGCACCTTCACAGAGGGTCCATCGTAGACTTGAAGATCTCCAGACGTCCTGGTCTTAAGGAGGTGACGGCTAAGTAGAAAACAAGGTCATAATTCTCCATGTGAGGGAGGGGGTTTAAGGATGGGGCTGATGGTATAGCCCCCCTGTGAGATGAGCTAACATGTAAGAGTTTGTGGAATGTCTTTGTCTGTCTCTGTGTATAAAGGTGCAAGGACGACGGCCAGAATTCAGAGATGATCCTAGTGCTCTGGCTGCGATGCTTCTCTCCACATTGCAATGTGTTTATTGAACCATTTCAAAATGCTCACTGGGTGTGTTGCAGGTTATTGTTAAAATTTCCATAACAATATTTACCTCATAACATCACTGTACATAATGAGGTAATATAAAAATACAATTATTTTGTAGAGTATATTGAATTAATCACATTGTTATAATGAGAAATAAAACATTTGGAATAATTGGATAGAAGTTGCTGATTTACATATTTGATTATGAGCACACTAAGATACATTCTACACTCACATTTTGAGCTTTTATTTTCTAGATCTCTTCATGGTTTTAATTTCAAGTAAAACATTTATTTACTGAATCAAACTCAAGTTATTTATTTTTCCGCAAGAGTAAAATTTGGAGATATTGTCATCCTGCTAAAAGATATAAATACATGACCACAAGCTTCTTTCAGCTTTTCCATTAATTTCAAAAGATGAACACATATTTGATTTGTCCCAGATGTTCAGGCCAGATGTAGCCCTGCCATTTTCATCTCCTCCCAGACTTGATTTTTCATGTGTTAGGCAAACAGGTTAATTTATAGTACACAACACTGACATTATAGAACAATTATATTTAAAAATAAGACAGAATGCTTAATAATATGGATCACTGCAAGCTTTATTGGCAAAAGTATGAATCATTAATATGGCAGTTATTAGACACAAGCACATCCAGCTGCTACACATGTCACTGTGTAAGTTACTGTTATCAAATAATTTCATCTGCAAACTTTCAAACTCATATTGATCAGAGCAGCAGGGATGTATCTCCTGCTCCCCCACACTAAGCTCCTGTCTTGGACTTCAACAGCCACTCTAGCCCTCACACCGGTTCTTGCGGAAGGACTTGGACTGCCAGTAGTCATGATGGTTCACCCTGCAGGAGAACACCTCTGCGTTCATCCAGTTCTCTTGGCTCAGCATCAGGGTGCTGCTGCTGCTGTAGTGACTACTCTTCTCTTCTTCTAAGCTCTTCAGGACCCCCTCTGTCACCTCTGTGCCATCTATTTCCCATCTCACTTCAGCTCCCTCTGGAGAGTAGCCGGTCAGCAGGCAGGCCAGTGTGACTGGGCCTCCAGAGAGCTTCTCAGAGGAGGGTTGAAGCAGAGAGACTGAGGGTCTGACCATGGGGCCAGCTGGAGGAAAGATCACAGACACACAACGATAGATTAACCTCTACTGTAGGACAGATAGCTGACACGAGACAGTTATGATCCATGACAGAGATTAACAGGCCTGTGGATTAACTGTATGATGATATTGTGATATAATAGAGGAGAGAAACTTAGAAATTGGAGGATAAAAGGTTTTTAAAAAGTATAAATAATTAGTGAATGTACCGCTGTATTTGTTGTCATGATGATAAAATTGAAATGTGTACAGGAAATATTAAAGTTTGTCATCTGTTTGTTTCACTTCCTTTTCATCACATCAGACTAACGAACTGTAAACTCAACCGTTAAAGTGCATCTGTATGAAAACTAATTCATTTAGTCAACAGCATAAAATGTTATATCCAACATGGTGCCAAACATTTCAGTGGAAGTCATCATATCATATTTTCACTAACAGCTTTACACAGTTATGATACATGACAGACATTAACAGCACTGTGGATTAACTGTGCGCATGACACTGTGATCAGAGGAGAGGAGGTAATAAATAGGAGAACCTAACACTTTAATTAAATTGTGTTTTCACACTCAATTAAAATCTTTGTAAACGTTACAATAATTTAGAGTAAATGTCTTGTTGTTACAGTTATATTCTTGATGGAAAACAAACAGAGCTGGACTTTGTCATCTGTTTGTTTCACTTCCTTTTTACTACATCAGACCAATAAACTATAAACTCAGCGATGAAATCATTAATCTGCAAATAATCAAATGATCTTTAAGACATGAACGATATTATGCTGCTGTTTGTATAAATAAATAAAATCAAAGATTCCTTTTGCTATATTTTCAGTCTCAGATTTTGTGAAAGAAATATTTATTCACAGATAAATACAAAAAAACCTTTACTTAAAGCAGATTAACTCAATACATTTCAATTTTCAGTACTATATAAACACGATATATAAACATGATATACTGTATACTGATATGATAATACTGTATTATATATTTAAACTCTTCTGATACCAAGTTTTCAGTATCAGCCACTATGACCAAACCCAATCACATCATGTAAAACACCCAGAATAAAATTTTGTTTAAAACATTCTGATGACATATTACACTTATAATATAAGTAATATGTAATAGTATAATATTTTGTAGTAATGAGGAGATTTAGATACTTACAGTGAATGATGAGTTTGGTTCCTCCACCAAAAGTCCACCACACCCAGCCAACATTTATATGTGGGGCCCATATGGTTTGGAAATGGGCTGAAAAATGGGCCCCATATAGGATTGTCCGCGGGTTCCGTAATGGCCCCATATTAAATGCCCATATAGGTGTTATGTTAGGAAAATCTGGGAACTAAATGGGCCCCAACTGGGAAAAGTACACAGAAACCCACCTGGGCCCCATCTTTCAAGTTTTTGTGGGTACCATGTAGGCACCACATAGGCTAAAAAGTGGGTTTTAAGTGGGATTGTCCGCAGGTTCCATAATGGCCCCATTTTATAAGCCCATCTCGGTGTTATATTGGTAAAATCTGGGAACTAAATGTGCCCCAACTGGGCAAAGTACACAGAAACCCACCTGGGCCCCATCTTTCAAGTTTTTTGTGGGTACCATGTGGGCACCACATAGGCTAAAAAGTGGGTTTTAAGTGGGATTGTCCGCGGGTTCCATAATGGCCCCATTTAATAAGCCCATCTCGGTATTATATTGGTAAAATCTGGGAACTAGATGGACCCCAACTGGGCAAAGTACACAGAAACCCACCCGGGCCCCATCTTTCAAGTTTTTGTGGGTACCATGTGGGCACCACATAGGCTAAAAAGTGGGTTTTAAGTGGGATTGTCCGCGGGTTCCGTAATGGCCCCATTTTATAAGCCCATCTCGGTGTTATATTGGTAAAATCTGGGAACTAAATGGGCCCCAACTGGGCAAAGTACACATAAACCCACCCGGGCCCCACCTTTCAAGTTGTTTTGTGGGTACCATGTGAGTACCACATAGGCTAAAAAGTGGGTTTTAAGTGGGATTGTCCGCGGGTTCCATAATGGCCCCATTTTGTAAGCCCATCTCGGTGTTATATTGGTATAATCTGGGAACTAAATGGACCCCAACTGGGCAAAGTACAAAGAAACCCACCCAGGCCCCACCTTTCAAGTTGTTTTGTGGGTACCATGTGAGTACCACATAGGCTAAAAAGTGGGTTTTAAGTGGGATTGTCCGCGGGTTCCATAATGGCCCCATTTTATAAGCCCATCTCGGTGTTATATAGGTAAAATCTGGGAACTAAATGGACCCCAACTGGGCAAAGTACACTGAAACCCACCTAGGCCCCATTTTTCAAGTTCTTAGTGGGTACAACATGAGGAAAACATGAGCTAAAAAGTTGGAATGGCATTAGCAGTGGGTTCTGTATTTGCATCTTATTTCTAGTTTGAATTGACTAAGTTCTGGCACTGAGTGGGCCCCATGTAGTAAAACAGTCACAAAATCAATTTTTCAGACGGCTAATACGGGTTCTGTGACACAAAGACACCAAATATATTAAAGCTGACCGCAAACAAAATCTAGTTTGTAAATAAAACCATTTCAAAAATCACGAGGGTACACAAAACAACATTTTTCACATTTATTTTGTCCAACAACTGTGATTTTACGTAACTGTATTCCAAAGTGCGTAAACGTTTAAAAACTAGAAATGTCAAACTACAGCAAAATTCCTTAGATATTTGGAACTGTAGCAACATGGGGAAAAAGTCAGATGGAAAACTCAAAAGCTTATCTTGAATCAGCAGGGTTTGTTTTTTTACAGAGCCGTAAGTCTATTTTGTACCCTTGCAGCCCTCGGTCCTCCTCTGTCTTTAGCTCCACTGAACCACTTGGACAGAGCCTTCTCTGCTTCTTGCAAGTTGACTTTTGATGTTAAATAATTCTTCAGTGCCTCTGCAAATGAAGAAGAAGAAAAACGGGCAAGCCAAAGTAAAGTTAATCTTAGCTTACTTCATTTGGTGATGATTTTCAAAGAACAATGTTTATTTCACTTTATTGCCTCAAAAAATATATACAAATTGCATGATAACCAATCTCAGTTACACTTTCAAACACTTTATTAAAAAAGTTTAGTTTTCTAAAGTTCAAATGTCTCAAGTGAAACTAACTTACCATACACAACATTAAAAAGACGCAAATCTCTGAACTTTTTTTCCCCATGTCGGCCAAGCATGTTGTACTCCACAGCCAGCTCAGGTGATATGAGGAATTTCATCATCCTTCTTGTGGCATCGTCTACACTTGTTTCCCCTGTATCTGCTACCATGGCAACCTGAGGGGAACATACAAAAAGGACAGATTAGATACTGGCATCTGGTTAGGATGCCTCCCTGGTGAGGTGTTTTGGGCACGTCCCACCAGGAAGAGACCCAGAACACCCAGGACATGCTGGAGGGACTATGTTTTTCGGCTGGCCTGGGAATGCCTTGGGATTCCCCCGGAAGAGCTGGGCCAAGTGCCTGGAGAGAGCGAAGTCTGGGCCTCTCTACTTAGTACCGGATTGGGTCGAGGGGCAGCAGCCTAAGCTTAAGATAATGGACCGGAATGGAGGATAAATGGACACTTTACATATTACTTAATGTTTACTGTGTGGTGATAAAAAAAAAAATGGTAGTAAACACAAGCTAAACTAAAAAAATTAATTGCGCTTCCTTAACCCTTTATCCCCAATAATGTTACGCAGGATAACTGGTAGGTCTGGTAGGTTTTTTCCTCTACTGTATACTATATGAATGTAATCAAGGATTAATAACAGAAAGAAAAAAGAAATTGAAATTTTGCCATTTTTACTAAAGGCAATCAAAATGTACATGAATAAAATATTTAAATTAGTCAATTCAAATTAATAACTCTAAAACACTGAACAAAATTAAGTATTTGACCCTGTGGTTTATTTTCGGACATCTCTTTTCTTCTAAAAGTCCAGGCGTGTTGGGCCCCTGGCAGAGCTCAGGTTTGACGAGACAGGTTTGGAAAAACCTGTCGCTGGCGACTTTTTGGGGGCTAAAGGGTTAAAATAAATAGGAATTGGCCAAAATTTGTATAAACTATGAAATAGCAGAACAAAAGTAAAAAAAAAAAATCTTTATCTGTTATCAGAATCAAATATTTGATTAGAATAAAAAATTTAACTTTCTGGAAGATTTCTCGTTACATCTGTCATAAAAGTAACAACATCTCAGAAAAGAAACATGATAGCAACAGAAAAATATGATAGCAGTGTGATGTGATGGTCCCTGGCCAGATTTTTACACATATTATAAGCCCTGTGACACAAAAACCACAGAACTCTGACACGCACAGACTGTTTTCCTTCGTGCTAATGAAGAAAAATGCTGGTCTGGTATGTAAAAGGGAATTTATTCTTCCAGGACCTGAAGCTCCGTAATGCAGCCCTCCAACAGCCAAACCTATCTGTTCTCTGATTGTCTTGATGCATGCTCAATCATCCAGGTAAGTAAATCTCCAAAAGTTGATTCTGTTCATCTGGACGTAGCGCTTGCAGCATTTTCTCCCACTGAAAATGCTACGTCCAGATGAACAGAATCAACTTCTGGAGATGTTCTCTGATTGGATTGTTTAATTGGTGATTGACATGAAATTGACCAATCAGCTGAAAGGAAGAAAAATAGGGTCAAAATTTGGATGTGTAAGTATAAATCCACACACAGCCAGGAAAGCCGAGCGCAGAGTTGTTTGTAGCACCAATTCAGCCAGAGTGGAGCCAGATGGATTTTCCATCCATCCACACTGTAAAGTCTATAGACCAGCAAGTGATAAATTAACAGTGTTGTTGGTATTTTCTAAAACAGTTGTATGCAATAGGAATTGCTGTTTATAGTCCTCCTGTATATCTGCATGTTCCCTCCCAATTAAAACCTGTGATAATGGAGATTCAAATTCATGTCATACCTATACCAACAGTTATCAAGTATCCAGATCGACCTTTACTGATGTGCTCTGTCAGTGCGCCCCAGGGCAGCTGTGGCTACAATGTAGCTTGCCATCGCCAGTGTGTGATTGTGTGTGTGAATGGGTGAATGACTGAATGTAGTGTGAAGCGCTTTGGGGTCCTTAGGGACTAGAAAAGCGCTATAAAAATGCAGGCCATTTACCATTTAAAGGAAAATTGTTATTTCCATGTATTTTCCTGTTCTGCCTTCAACTTTGAGGACTTCCCCCCACATTTCTAGTTGTGACAGTGCACCTACAACAAAAAAAATCTGCTGTGATTTACATTTGTTAAAAGAGCAATTTTGTAAAATAGTCTATTTTTGTATGCACAGTTTACAAATCTGTCCTGTACAGCATGGACTGATTGCATGCTAAAAAGTTGTTGCTTAAAAATAAAACAATAAATTTTTAATTAATAACATCAGCAGCAGAAAGCCTTGTTATTAATTAGATGTACAATTTCTATAGAATACGAAACAACTCAGTTCATTTTTGATCATATCAATACCAGCATATTACACAACTATGGGATTTTCGTCTCTTTTTAGAAAGCCGGCTCTTTCGGCTCCCAACCGGCTCTTCAGGTTGTTTTGTTGCTTTAATTAATTTATTATTAACAACAATATAAAATTATGAACAAAAGGAATTACTAATGTAAAAAAAAGAAACGTGGTTTTATTTATATATGTTTATATATAAATATATATGGTGGCCCCTAGAGACAAAGCATGTACAAACTCCAAAACCCATTCCTAGCGTCAACTGAACTTCCAAAACAAAGCTATCTAGATCACTTAATTTACACAATTGAAATCATATGTGTATTTTTTGTGTATTTATACACAAGCACTCATATATATTCATAAAAAATTCCAAAAGCTGTTCATTTACCTGTTACTACCACACACCAAATCCGGTCGTTGGTACTTCCTGGCTTGTGTAGCCACTAGGTAACAAAATCTCAACACTGTGCCTAGCATCCTGGAGCACTTCTGTTGTGTTTTGTACGTGCTTTGGAGTTTGTACGTGCTATGGAGTTTTTACGTGTTTTGGGGTTTGTACGTGCTTTGTCTCTAGCAGCCACCGTAAATATACTTTTATTTATTCTCTCCACATAAAATGTAATAAATAAATCATATAATACAAAAAAAACAACTATTTACATTTCAACTTTTAACTATTTAAATTTTCAGCTTTTTCCTTTTAAACAAATTTAAAGTGAAACAACACAAAACACTGCAAACCACAACACAATTAAATATAAATTATAATATGAAAACAAACAGAAGATGCACATTCTCTGTCATATGGGCCTGCATGAATAAACTTTCTGAATCCTTTATCATCCGCAATTGAAAATAGTTGTGGATGATTACTATACCTTTGTAATGTGACGTTGTTGTCCCTGGCTCTCTTTCTCTCTCTCTCCCTCCTGCTCTGTTACTGTGCTACTGCGTGTGTAACAACCGCCCCTCCCCCCTCTTCCCAGCGCAAAGCACAAGGCTCGCGTGCAGAGTGAAGCGGAAAAAAAGTGCGAGAGAGAGGGTGAGAGAGAGAGAAAAAACACGCTTGTGTCGTTCACTTCAAAGAGCCGTTTCGTTTTGACCAACACATCACTAACAACCATGATGAAAAACGCTCATCTGCTTCCATCACCATCAGCTGATTAACATTGAGCTGCTGCAGTCAACACCATCAAACTAATTTAGTGTTTAATGTTATGTTATTGAATGCTTTTATTTTTAAATCTTTACCAGCGCTTAAAGACTGTAGATGTTCACACCTGGTGTTAGAAAACCGAGCTCACAGCAGTATTTTTTTTTATAACAGGAAATTTTAATTTTTATTGGTTACCGTGTTTATTACCACTTTTATCAGTAATGTACTTCCTATAAAATATGGATTTGATAAGTTACCGGTTTATTGAAATCAGCTAGTGAACACATCGATCACTTTATTGAACTACACGCCTTACACTCTTGTGAGCTCTGGTTACTAACAGCAGGTGTGAATGTTTGGAGTCCAAAACGCAGATAAAGATTAGAATAACAAGGCAATGTAAAATCAGTTTAATGCAGTTGACAGTAGCAGCTCAGATGGAAATCAGCCAATTGTGAGGAGAGCAGAGGACCAAAACTGTCAGAGTTGTGGGTCAAGTGAAGAGAACACTGTTGGCATTATTGTTAGCATAAAAGATGAAAATTAAATAAATGTTAAATTTTAAAATAGATCATTGCCTCCTGTGCCTAAATAAATATATATACTTAATACCAATAAAAAAAAAGGATGCCCCAAAGACCATCACTTTTCAAAAATAATAATAATAATAAGTAATACAAATAATATGAAAGTTACTTACATGTCAAAGATGGTGCTTGTGATCTTGAAGAATCTAAACGTGATAAGGAAATGAAAGAAAGTGCATGAGAAAATACAAACATTTTTGTTTTTTCCCAGGATAATTCAATATAAAAGATTCTCTTACTAATGCACAAAATGAACAGTGTAATTAAAAGTTTGAAAGGCACTGCATGTGTTTATATGATAAACTGACTAATTCAAGCAGCAAACACTAGCAGTGCAAAAATGTATCTAACTAGCTGACAGACTTTAAAGTCACAGGAAGATATATCAAAATGGTGACTTATGCCAGAACAAATGACTTGACAGACATAAATCCTAAATTCCTTTAAGTAAAAAAGGAATTACTTTTTTATAAGTGGTCCCTAGTGGTTTTCAAATTATTACATGGCTTGTTAATTTTTTATTAAATTATTAAGAAGCCAGATGAGTTCAAAACATTTACAAATTACTATAAAGCACTATCCAAACTTCAAATCAAGTGGCAAAATCTCCAAATTAAAAGTACTCGCAAACTATAAAAATTTGATTATACTTAAAAATATGCAAAAACTAATTTAGTGGAATTTTTACCTGCTCAAGAATACATTGAACATGCAATATTTAATTGAAAAGAACAAAATTTGTGTACTTTTAGAAAGGATTATTAAATATTTGGGGATACTAGACATAAAGAGGGTCTCGTACATTTACGGGCATCTAATTTCCTGGATTTAATGGTTTAAAAGTTTAATAGGTCTTTGAAGTTGATAATAAAATTGAGTCCATTATTAGCAAAAAGAATTTTAAAAAAAAAGAGCAAAAAAATGCTTAATATATAATAATTGTTTTAAACTTAAGCTTTGTAATTGTAGCAGATTTCATTATGTCTGTAATTTTTTATTTAGCCCCACAGTAGTAAAAGCCATAAATGGGAGTTAGATTTATTACTAGTATTTTACACAGCATTCAGCTATAATAACATGTTCTGCATTTTCCTACTTCACCATCTGATCTGAACAGCTGCACTCTCTTAATTAATTAATGACCTAACATTTCTCAGTAACCAATAACTAGATGGAACAGCACAGTATCTAAGAGAGTGATCAGACAGTGTTTGAGCTAAAGATGCTGTGTGTTTCTTTTGGGGGCTTTTTACACACTGATCCACCACCGTTTTCCCATAGTACAATGCATATCTGGTAACATTACCGTATTCAGATCAGAAAACCGTTTCAGCTGCAGGCATCTACTCCTGTAATTTAAACAATCACCTTGCTACACTGCACATGAATATTACGTAACATGGTATGACTAGCTCATGTTCAGACATTTAAGATACTGTTCAGCCATTTTGTTTACTGGGTAGTGCATAATGGCCGAGTTAGCTGAGCAGGAATCCACTAAAGCCAAAAAAATAATATAAATTTTTTAAATTAATTACAAAAACCTTATAGGAAAACCCAAGAAACAGTTGCAGAAGCACAGAAAAAAACTGCCGTGTACGTTATAGTGTGTAAATTCAAAAACTGTATAGAGAGAATGGTGCAATGAAAACAGAATAAGATAAGATGAACTTTATTGAGTAGAATATAGGCAGTAAGAGTTTTTTAATTAACTTTAAATTATGTTTGCCAAAGACAATGCAAACATACCTGCTAGCTAAAGATGTTATGCTTCTCCCCCTTATACCGTTTAGGACGACTATAGAAAGTTACTAAAATAACCATTGATGAAAACGTATCAAACTTTAAGTATTTACCTTTGTCATAGTTTTCGATTCTTTGGTATCCTTTTGTCCTCCACGTTCTTAAACACCAGGGAGAGAAAAGGCGCAACAGACGAAAGACCGCGAAGACTAGACGCTAGGCGGTGCAATCTGCTCCTCCCTCTTTTTAAACGAGCCAATAGGAGCTGCTCACATTAAAAACAACTTTATTTAAAAAGTCGTTTTACACCTGATACAAAAATTTTAAAAGTCAAACAATGCACAAGTTTAAAAGAACAATTTTATTTTTAAAAGTTTTTTAAGCATAGGGATGGTTAATATGTTTTAAAAAGTAATATATAATATTTATCAAAAAGTGTCACCCAAATCAACATCATAATAAAAATATAATTAATAAAAATATAATAATGATAAGAAGAAGAATAACAGTTTACCTAAAAGCTCTTCTAACATTAGACTGGTTTTGAAAAGTTTCAATAGTGTCAATACACCATAAGGACAAGGGAGTTTCACAGTTGAAGTGTGACTGCTTGAAAGACCCCATTCCCTCTCCTTTCCACTAGTTCAAAGAAAATATAAATTATTTCTGGTTATATAATTTGAGGGCACAAGTTTGAAGAGTAACATTTTAACAGATCGGTAATATACTTCAGGAGCTTTACTGGATCTGATTAACCAAAACTTCCATCTTCCATGTAACTAACTGTCTTTTCTCTAATACAGTAGAGTGTGTCTGATCTACTAAAAATCCTCAACTGCATGTTTGCTCAAGTAAATAGTCTTAATTGTTTGAACAACCAGTAATCCTTAATTTGCAAATGCCAAATCTTGATTTTGTCTGTGTAATTCACTTTTATCTTAGGTTTTTTATTCGTATTTTTTGCTTTTCTTTTTTTCTACTCTTGTGTCCGTTTTAATCACTTATTATTGCTGCTGTGACAAGTGAATTTACCTAAGAAGAATCATGAAGTCCTTATTTTATCTTATGCCTCACCATGCAGCCTACCATGCAGAGTTCACATTAAGTACATAAAATGAAATCTAAAATTAAAAAGTAACCAGTTTCAAACCAGTTATTTGGAATAGTGTGCAGAGTGTTTTGAGTAACATTGAATGTTCAAAAACACCAAAGTTCCTATGGTCTCACTTGACAGCTGGGTTGTAGTGTCTGATAACACATAACATCTTGAGGTCTCAATGTGGACTTTGAGTACATTTGCTAGCCAAGGCTAAATACTGAGAGGGTCAAAAATGAAGGGTCAAGAACATCTGACTGTACGTAAGGATAGCAAAAGTGATAGACTGAGGTTGTGCCAAATATGTTAAAGTTAGGGTGATTTCTTAGAGAATGGTACCACATGGGTGCCGTCTGCAGGTTATAAAAGAGAGTTATGTTCATACTTTCTTTTGAGATTATTTTTACAATTTGACTTTCAGAACTCCCTGGGTTGTGCGCAATCTGTGATGGGCTTGTTTGGAATAAATCCTCCTTTATTCAAATAACACTTTCTCAGGCTCTTCACAGAAGAAGAATCCTCACATAAGCATGTGCTACCATTTTGAACCAATGTACACATTTACCATCACTAACCCAACTAGGACCTACATTGGATGCCCACCCATATGGATTTGATGTTAGAAACACAAGTGGGTCCCATATATACTAAACAATCTTGAGCCCATGTAAAATATATGCCCATATTAATTTAACACAACCCATTTGGGGCCCACATAGACATGTTTTCAGGGTCTGACTTGCATTTGCCCATGTGTGACACATATAGTTTGACCAGGTGGGCCCCACCTATGTCATCAGTACCAAAAAATATATACCGATTACCTCACTTTGCCCCACCTGGGGCACACAGCAAATGCTTTTCTTTAAATGACTGTGTTTGCCCATGTCTAACCCAGGTGAAAAACCCAAGTGGGTCCTACGTGTGTTTCCCATTTTGAAACAAGTGAAGTGTTTCCCATGTTTGACCCAGCCAGGACCTACTATATGCTCCCACTTGGTTTTGCCCATATGGCTTTCATGTGAGAAACCCAAGTGGGTCCCATATATACTAAACAATCTTGAGCCCACATAAAATATGTGCCCATATTAACTTAACATAACCCATATGGGGCCTACATAGACATGTTTTCAGGGTCTAACTTGCATTTGCCCATGTGTGACCCATATAGTTTGACCAGGTGGGCCCCACCTATGTCATCAGTGCTAAAAAAAATATATTGATTACCTAACTTTGCCCCACCTGGGGCCCACATAGACATGTTTCAGGGTCTGACTTGCATTTGCCCATGTGCGACCCATATAGTTTGACCAGGTGGGCCCCACCTATGTAATCAGTGCTAAAAAAATATATTGATTACCTCACTTTGCCCCACCTGGGGCCCACATAGACATGTTTTCAGGGTCTGACTTGCATTTGCCCATGTGCGACCCATTTAGTTTGACCAGGTGGGGCCCACCTGTGTCATCGATACTAAAACATATATTGATTACCTAACTTTGCCCCACCTGGGGCACACAACAACAGCCTATCCTTAAATGACTGTGTTTGCCCATGTCTATCCCAGGTGGAAAACCCAAGTGGGTCCTACATGTGTTTCCCATTTTGGACCAAGTTAAGTGTTTCCCATGTTTGACCCAGCTAGGACCTACTAAAAGTGCTCACTTGGGATGGCCCATATGGGTTTAATGTGAAGAACCCAAGTAGGCCCCATACAAAAAGCCCAGTTTGAGCCCATGCCCACATGGTACCCATCCAGCCCGAGCAAAAACCAGGTGGGGCCCATATATACATGTTGGCTGGGCAGTGATACAAACTCATTAAGTGGCCGTACAAAAACCTCCTGCACTCTGATCAAACATCTAACCCTTGAAAATCTGCTCTTTTCCCCCAGTAAACTTCAAAGTTTACAAGGCAAAAGCATTTGCCATCAAATACATGTAACTATATATATTTTTAAAAAAAAATTATGATCATTTTCATCATTTTTCCTCTGCTGGTTGATCCAAGAAAGTAAAATATATACTTACCAACAAATGTGGCATTTTAAACCAGATGTTAAAAAAACTGCTCTCATCTTTCCTAAACTATTTGTCTGTATTCTGTTAGAATCATAATTATGTCATAATAATTCATTTAGATACCAAACGTATTCCTTCTCGCATTGTTTTGTTGTATGTTGAGAGCAGAGAAATCATTTCCACAGAGAGGAGGTTTTGCATCATCAGCTGATCCTCCCACGAGAAAACAGAAAAAAAAGCTAGTTGCTTTCATGGAAAAAAAATTGTTTTGTTTTTTTCCCCCAAAAAAAGCAGAATGAGAAAACAAACAGAAAACAGAACTTTTTTTTTTTTCATAAAGCTCTGACTTGTATTATGAGTCTGTGGTCTGGGAGAGAGTCCTGTAACTCTCTGTCTGCAAAATACAGTATATAATGACCAATGCTGGGCAATTAATTATATAGTTACTACTTCAAAAAAGTAACAGAGTTTTGCAAACAACAAGATTTTTGCAGCTGTTTACCTACAAATGCAGCCAAGACGTTTTTTTAAATAAACATTTCAAACTATTTACAGAACAATCAGCTGTTCTGCATCAAATTTGATGCCACACAAATTGTTTGTGCCACTCCAAAAAATTATTTCTGTCCACTATGAGATAAAGGAGAACAACAGCCTGATACCTGCAGGCCTGACAACAGGAGGTGTATCCCTCCTGTAACACCTGTAACATTCAGCAGTCACCTCATTGTTCTAACACACAACAAAACTATTGACTGCACTACACACTAACTACACAAGATTTGCGCTAAATGTCGCAAATCTCTCACATCTCAAAACACCGCCGTCACTCCTAAAACTTCCCTCTTCCTAAACAGCTAAATGCCATTTTGCCATATCATTTTTTGATTGGGCGACATGGTACATTTTTCCACCAAGAGGAAAGGCTGGGGTTTTTTTGGTCTTGTTTTTGCTCACAGGCGGAGAGTACTTTTGAGGCTTTCCTTATAAAAGGCCGTTTTTACCGTTTCTTCCTGCAGTAAATATAAACAACGATAGTATTCAGGAAGAAAACCAAACATTGCATATATTTAATTTAAAATTCCTTGTGCTATATTTTCAGTCTCAGATTTTGTGAAAAAAATATTTATTCACAGATAATAACATCTGTCGCCTTGAGGCAACTTTTGTTGTGATTTGGCGCTATATAAATAAAATTGAATTGAATTGAATTAGATAAATACAAAAACGTTAAATAAAATTGATCAAATCAAAGCATTATCTACATTTTCAGTACTATATAAACATTCAGTCATGATACTGTATTATACATTTAAACTCTACCGATACCAAGTTTTCAATATCAGCCACTATGACCAAACCCAATCAAATACACACATTATTTAAAACACCCAGAATAAAATCTTGTTTATATTCTCAGGACATATTTCAAATAGTAATAGTATAATATTTTGTAGTAATGAGGAGATTTAGATACTTACAGTGAATGATGAGTTTGGTTCCTCCACCAAAAGTCCACCACAGTGACACAAACTCATTAAGTGGCCGTACAAAAACCTCCCACTCTGATCAAGCATCTAACCACTGAAAATGATGTTTTTTCTCCTCAGTAAACTTCACAGTTTAGAAAATATTTGGCATAAAAGTGTTTGTGTTCAAATTGCTTTTTAAAAAAATAATTTATGATCATTTTCATAATTTTTATTGATCTAAAAAGTAAAATATACACTTACCAACCAATCTGCCATTTTAATCTAGATGTTGAAAGTTTTGATGTATTTTCCAGTATTTTGTTAGGATCAAAATCATCTCATAATAATTCATTTAGATATCAAAAAGTATTGCTTCTCACATTGCTTTGTTGTTTGTTGAGAGCAGAGAAAACATTTCCATAGAGAGGAGGCTTTGCAACATCAGCTGATCCTCCAGAGAACTGAGAAGGTTTATAGCAGAAACCACAACCACCTTGACTCTTCACCATCCTCATAGGTGCTGGATTGCTGCATTAATGGTCAGGATTACTACTGGACACCTATCCTGCACAAGGCATTCAGATTCATATCTGAATATGAAAATATATATATATTTTTATATTTGTGGAATTAATCCAGAAAGATTTCAGTTGAGTCTGTCCCTGTGTGTTGGCCCTGTGACAGACTGGCGACCTGTCCAGGGTGTACCCTGCCTCTCGCCCTATGACAGCTGGGATAGGCTCCAGCGCCCCCCGCGACCCTGAAAAGGATAAGCAGAAGCAAATGGATGGATGGATGGATTTCAGTTGAAATAATTTGATTTCATCCAGAGAATATCTAGTTCAAAACCATGCAAATTACCATGATGGCACTTCGGTCCATTACACTGGAAACAGACATGTCACCCAGAGTGTAAAACAAACTAGTTATTGACGGGTATACAAAACGGACTTTAAATAGAAGAACCAATTTAATTCCACACATACTGTTAAGTGATTCAGTGATTGTGCTTACCAGTGGACGAATGGGATTCCAATTGAAGATGAGTCCTGTTGAGACTAGTAGTAAAACATATGTTATTTTATGACCATAGTCAATGTAGTTGAATTATGTTAACAGCTGTAGGTCATATATTATCCTTTAGTTTAGATGGTGTGCTGTGTATGTAGTTTAGTTCTCATAATACTTTTGAGTTAGAAGAACATATTCACTTATTAGTTTATTAGACAAGTGTGCATCACTCTGTATCCTTGATTTACTGTCAATGTCTCACACTGTGTTATTGACATTGTTTTATTGCTGAATCATGAAGAGAAAGGAGACTTTGTGTCTGGGAGAAGGGAGATAGAGCACATTCCAGACCCCCACCTTTGGTAGGGCAGAAAGAAACAGGGAGCCAAGGTCAGGAGCCAGTCTCGCTAAGAATTAGAAAAACGTGTGAAGATGCAGCTTTTATGACTCGGTGGGGTCTGTCAGAAGCTATAAAAGTCTGTGAAAGTTGCTACCATTTTGAGACATGCGGCCGAACCTCTGACCGGCATCTCTCCCGTCCGGACGTTTGAATGCTCTGTATTGTTGAATTGTATGGAAATAAATGATTGTTGATTGAGCATATATACACCGAGTATTGTCCTTCCTTCAGCCCAAAGATTCAAAGAATTGGGAGATTTCAACAGTCCAGAGAATCACCAGTTCATACGTACACACACACACACACACACACACACACACACACACACACACACACACACACACACACACACACACACACACACACACACACACACACACACACACGTTAGGCCTTCAGCTTCTGAAAAAAACCCACAAGAAAACAATCAAATACACGCCCTTGAGTTAACCCTACTGCAGAAATACATTGGTGATCTGCAGCTAATAACAGGGCCTCCTTCCAGTGGTGAAACAAAATTAAGAATTGACAAATCAATCATGTATCAGAAATCAAACATGCAGACACCAAATAAATTAAATCCTCAGTTTAGAGCAGTTGACCTATTTATTAGTACTGTCCACCAGGACAAAGACAAGTGAGCTTCTGGAAAGCCTGTCTGCCTGCCTGCAGAGGGACATAACAGGCTTTCATATAAACCATATACGTCTCAAACACTATTATAAAAAAGGCGACTTAAAAACCAGAGTAATGCACAAAGATCAAACATTGCAGGTCACCGCGAAATTCAAGTCAAGTCTTCTTGGGGACACAATGTTCCTGCTTTTCCGGGCCATCGGGGGAAAACCCCCAAAAGTGATTGATATTGTGAAGACTAACATTTTTTTTCTAGCTAAAGCTCAGTGATTGTGAGCAGGTGATAAACTGTCGTGCCAACTCTACCTTTTCTGCTTCACATGAACAGATGTGTGTTTGCCTCCTTAAATGTGTTTTGCATGATTTTATGCCTCACTGCTCCTCAGAGTTTAAGTTCTTCTGCTACTGAGGGTCTGAACCGTTCGTTCACTCACACTGAAAACTGCATCAGGATGATTTTTCCAATAACTCTGATTATTATGTTCGGTTTTCTGAGTCAGGGTGAGAGATTTTTATTTTTGTTTTATTTTTTAATTCTGTCTGTGCTGTTCATGTTTCTCTGATTTAAAAAGATCAATTTGTTGTTTTTCATTTCTCAAGACTAAAATCACTTTATTTTTCATTTCAGAGTCGTTTGCCAATAATTTTCTGACTCAAACAGATAAAGCCAAGTCTGTCCGTCTTGAGGGGACCGTGACCATCAGTGCCACAGGGAGTTCAGATATTGGTGCTGATCTCAGTTGGTACCTTCAGAAACCTGGAAAGCCTCCCAAACTTCTTATATACTGGGCATCAAATCGCTTCTCAGGAACTCCGTCTCGTTTCAGTGGCAGTAGATCTGGTTCTCAGTACACTTTATCCATCAGTGATATTCAGGCGGAAGATGTTGGAGATTATTACTGTGTGGGCTACCATTATGATGGCACGTTCACACAGTGAATTATAGCTGTACAAAAACCTCCTTCATTCTGCCTGAAAGATGCAGGTGCAGAGTGTTGGACTGCAATGAGAATGACTGGTCCACTAAACACAACACAAGCATCCCCCCACCTCAAAATGCACAACACATACAGTACATTAACACAGTAGTGACAACAAAGGTCAAATGTTCTGGATAAATAAACCAATCAGAAAATGGTTGAAGTGATAATTTCTGAATTTACTGGATGATACTTTAAGTTTGAATTTCAAAAAACGAATTACATAAAAAACACAATTGCTGGAACTGTTCACAAAACATCAACAGAAAATACTTTTAAAAATGAATATTGATCTCAGACCCTTTGTACAATGTACATGAAGTCTGAGTTAGCGAATCAATCAATCTATTTGATGCTGTTCATGATTATTCAGATGGAGGCACCAGCAGAAATCTAGAGAGGCTGCAAAGCTCTGCATAAAATATGCACACAAAAAACCCTTCCACTTCTAATTTTCTTTACCACTATGTAATGCCACCTGTATTATGAGTGCAGATCTGATCATTTTTAAAAGTATTATATTTTCACCAATTATTTTTGGAAATTTTTTTAAGAGTCTATTTAGGGCTGCTCCTACTTGTGGCCAGTGGCATTAATGTGTACACAGTTCTATGAAATCCAAAATCCAAAACACTTTAATAATATTGTCTTGAATACTGAGAGGAAGGAAAATAAAAAACAACATAATCAATTCATTTCAATGTTGAAACATTAATACTGATGGCAAGAGAAGGATGGTGTACAGGCTTGGTATGCCCATATACTGAGGGTGTGCTGTCTGGCAGAGACCTCAGTCAGTAAGATCTTGACAATAATCCAAGGGAAGCTGGGGATTTTAAATATGAATGGACCCTTTTGGGTAGTTCATTGTAGAACTCCTATCATAGACATGGTGTTAAGTCCCAAAAGGTTGATTCTGTTCATCTGGACGTAACATTTTCAGTGGGAGAAACGTTTCATCACTCATCCAAGTGACTTATTCAGTCTCAGCTGACTGAAAGTTTCCCCAACCTTGTAAAACAGTACATTCGCACAATGACTGAAACTAGGCCACTGAATGAACTATGGGCTGTGAGGTCAGTTCCTTGATCATTAATGATCATTAAGATTTACTTACCTGGCTGATGGAGAGCATGCATCAAGACACATGGTGTTAAGCACTTTTCACAACCAGCTGCTGAGATGAAATCGATATATCAGTCTCTAAGTTAATGTTGTCAGCACTCTCACACAAAAGCTTTGGTTTCTTTGACAGACTTTAAACCTATTATTGCTCATGCTCTCCACACTGTGAGCTCCTGTCCTGGACTTCAGAAAGCCCCTCCACTGTGCACACTGGCTCTTGCTGAGATTCTGGGGGATGATGAGTAAACTGACCCAGGACTATGACAGAATCAAAGTTGCATGATAACCTGATTACCTGAGTTTTAAGTTTAGACTTGAAGGAATTAGGTTGTGCATTGCCCTCTTCTTTTTTAAAAACACACCAAAAATGTCAGTATTTTTATATTTTCTACATTTCTAATGTCAGTCCTCCAAGAAGAGGAGTTTAGAAGTTTTAAAATATCTGTAATTGTCTGTCCTTTTGGTATACAACAAAATAAATGCCAGCATCCATCCATCTATTCGCTTCCGCTTATCCTTTTCAGGGTCGCGGGGGGCGCTGGAGCCTATCCCAGCTGTCATAGGGCGAGAGGCAGGGTACACCCTGGACAGGTCGCCAGTCTGTCGCAGGGCCAACACACAGGGACAGACAACCATTCGCACTCACATTCACTCGCACATTCACACCTAGTGGCAATTTGGATTATCCAATTAACCTATCCCCACAAGCTGCATGTCTTTGGACAGTGGGAGGAAGCCGGAGTACCCAGAGGGAACCCACGCAAACACGGGGAGAACATGCAAACTCCAGCATTATCTGAGCCAAATAGAGATGTTTGGATGTGGATATATCAGAGACACAATGGGACCCTGTTGGAACAGTTAAACTGGAAACAAGTAAAAAGTTTGCCGACCTTCGGTGCAAAAACAGTAAGCCATAGGAAGATTCAAAGTTCAGATTGTTGTTTATGTGTATCTAAGACAGTACAAAACCCAAGGCAGGAAAAGTTGTGGTTATCACAACAATCACGATTGGCTATCATTAGTATCAAACTATTGGCCTATGAGAGGGAAATTCATGTGGCAGGTTAAATGATACTGAATATGTTTATTTTCTTCTTGGCTGGGAACCATGTTGGCTTTTCTGAATTGGAGATGATAGTTTTAAAAAAACAAAAATGTCTTTCAGTCTTTCACTGAAGGCTGTAGGTCCAGAGTGTCGATGAAGAGACTGTGATGAGAATGTCCATTAAACACAACACAAAAAGAGTCATCAAGCAGAAGCACAAAGAATAATAAAAAGTGAAACTCATGGTTTTTACATGAAGGATTAACTTACATTTATCTCATAAGAATTATTGTGCAAGAAATATATATTGCAATGACAACCTTGTGCAATAACCTGTAATTTTCTTACATACTTCAGCCAAAATTAGCTTGCTATTTTTTAATATGAAACAAAAAACAAAAATGATTTTTCATGAGCTGTGATTTTATTTTGTGATGAAGACTTTTTTTTCTTTACAGCATGATTTTAAAGCACAATGTGGAAAAGATTAGCTGATGAAATCTGCATGCACATCAACAAGAGTCAAACATCTGCAGAAATATCACAACAGAGGAAACATGTAGCTTCATCAAATTATAAAACACATCATTTGCAGACAGGAAGTGTTGCTGAAGCTCTACTCTGAGCACTGGTCAGTGTTCAAGGTTTGAGTGACGGGGCTCTGTCCACTCAGACTGGCCTCACAGCTCACTGAGCCCGCCTTCTTCCACTGGTCTACAGAGAGGCTCAGGGTGCTGCTCCAGCTGTAGTGGCCATTTGTTTCCAGGACCTCCATGCTGGTTGACACACCTGAGGACATCCTGGTGCCCCCCATCTTCCAGTCCAGTGTCCAGTTTGAGGGGAAACCCCCGGTGGCCAGACACACCACAGTGGCACTACTCTTCTTCTCCTCCTCTTTGGATGGAGGGAGGATGGTCAAGGTGGGCTGCACCACACCCACTGGAGAAGAGAAATGGGAAGTAGAGAGGGGAAAGGCGTTTACAAAAAAGTTACAATTAAAGCAGGTAAAAACAAGTAGATGAAGCTAAAATAGTAAAAGTAAAATCTTTAAATTATTTTCATAATGTTTTACAGTTAACAACTCATCCCCGTCTTATCCCAGAAATGTTATTCTGTTCATCTGGATGTAGCATTTTCAGTGTGAGAAGCATTTCATCATTCATTCATCCAAATGATTTCTTCAGTTTATTGCAGGTTTCCCCAACCTTAGAAACAGTACATTTGCTTAAAGCATCTTACAATACTGTTATTGCAATTATTCCCCTACTTTCTGCAAATGATTCTCATGGCACTGATCAATGGCAATGACAAGTTGTATATTAATGTTTGTGAAACTGACCTCATGGCCCATTGTTAGTCAGTGTTGCTGGTCATTATGAAAATGGATTCGTGACAAAATATTTCCCCCACTGAAAACTCTACGTCCAGATGAACAGAATTAACTTTCTTGGATTTCCCTACCTAGATAATTGAGCATGCATCAAGACAACCCTGTGACAATTTCTTTAAGTTAAAGTGACAAAATTAAGACACTTGGGTGACTACGGTAAAAACATTGCCATCTGTTTCTTTCACTTCCTTTAAACTACTTTTGAAATAAATGAACCATAAACACAAAGATGATCTGCATTTACTGATGAATTCAGTTTATATTTTTAGAAGTCTATAAATACACTTTTCAAGTAACAGTTACTTTCAAAATTTAAAAAAAAGATGTTACGTTAAATATTATTCTTTGGTGTTACAGTTTGAAAGAGTTGTAATTCCTATGAACATTTTCATAAGAAAATGCTAAAACAAAATTAGGTCATATTAAAGAGAAATGTAAAAATATAGACAATATATACAATCTATCCATTCGTTCTCTTTCTCTTATCCAGAATATGAAAAGAAAGAGAATGTAATTACATTTTCAGTAAATTAAAATACTGGTAGCAATGAATGAGCGTTGAGCTCAGTCAAGTTCAGAAATTAACTTTGTTTTATAAATCATAAAAATGATCAACAACAATCACTGAACTTATCATATGTCTCTTCAGCATTTTATGAAACACGTTTTAAATGGTTCTATCTGTGCAAAGTAAAAATTTATAGTACTTACAGTCAACGATTAGTTTGGTCCCTCCGCCAAAAGTGTACCACAGTGATACAAACTCATTAAGTGGCCGTACAAAAACCTCCTGAACATGAAACTCATTGCTCAAAATCACTTTCATGTTCAGAATCACTCAATACTTTCTTATAAATGACCAAAATGCATACCTTATGTTATATTAAAGTTTTTAATGACATGGTTTAGAAATTATTTTTTTTATTTTTTTATGTATTTACCAATTTTGTTAGTTCTACATTTCTACAGCTGAAAATGACTGAACTGCAATTGAAAAGTGTCATATTCTCACGTCTAAGTAAATTGAAACACAAACAATTGTTGAAATAAAATTAACATCATGCCATAAAATCCTATTAATCTTCAATATGTCCTGTAAGCAACTTAAATCCAGGGGAAAAAATTTATAAAATACAGAATGGAACAAAACTTTACCTGCTCTTCTTTTGCTCTAATCTTTTGTTATAATCCATTATCATCATATTTAGTGTAAATCTATGAAGAGTTTCTTCTCATTATTTGTAACTTGTCTTCTGTGTGCTGAGACTAGAAAAAATAGTTTCTATAGAGGGGAAGGTTTGCATCTTCAGCTGATCCTCCAGAGAACTGAGAAGGTTTATAGTCCTGTGAGTTCAACACTGCAGGACTCACATCTGTCAGTCAACACAGCAGAAAGCACAAACACCATGACTCTCATCACCATCCTCATCTGGACGCTGGCCTGTGTCAGAAGTCAGGATTATTTAGAAGTCAGCCAAAACCTAATATAACTCAATGTTTTTGCTATTTCAGTGACCACTGATATATCTGAGGGAACATTTCAGTTATTAGTATTTGTATGTACAAGACTAGTGTTGGGCAAGTTACTTTGAAAAAGTTATTAATTTTGGTACTAATTACTTCTTCAAAAAAGTTACAAGATTCTAAAAGTAATTAATTACTAGGAAAAGTAACTATTGTGTTACTTATAAAAAAAATGTTTAACCCTCTGGGTTCCAGGGTATAACTGGCCGTTTTTGACTACTTTTAATTTTACCTCCACATTTCACCTCTAAAAACTATTTACTTTGCCTTGTTTGGTATCATTCTTTTCAGCACAACCTCACGTGTCTGAATTTACAGTTATGTTTTCATTGACGTACTGTATTAGCACAACTAATCTAAAATCAGACAAAAAACATAAACTCTGAGTAGAAAAGTTATATTTTTTACTGTAACAACCACAAACACACTAAATGTCACAAATCTCTCACATCTCAAAACTCGCTCACGCTGTCTCTTTTTTCTGCTCTTTCTTTCTCTCTCTCTCTATCTCACCACCACTCCTAAAATTTCCCCCTCTTCCTAAACAAGCAAATGTCATGTTGCCATATCATTTTTTTTGATTGGTTGACATTGTACATTTTTCCACCAACATGAAAGTGGTGTTTTTTTGTTTTTTTTGTTTTTTGGTCATAAGCAGAGAGTGCTTGCTAGCGCTGCCCTTGGAGATTAAACGTGACGAAAGTATTTAGGAAAAAACACCGCGAATATATTGTTATCGTGACGCTGGTTTTACAGGGCACTGGTATATAGTACCTTGTTGCTTTGTCATCTTGAAGTGGTCACGTGATTGGTTTAGTAGTACTACTTTATTCTTCCTCAGTAAAACAGCAGCACTCATGTAATTGTTTTGCCCACCTAGCTCCAATTGACGATTATCTCAGATGGTATCTCCAGAAACCTGGACAGCCTCCCAAACTGCTTTTTCAAAATCAGCAGCCGTGAATCTGATACTCTGAGTCATTTCAGCAGCAGTGGATCTGAGCCTTCAGGCTGATGATGCAGGAGATTACTGCTGTATGGAGTGTATGACAACCCTTTATCATGCGCATATTGATAGAGAGCCATACAAAAACCTCCCTTAGTTACTGTCAGTGCTGCAGCTGTGACATGGATGCCTGGTTCATTGAGTCTTCTTGAATCTTTTCTCTCCCCCTTTCCTTTTGCTATTTCTCCAGTTTCTTCTCTTATCTTTTGCCAATCTTTTGCTTTACCCTGTGTCTGGTCTAATATCCACAAGACAATGATATGATTAAACAATACAAAGTAAATAAGTAAAACAAAAACATTAACAAAATGAGCCTACGGCGAGTCTATGGTGGCCCACTTGGGGCAGCAAATATGATTAGCACAACAAAGCATTCAGACCATAATTCTGCTGGACAGGTTAAGAAAATTCCCTGTGTAAATTTATTGGCTTCTTTGTACATGTGGCTGCTGAGTTCTGCAGACACAGGCTATTGAAATTATGCACAAATGCTTGAGTGAAATTGCGTGAGCAATTTTTAAGGAATGGCCTACCAAAATTACTACCATAGTGCATTAATGATTCAGTCAGAAGGTTAAAAAGAAAGCGAAAAAAGAACTGCATGCCTCGCTTGCCTCAGAGTTCATGATTCAACAATAAGAAGGAGACTGGCATCCATGGGAGAGTTCCTAGGCAAAAGGCCGCCAAAAAGAATTCAACAGCTCATCTTTACCAAAAAAACACTTTTATGATACCCTTTTAAAACTGTTGGGAAAATATTCTGTTGACTGATGAGACAATAGTTGAACTTCTGCTCTCTGTTAAAAAAGTTCTAACCTCTGATCCTATAAGTCTTACTCAGTAGGTAGTGCAGAGGTCAGGATGTGGATGAGGGGATTCGCCCCAGTGTCTTTCCTGTTTGCTCTGATATGAAGAAACCTGAGTATCTTTGAAGGTCAAATCTTAACACCATCGTCACACCTGTTATGGCAGCTCCCCTCTAGATCGTGGCACTTCTTGTTTCTGGGAGCCTGGACAGCAGGCTCCAAGGAAGGATTTTTTTAATAAGGCTAGGGAAACCAGCAAGAGCAATTTTCACTAATAAAGAATAAAGCTCAGACATTTATCTTTACTGTTTCATTAAAGGTTAAAAAGCAAATGTCATAAACTTAGACTTTAAGTGCAGGAAATTTTATTACGGCGATTTAGCAGGAGAAACATAAAATCAAAATCATGTATTAATGATCACAAAACAATAATCGCTTAAACAATTAAACAGTAACTTAAATTACACTTATCTAACTAATCTACTCTGAACTAATGGTCAGTTTGTTCTTATCTTTGGTGAAGAGGGTTGGAGAAATGATGAGCAAAAATGAGTTGATGACAATCACCCAGCAGGAAAGCAGCCAGGCATCCGGTGGAAATGTGATGTACATCAAGATTATTCTGAGCCGGTCAGCAGGCAGGCCAGTGTGACTGGGCCTCCAAAGAGCTTCTCAGAGGAGGGTTGAAGCAGAGAGACTGAGGGTCTGACCATGGGGCCAGCTGGAGGGAAGATCACAGACACAAAAGATGTAGATGGTTTCAGTCATTATGCAAATATACTGTGTATAAGATTGGGGAAACCTGCTGAGACGGAAGAAGTCACTTGAATGAGTGACGAAACGTTTCTCCTACTGAAAACGCTACGTCCAGATGAACAGAATCGACCTTTGGAGAAGAAGTAGATTAACTTCTACTGTAGGACAGATAGCTGACACGACATAGTTATGATACATGACAGAGATTAACAGGCCTGTGGATTAACTGTATGATGATATTTTGATAAAACAGAGCACAGAAACCGAGAAATCGGTGGATATTAGGCTTTAACAAAGAATAAATAATTGGTGAATATGCTGCTGTATTTGTTTTCTTGATGATATAATTGAAATGTGTACAGGAAAGGGTTTCACTTCCTTTTCATCACATCAGACTAACGAACTGCATCTGTATGAAAACTAATTCATTTAGTCAACAGCATAAAATGTTATATCCAACATGGTGCCAAACATTTCAGTGAAACTGGATTAACTCAAAAAATTATTTAAATTTTCAGTACTGTATAACCATTCAGTCATGATACTGTATTATATATTCACACTTTCTAATACCAAGTTTTCAATAACAGCTACTACTAAACCCAATCATATATACATCATGTAAAACACCCAGAAAAAAATTCCTTCTCACATTGTTTTGTTGTGTGTTGAGAGCAGAGAAATGATTTCCATAGAGAGGAGGCTTTGCATCATCAGCTGATCCTCCAGAGAACTGAGAAGGTTTATAGTCCTGTGACTTCAACACTGCAGGACTCACATCTGTCAGTCAACACAGCAGAAAGCACAACCACCATGATTCTCATCACCATCCTCATCTGGACGCTGACCTGCTGCTGTTTTACAGGTTCATTCACTCAGCAACATTTCAAACATGATGTGCTGCTTTTTCTCTCATTGATTTCTGCTGATAAATGAATGATTTGTTTTTGTCTGCAGGAGGCAGCGGTCAGGTGACTGTGACTCAACCTCCAGTAGTGACATTTACTCCTGGAAACACTGTCACTCTGACCTGTAGGACCAACCGAGCTGTTTACAGATTTAATGATGGTGATGATGCTATGTACTGGTATCAGCAGAAATCTGGACAGGCTCCAAAGCTCCTAATAAAATATGCAAAAACGCTTCAGTCAGGAACACCAACTCGATTTAGTGGCAGTGGAAGCAGCTCTGACTTCTTTATGACCATCAGTGGAGTTCATGCTGAAGATGCAGCAGTTTACTACTGTCAGAGTTACCATGAAATAAACAGTGCTGATGTGTTCACACAGTGATTTGTAGTTGTACAAAAACCTCCCTCAGTCAGACTGCAGAGAAACTGAGCTGTTACAGCAGGAACTGACTGCAGCTGCTGAAGAGGAAGAAACTCTGACACAGACCAGTGAACACAGAGCTGACAGTAACCTCACCAAGCACTAAATACTCATCTACACTTCTTTTGGGGAATTCTGAAATATCCACTCCCTTTTATCATCTTCAATGCCCTGTACCAACATAGAGCAGGGCAGCTATCTGAACACTGCTCCAACAGAGGTCGATCATCTTGTTAATAATTTTGCCTCCTCACTAAGTATGACTCTGGTTACTGTAGCTCATGAGAAAAAGAGATCCTCAAATCAAAAGTACTTGACTCTGTGGTATAACTCTCAAACACGCACCTTAAAGCAGATAACTTATAAGCTGGAAACAAAATGGCGTAAAACAAAGTTAGAAGATCATCTTTTTGCTTTAGTTTGCTGCATTATAAGAAAGCCCTCTGTAAAGCTAGAACATCTTTCTATTCATCACTGATTAAAGAAAATAAGAACAACCCAAGGTTTCTCTTCAGCACTGTAGCCAGGTTGACAAAAAATCAGAGCTCTTTTGACTCAACCGTTCCTTTAATGTTAACTAGTAATGACTTCATGAACTTCTTCACAAATAAAATTTGAACCATTAGAGAGAGAAAATACTCATAATCATCTCACAGATGTAACATTATCTACAGCAACTTTCAGTGCCATTAATATTCATATAGAGTCTTTTTCTGCAGTTGGTCTTTTTGAGTTAACTTCAGTAACTGCTTCCTCAAACCATCAACGTGTCTTTTAGACCCCATTCCTACAAGACTGCGCAAAGAAGTCCTGCCATTAATTAATGCTTCAATCTTAAACATGATCAACCTGTCTCTAGTAATCGGCTATGTACCACAGGCCTTCAAGCTGGCAGTAGTTAAACAGTTACTTAAAAAGCCTTCTCTTGACCCAGCAGTCTTTGCCAGTTAGTCTTAGCTTTCTTTCATGTCAAACATTCTTGAAAGAGTAGTTGTCAAACAGCTAACAGATCATCTGCAGAGGAATGGCTTATTTGAAGAGTTTCAGTCATGTTTCAGAGCTCATCACAGCACAGAAACAGAATCTGCTTATAGCCTCCAGTGTTGGGGAGTAACGGAATACATGTACCGGCAACGAAGAACAGAGGTAACCACGCACTAAATATAATAATAATAATGATAATGGATTGGATTTATATAGCGCTTTTCAAGGCACCCAAAGCGCTTTACAATGCCACTATTCATTCACTCTCGCATTCACACACTGGTGGAGGCAAGCTACGGTTTGTATACACACAAAAGTAACAAGAAAATGGCAGACAGGAGGGAGACACAGCTGACCCTAATTAGACAAGACAACAGTGATGCAAAACCCAAAACACTGAACACTGGACGTGGGTGTTTTAAAAGAGGTAAAAGAGGAAATACAAGACAGAAAGCCACAATTCCCAGAATAAAACTTAAAACAAAAACAGAAAACACTGGGTCGCAGTGTAACTGCTGAAGCTCTACTCTGAGCAGTGGTCAGGGTCAAGTGATGTTTCCAGTAACTCAGGTTATAATGTTTGGCTTTCTGAGTCAAGGTGAGAGTTTTTTTATTTGTTTGTTTTTAATTCTGTTTGTGCTGCTCATGTTTCTCTGATTTAACCTGATACATTTTCTGTTGTTTTTTCCTCAAGATTCACATCATTTTAGTCCTCATTTCAAAGTCATTTGCCAAAAGTTTTCTAACTCTGTTAAGCCAAGCCTGTAAGGGACTGTGACCGTCAGCACCACAGGGAGTTGCTGGACTTAGTACCTTTAGAAACCTGGACAGCCTCCCAAACTCAGGAACTCCATCTTGACTCCAAGGCAGTAGATCTGGTTCTCAGTACACTTTATCCACCAGTGATCTTCAGGCAGTAGATGCTGCAGATTATTACTGTGGGTTACCATGGTAGTGAAGTGTTTACACAATGATTCATGGCTGCATAAAAAATTTCTTCACTTTGGCTGAAGGCTGCAGGTGTAGAGTTTTTTAACTGCAATGAGAATAACTAGTCTCTCTCTCTCTCTCTCACACACACACATGCACACGCACACATGCACACACGCACACACACACACACACATGCACACACACACACAAACACACACACACAAACAGGTATTTGTTTGTAGGTTCTGTTTTGAATGCTTGCTGCGCTTCACTGATCCTAAACCAGTTTAAGAAGAACCAGCGGGAAACATCTGTGCAGAGTCTCTGACAGTGAGATTTATCATAATGATGATGATGTTACTGACTTCACTGCTCATCACAATCATGCTCAGACTTCAAGGTGATGAGTGATGTGGTTCTGTTATATTCTCTGTTATGTTGTACTTTACATCACACTGTCATTTTAACAAAGTAACATATTTTAATTTCCAGGATCAGATGCCAGTTCATCTGTGACTCAGTCTCCTGTGTTTAAAGCTGCTGCTTTGGGGGAGACGGTCTCTCTGAGCTGTACAGCCAGTAAAGGAGTTGATGATGATCTCAGCTGGTATCTACAGAAACCTGGACAGCCTCCCAAACTGCTGTTTTACAAAATCAGCAGACGCCAATCTGGTACTCCGAGTCATTTCAGCAGCAGTGGATCTGAGCCTGAGTTCACTCTCACAATCAATGGAGTTCAGGCTGCAGATGCAGGAGATTACTACTGTATGGGAGCATATGTAGGACAGTGCACACAGTGATACAGAGTCGTACAAAAACCTCCCTCAGTTACTATTTGCAGTGTTGCAGCTGTGAGCTTCTGATACAGACTCTGACATGCATCACTGGTTCACTGAGTTCACTTTCAGAGGTGGAAACTAAAATATGTATTCATTCCTGATCACATCATTAAGAAGATTTTAAATTAAGTAACACTGTTTAGAATCTGCAACATATTATCCTTATTCCACTACATTTTGTATTAATTCTAATTTGCTGTTGATAATAAGGTAATATGAAAATAATTTTGTTTATACAGTACATTTTAAATCACAAAGTTATAGGGTGCTTCACATTTTAAATAAAATCAAATTATAAGAAATACTTTTTTATATCACAGCATACATAAATACATATTGAAAACTAATTGGTGACAACAAGGTCAAAACTAAACCGCCACATGATCGGGATAACGAAAACTAGCAAAAATTGCAGAAAAATGTATTTGGTTAATTTTATTAATTTGATTAGTAAAATTTTAATATTAATTCTACAGTTTGCCAGAAGGCCACGAAGGGATGCAAGAGAACATGTGTTGTTCTTTGATGATACTTTGAGTCAGATTTTTGCAGTATTAATTCCTTGAGAAAACCAGACTGGATGGGCTTAGAGGCTCAAAATCCAAGTCTTAGTCAAAAAACTTGCACAGAAAATTCATCTAGTCATCAAAACCAAATATTGAACCCAGACCCTGTACACAGTTTTTAACTTAATCAGCTACTTTGATTTGAACTTAACAATGATTGCATTCCATACATGAACATGTTGTTTGTATTTGTTTTTTCAGTTTCCTACCACAGGGTTGGAATCAGGTGTTAAAGTTGGATTTGGGAGGTGGAAAGTTCAGCTGTAGCAGGGCAGCAGCGACTTTACATTTTGCAACATATAAGACCATATTACATTCGTGATGGAAAATTTTCCAACTCTTCACCAGTATAAAGCTGGATTTTAGTTGGTATCTTTATCTTTTGTTTCAAAGGTCAACAGCAATCGCTGACTTTGCACACAAATAAGCCTTTAAAAGCTTCTCCCCAAGAACAAAACAAAAGTGATTTTTCTTAAGCTGTGATTTTATTTTGTGATTTTTACTTTTATTACACCCTTTTTTAAAGTCGACATGGATAATATTAGCTGATAAACTTAGCATGCACATCATTAGAAAGTCAAATGTTTGCAGAAATATCGCAACAGCAGAAACATATAAAACACATCATATGCAGACAGGAAGTGTTGCTGAAGCTCTACTCTGAGCAGTGGTCAGGGTCCAGGGTTTGAGTGACGGGGCTCTGTCCACTCAGACTGGCCTCACAGCTCACTGAGCCCGCCTTCTTCCACTGGTCTGCAGAGAGGTTCAGGGTGCTGCTCCAGCTGTAGCGGCCATCTGTCCCCAAGACCTCCAGGCTGGTTGAAACCCCTGAGGATGTGCTGGTGCTCCCCACCTTCCAGCCCAAATTCCAGTTTGAGGGGAAGCCCCCGGTGGCCAAACACACCACAGTGGCACTACTCTGTTTGTCTTCCTCTTTGGATGGAGGGAGGACAGTGAGGGTGGGCCTCACCACACCCGCTGGAGGAGAAAAGGTTGAAGATAACCGAAAAAAGAGATACAAATGTACAAACATAGGAATAAATATATATTTAGTGATTATTGATCAAACCTTTATTATTTCATGATGTTTTACAGTTAATAACTTGACCCTGTGATAATTTTCTTATTTGAAACTGACAAAGCTAAAGCACTCATGAGAATACAGTTAAAACTTCACATCTGTTTCTTTCACTTCCTTTAAACGTCATTTAAAATTGATCAACCATGAACACAAAATTGATCTAAATATACTGAGTTAATTTCCTTTTTCTAATATAAGTCGACAAAACATAATTCAATATTTGTTTTTATTTTATAATTCCTGAGTAAAAATACATTTTAAATCAAAGTCAGCTAAAACGTCACTATCACAGATTTTATTATTGTAACCGGATAATATTTAAAGTGAAATGAACCCAAAAAACCATCAAAATTTGTTTTCTGTAAGTTCAGTTCCTTAAAAGACCGAATGAATATTGATTAAAGAAAAGTTTCTTCCAAAATGTTGCCATGACATTAATAATAATCACTGAATTTAATCGAAGTTCTGTTTAATAGATTGATTTAAATGCTTAATAAATACTATGTTTATCAAAAATGACAAATTTCTGGTACTTACAGCCAACGATGAGTTTGGTTCCTCCACCAAAAGTGTACCACGGTGATACAAACTCATTAAGTGGCCGTACAAAAACCTCCTGCACTCTGAACAAACCTCTAACCACTGAAAATGAACCTTTTTTTCAAGTAAAACATCACAGTACACCTGATTAAATGCAGAAGATGATTTGACTAAAGTGACTAAAAATTATTTAATGAATTTAAATCATAATTGTCATTACTGTATTTTGAGTATTAAGAACTGAACGACAAAACGGAATTTTCACATTACACATATAAATTTTTTAAAACACACAAAACACTGTTTAAAACAGCAACCAGAAATGCCTCAAAAAAGCATGAATTGTGAAACTATGACAATATACTTAAGAACGTTATACAGGTATATTGTATTTATGATATCAAAATCAAAAATGAGCATACAGACCAGAGTGCCATTTTAATCCAGGTGTTAAAAATACGTAAATATGTTTCCAAATATGTTTTTCTCTATGGCATAAAATTATTAATGGTATTAATTCAATCAATTATTCTTCTGACTTTGTGCCTACGTTGCCCTCAGTGTGTTGAGAGCAGAGAAATGATTTCCATAGAGAGGAGGCTTTGCATCATCAGCTGATCCTCCAGAGAACTGAGAAGGTTTATAGTCCTGTGACTTCAACACTGCAGGACTCACATCTGTCAGTCAACACAGCAGAAAGCACAACCACCATGACTCTCATCACCATCCTCATCTGGACGCTGACCTGCTGCTGTTTTACAGGTTCATTCACTCAGCAACATTTCCAACATGATGTGCTGCTTTTTCTCTCATTGATTTCTGCTGATAAATGAATGATTTGTTTTTGTCTGCAGGATGCAGCGGTCAGGTGACTGTGACTCAACCTCCAGTAGTGACATCTACTCCTGGATCCACTGTCACTCTGACCTGTAGGACCAGCCAAGATGTTTACAGAGATTCTGATGATGATGATGATGATTATGTATTCTGGTATCAGCAGAAGTCTGAACAGACTCCAAAGCTCTTAATAAAATGGGCAAAAACACTTGAGTCAGGAACACCATCTCGATTTAGTGGCAGTGGAAGCAGCTCTGACTTCTCTATGACCATCAGTGGAGTTCAGGCTGAAGATGCAGCAGTTTACTACTGTCAGAGTTACCATGAAATAAACAGTGCTGATGTGTTCACACAGTGATTTGTACTCGTACAAAAACCTCCCTCAGTCAGACTGCAGAGACACTGAGCTGTTACAGCAAGAACTGACTGCAGCTAAGAAGAGGAAGAAACTGACACAGACCAGTGAACACAGTAACTTCACCAAGCACTAAATACTCATCGACACTTCTTTGGGGGAATTTTGAAATAAGGATTTTTTTTAAACATCTGGTTCCACCGATTCACACTTTTCTTGTTTCTTTTTTACATTCCCCTAATAGTCACATTGCATTAAGACTTTGTTGTTTGTTTGTTTGTTTGTTTGTTTGTTTATATTTTTTAAGCTTTATATTCCCAATATCGTCCCATGAAAATCATTAAAGCCTGATCGAAGGTTTAACTTGTTGTTGTCTGCACTTTTTAGCAGTGATCTCTCTCACACAAAGTTTTCTTCAAAAATCATATTGATCATATTGTTCGTTTCACTTTTCCCACTGCGAGTTCATGCCCAGCTTCTCTGATCTTTGCATTACCACAGATCTACTTTCAACCAATTCTCTTGGCTAAGCCTTGGAGTGCTGCTGTATCAGTAGTTCTGTCAGTACAAAACCTAAAGTACCAAAAGGACAAGCTGTGGTTATCGCAATAAGCTCATGTTGACTATCGTGGGTGTGAGTCTGTCATATATAAGGAATCATGATCTCATCATCAGATCATGATGAGATTGGACTTAATAACCTTTCCTGCACTGGACATCAGGTTCCTTCTTTGGTTTTTTGGGTTACATCAGGTGGATAAAAACATGTGCATGTGACAAAAAAAAAAAAGACGTTTAATAGATCATAACAAGTTTAGGTAGTATGTTTTGCCAGCACACCAAAGCCATGTTCCTGTTTTTTTTTCTAAAAAATTTTGATTTTCAGCAGATGAAAACACTGTAATGTCACTTTTTTCTTTTCCATATATATATATTTTTTTTTTCATTTAGTGTGACTGCATTTGCAGCCATCACACACACAGGCAGACATTATTTACTTGCTATGCAAAAGGACTGTAAGAAGTTCTGTATTCTGTATACACCAATCAGGCATATCATTATAACCAATGACAGGGGAAGTGATTGATTGATTGATTGATTGATTGATTGATTGATTGATTGATTGATTGATTGATTGATTGATATACCTTTATTAGTCCCACAAGGGGAAATTTCACAAGGCTGCCGAACTATTGCACGCAATGGCGGCGCCATCTTACCCTCAGACCATACATACATTACACAAAACATCACATGGGGAAGACAGGTCAGAGAGGTATAACAATGGAAAATGCACCACATGAGGAAAGATAAGGAGAAAAAAATAACTCCCCCCAGACTGAGCTCCAACAGGGAGATCAGTTTGAGAACAGAAAAAAACACCTCTGCACATAGCACATGAAAAAACTCTTAATACACCAAAGAAACAAGACAAGCAACAGGGGTGGGTAAAGGGTGAGAGACAGCCAAATTAGACAGTACATCCGGGCCTGCGTGCGCTGGTCTCTTTGATCCACCGTCAGCATCGGAAGGGAATAAGCGTCGAAGGCGTTTGGAAAGGGAGGGGGGATGAGTGTGTGCATATCAGTGTATATGTATGTGTGTGCGTGTCCAGAGTTCAGCTGAGACAGTGTCCTTCGCCCTGGTAGGCTAAGTAAACAGTCTTCCAGCCAACCCAGGTGGCCTTGCATGGAATGGGAAGAAACAGACTAAAAACAGTCGTTATCAGGGTGTTGTTGTTCAGCTCCAGCCTTGAGACCGCAGCTGGCGCCAAAGGGGTATCCGCATAAGTGATGGTGGTTTTTACTTTAGTGCGAACAGCTCATATTAATTTCAAAGCAGTTCTACAGTCCAACACTGGTCTCTCAATCTCCCGTTGGAGAGCCGCGAGTGAATAACACTGATTATTTCTCCTTATCTTATCTCACAGTTTGTTGTGTGTGTGGCTGCATAGTCACAGACCAGTCAGGGTGCCCACCACTAAAAGCGCCAACAATGGGCATGCGAATGTCGTCTGATTAATCACATGTTCTTTTAAATAACATGTGTGTGCATTGCTTAACTGAAGAACACCAGGTACCAGGATGCACTGTAGGAGGAAGTGTGATCTGTTTGGGAAACCTTGGGTCCTGCCATCCATGTGGATTCTACTTTGGCACTTACCTCCTACCGAAGCGTTGTTGCAGGCTTTTCGTAGAAATTATATTTATTCGCTGTGGCCTCTTTCAGCAGGATAATGTGTTCTCCTGCCAAGCAAAAGTGGTTCAGAAATGGTTTGAGGAGCACAACAATGAGTTTGCAGTGTTGACTTTGTCTCCAAATCCCACAGATTTCAATCCCATCTAAACATGTGTGAGATGCGCTGCACAAACAATTCTGATCCATGGATGCCCCACCTTACAACTTACAGGAATTGAATGATACAGCAGGAAACTTTCAGAGATCTAATGGAGTCCATGTTTCAACTGTTCAGGGCTGTTTTAGCAGCTAAAATGAGACCAACAAATAGCAGATAGGTTTTTTTCCTGATTGATGTAGTCCTGCTGAAGACAATTCCAGGTCTCTATTAAAGGGCAGGAAGAATAAGTCTGAGTTACAGCAGGATGATTATGTTAGTTTAAATGAATCAACACCTCCAAGAAACCTCGAAGGCGGAGGTGTGCCAGCAATTTATCACACCAGCTTATTAACCAACCACAGACCAAGACAGAGTTTTAATTCATTTCAAAGCCTGATGCTTAAACATGTTTTATTTATTGAATTTTATTGTTTTATTTATATTTTGATATTGCTAGGGATGATGCAATGATCGGGGACCATTCTTCATTTCGTTGTTCTCGTGACAATGACAATAAAGTTTCTGATTCTGATTCTGATTCTGATTCACCCAGGCTGGAAAACCCCCCAAAAACAGTCTTATTTGTTCACATCTATCATCCACCTGGGCCTTACACAGAGTTTCTGTCTGATTTCTCAGACTTTTTATCTGATTTAGTGCTCAGCTCAGATAAAATAATTATTGTCGGTGATTTTAACATCCATGTAGAAGCTAAAAATGACAAACTCAACAAGGCATTTAATCTGTCATTAGACTCAATTGGCTTCTCTCAAAATGTAAAAGAACCCACCCACCACTTTAATCACACTCTAGATCTTGTTTTAACATGTGGCATAGAAACTGAACATTTAACAGTGTTTCCTGAAAACCTTATCTGGTCTAATCCTGTTCTAAGTACAATAATTGATTACACAGCAGTGGAGAGTAGACTTCATCACAGTAGATGTCTTTCTGAAAGTGCTGTAACTAAATTTAAGAATATAATTCACTCACTGTTATCATCTTCAATGCCCTGTACCAACATAGAGCAGGGCAGCTACCTGAACACTGCTCCAACAGAGGTCGATCATCTTGTTAACAATTTTGCCTCCTCACTAAGTATGACTCTGGTTACTGTAGCTCATGAGAAAAAGAGATCCTCAAATCAAAAGTACTTGACTCTGTGGTATAACTCTCAAACACGCACCTTAAAGCAGATAACTTATAAGCTGGAGACGAAATGGTGTAAAACAAAGTTAGAAGATCATCTTTTTGCTTTAGTTTGCTGCATTATAAGAAAGCCCTCTGTAAAGCTAGAACATCTTTCTATTCATCACTGATTAAAGAAAATAAGAACAACCCAAGGTTTCTCTTCAGCACTGTAGCCAGGCTGACAAAAAATCAGAGCGCTGTTGACTCAACCGTTCCTTTAATGTTAACTAGTAATGACTTCATGAACTTCTTCACAAATAAAATTTGAACCATTAGAGAGAAAAAATACTCATAATCATCTCACAGATGTAACATTATCTACAGCAACTTTCAGTGCCATTAATATTCATATAGAGTCTTTTTCTCCAGTTGGTCTTTCTGAGTTAACTTCAGTAACTGCTTCCTCAAACCATCAACGTGTCTTTTAGACCCCATTCCTACAAGACTGCACAAAGAAGTCCTGCCATTAATTAATGCTTCAATCTTAAACATGATCAACCTGTCTCTAGTAATCGGCTATGTACCACAGGCCTTCAAGCTGGCAGTAGTTAAACAGTTACTTAAAAAGCCTTCTCTTGACCCAGCAATCTTTGCTAATTAGTCTTAGCTTTCTTTCATGTCAAACATTCTTGAAAGAGTAGTTGTCAAACAGCTAACAGATCATCTGCAGAGGAATGGCTTATTTGAAGAGTTTCAGTCATGTCTCAGAGCTCATCACAGCACAGAAACAGAATCTGCTTATAGCCTCCAGTGTTGGGGAGTAATGCAATACATGTACCGGCAACGAAGAACAGAGGTAACCACGCACTAAATATACACACAAGGTAACAAGAAAATGGCAGACAGGAGGGAGACACAGCTGAACCTAATTAGACAAGACAACAGTGATGCAAAACCCAAAACACTGAACACTGGACGTGGGTGTTTTAAAAGAGGTAAAAGAGGAAATACAAGACAGAAAGCCACAATTCCCAGAATAAAACTTAAAACAAAAACAGAAAACACTGGGTCGCAGTGTAACTGCTGAAGCTCTACTCTGAGCAGTGGTCAGGGTCAAGTGATGTTTCCAGTAAATCAGGTTATAATGTTTGGCTTTCTGAGTCAAGGTGAGAGTTTTTTTATTTGTTTGTTTTTAATTCTGTTTGTGCTGCTCATGTTTCTCTGATTTAACCTGATACATTTTCTGTTGTTTTTTCCTCAAGATTCACATCATTTTAGTCCTCATTTCAAAGTCATTTGCCAAAAGTTTTCTAACTCTGTTAAGCCAAGCCTGTAAGGGACTGTGACCATCAGCACCACAGGGAGTTGCTGGACTTACTACCTTTAGAAACCTGGACAGCCTCCCAAACTCAGGAACTCCATCTTGACTCCAAGGCAGTAGATCTGGTTCTCAGTACACTTTATCCACCAGTGATCTTCAGGCAGTAGATGCTGCAGATTATTACTGTGGGTTACCATGGTAGTGAAGTGTTTACACAATGATTCATGGCTGCATAAAAAATTTCTTCACTTTGGCTGAAGGCTGCGGGTGTAGAGTTTTTTAACTGCAATGAGAATAACTAGTCTCTCTCTCTCTCTCTCTCTCTCTCTCACACACACACACACACACACACACACACACGCACGCACACACATGCGCGCGCACACACACACACACACACACACACACACACACACACACACACACACACACACACACACACACACACCACTACACAGGGAAACAAGGGACAGCAGTACAATAGAAAAATGTATTTGGTTAATTTTATTAATTTGATTAGTAAAATTTTAATATTAATTCTACAGTTTGCCAGAAGGCCACGAAGGGAAGCAAGAGAACATGTGTTGTTCTTTGATGATACTTTGAGTCAGATTTTTGCAGTATTAATTCCTTGAGAAAACCAGACTGGATTGGCTTAGAGGCTCAAAATCCAAGTCTTAGTCAAAAAACTTGCACAGAAAATTCATCTAGTCATCAAAACCAAATATTGAACCCAGACCCTGTACACAGTTTTTAACTTAATCAGCTACTTTGATTTGAACTAAACAATGATTGCATTCCATACATGAAAATGTGGTTTGTATTTGTTTTTTCAGTTTCCTACCACAGGGTTGGAATCAGGTGTTAAAGTTGGATTTGGGAGGTGGAAAGTTCAGCTGTAGCAGGGCAGCAGCGACTTTACATTTTGCAACATATAAGACCATATTACATTCGTGATGGAAAATTTTCCAACTCTTCACCAGTACAAAGCTGGATTTTAGTTGGTATCTTTATCTTTTGTTTCAAAGGTCAACAGCAATCGCTGACTTTGCACACAAATAAGCCTTTAAAAGCTTCTCCCCAAGAACAAAACAAAAGTGATTTTTCTTAAGCTGTGATTTTATTTTGTGATTTTTACTTTTATTACACCCTTTTTTAAAGTCAACATGGATAATATTAGCTGATAAACTTAGCATGCACATCATTAGAAAGTCAAATGTTTGCAGAAATATCGCAACAGCAGAAACATGTAGCTTCATCAAAATATAAAACACATCATATGCAGACAGGAAGTGTTGCTGAAGCTCTACTCTGAGCAGTGGTCAGGGTCCAGGCTTTGAATGACGGGGCTCTGTCCACTCAGGCTGGCCTCACAGCTCACTGAGCCCGCCTTCTTCCACTGGTCTGCAGAGAGACTCAGGGTGCTGCTCCAGCTGTAGCGGCCATCTGTCCCCAAGACCTCCAGGCTGGTTGAAACCCCTGAGGATGTGCTGGTGCTCCCCACCTTCCAGCCCAAATTCCAGTTTGAGGGGAAGCCCCCGGTGGCCAAACACACCACAGTGGCACTACTCTGTTTGTCTTCCTCTTTGGATGGAGGGAGGACAGTAAGGGTGGGCCTCACCACACCCGCTGGAGGAGAAAAGGTTGAAGATAACCGAAAAAAGAGATACAAATGTACAAACATAGGAATAAATATATATTTAGTGATTATTGATCAAACCTTTATTATTTCATGATGTTTTACAGTTAATAACTTGACCCTGTGATAATTTTCTTATTTGAAACTGACAAAGCTAAAGCACTCATGAGAATACAGTTAAAACTTCACATCTGTTTCTTTCACTTCCTTTAAACTTCATTTGAAATTGATCAACCATGAACACAAAATTGATCTAAATATACTGAGTTAATTTCTTTTTTCTAATATAAGTCGACAAAACATAATTCAATATTTGTTTTTATTTTATAATTCATGAGTAAAAATACATTTTAAATCAAAGTCAGCTAAAACGTCACTATCACAGATTTTATTATTGTAACCGGATAATATTTAAAGTGAAATGAACCCAAAAAACCATCAAAATTTGTTTTCTGTAAGTTCAGTTCCTTAAAAGACCGAATGAATATTGATTTAAGAAAAGTTTCTTTCAAAATGTTGCCATGACATTAATAATAATCATTGAATTTAATCAAAGTTCTGTTTAATAGATTGATTTAAATGCTTAATAAATACTATGTTTATCAAAAATTACGAATTTCTGGTACTTACAGCCAACGATGAGTTTGGTTCCTCCACCAAAAGTGTACCACGGTGATACAAACTCATTAAGTGGCCGTACAAAAACCTCCTGCACTCTGAACAAACCTCTAACCACTGAAAATGAACCTTTTTTTCAAGTAAAACATCACAGTACACCTGATTAAATGCAGAAGATGATTTGACTAAAGTGACTTAAAATTATTTAATGAATTTAAATCATAATTGTCATTACTGTATTTTGAGTATTAAGAACTGAACGACAAAACGGAATTTTCACATTACACATATAAATTTTTTAAATCACACAAAACACTGTTTAAAACAGCAACCAGAAATGCCTCAAAAAAGCATGAATTGTGAAACTATGACAATATACTTAAGAACGTTATACAGGTATATTGTATTTATGATATCAAAATCAAAAATGAGCATACAGACCAGAGTGCCATTTTAATCCAGGTGTTAAAAATACGTAAATATGTTTCCAAATATGTTTTTCTCTATGGCATAAAATTATTAATGGTATTAATTCAATCAATTATTCTTCTGACTTTGTGCCTACGTTGCCTTCAGTGTGTTGAGAGCAGAGAAATGATTTCCATAGAGAGGAGGCTTTGCATCATCAGCTGATCCTCCAGAGAACTGAGAAGGTTTATAGTCCTGTGACTTCAACACTGCAGGACTCACATCTGTCAGTCAACACAGCAGAAAGCACAACCACCATGACTCTCATCACCATCCTCATCTGGACGCTGACCTGCTGCTGTTTTACAGGTTCATTCACTCAGCAACATTTCCAACATGATGTGCTGCTTTTTCTCTCATTGATTTCTGCTGATAAATGAATGATTTGTTTTTGTCTGCAGGAAGCAGCGGTCAGGTGACTGTGACTCAACCTCCAGTAGTGACATCTACTCCTGGAAACACTGTCACTCTGACCTGTAGGACCAGCCAAGCTGTTTACAGATTTGATGATGGTGATGATGCTATGTACTGGTATCAGCAGAAATCTGGACAGGCTCCAAAGCTCCTAATAAAATGGGCAAAAACACTTGAGTCAGGAACACCAACTCGATTTAGTGGCAGTGGAAGCAGCTCTGACTTCTCTATGACCATCAGTGGAGTTCATGCTGAAGATGCAGCAGTTTACTACTGTCAGAGTGCCCATGAAATAAACAGTGCTGATGTGTTCACACAGTGATTTGTACTCGTACAAAAACCTCCCTCAGTCAGACTGCAGAGACACTGAGCTGTTACAGCAGAAACTGACTGCAGCTGCTGAAGAGGAAGAAACTCTGACACAGACCAGTGAACACAGTAACCTCACCAAGCACTAAATACTCATCTACACTTCTTTTGGGGAATTCTGAAATATTCACTCTCTTTTATCATCTTCAATGCCCTGTACCAACATAGAGCAGGGCAGCTACCTGAACACTGCTCCAACAGAGGTCGATCATCTTGTTAACAATTTTGCCTCCTCACTAAGTATGACTCTGGTTACTGTAGCTCATGAGAAAAAGAGATCCTCAAATCAAAAGTACTTGACTCTGTGGTATAACTCTCAAACACGCACCTTAAAGCAGATAACTTATAAGCTGGAGACGAAATGGCGTAAAACAAAGTTAGAAGATCATCTTTTTGCTTTAGTTTGCTGCATTATAAGAAAGCCCTCTGTAAAGCTAGAACATCTTTCTATTCATCACTGATTAAAGAAAATAAGAACAACCCAAGGTTTCTCTTCAGCACTGTAGCCAGGCTGACAAAAAATCAGAGCTCTTTTGACTCAACCGTTCCTTTAATGTTAACTAGAAATGACTTCATGAACTTCTTCACAAATAAAATTTGAACCATTAGAGAAAAAATACTCATAATTGTCTCACAGATGTAACATTATCTACAGCAACTTTCAGTGCCATTAATATTCATATAGAGTCTTTTTCTCCAGTTGGTCTTTCTGAGTTAACTTCAGTAACTGCTTCCTCAAACCATCAACGTGTCTTTTAGACCCCATTCCTACAAGACTGCGCAAAGAAGTCCTGCCATTAATTAATGCTTCAATCTTAAACATGATCAACCTGTCTCTAGTAATCGGCTATGTACCACAGGCCTTCAAGCTGGCAGTAGTTAAACAGTTACTTAAAAAGCCTTCTCTTGACCCAGCAGTCTTAGCTAATTAGTCTTAGCTTTCTTTCATGTCAAACATTCTTGAAAGAGTAGTTGTCAAACAGCTAACAGATCATCTGCAGAGGAATGGCTTATTTGAAGAGTTTCAGTCATGTTTCAGAGCTCATCACAGCACAGAAACAGAATCTGCTTATAGCCTCCAGTGTTGGGGAGTAACGGAATACATGTACCGGCAACGAAGAACAGAGGTAACCACGCACTAAATATACACACAAAAGTAACAAGAAAATGGCAGACAGGAGGGAGACACAGCTGAACCTAATTAGACAAGACAACAGTGATGCAAAACCCAAAACACTGAACACTGGACGTGGGTGTTTTAAAAGAGGTAAAAGAGGAAATACAAGACAGAAAGCCACAATTCCCAGAATAAAACTTAAAACAAAAACAGAAAACACTGGGTCGCAGTGTAACTGCTGAAGCTCTACTCTGAGCAGTGGTCAGGGTCAAGTGATGTTTCCAGTAACTCAGGTTATAATGTTTGGCTTTCTGAGTCAAGGTGAGAGTTTTTTTATTTGTTTGTTTTTAATTCTGTTTGTGCTGCTCATGTTTCTCTGATTTAACCTGATACATTTTCTGTTGTTTTTTCCTCAAGATTCACATCATTTTAGTCCTCATTTCAAAGTCATTTGCCAAAAGTTTTCTGACTCTGTTAAGCCAAGCCTGTAAGGGACTGTGACCATCAGCACCACAGGGAGTTGCTGGACTTAGTACCTTTAGAAACCTGGACAGCCTCCCAAACTCAGGAACTCCGTCTTGACTCCAAGGCAGTAGGTCTGGTTCTCAGTACACTTTATCCACCAGTGATCTTCAGGCAGTAGATGCTGCAGATTATTACTGTGGGTTACCATGGTAGTGAAGTGTTTACACAATGATTCATGGCTGCATAAAAAATTTCTTCACTTTGGCTGAAGGCTGCAGGTGTAGAGTTTTCAACTGCAATGAGAATAACTAGTCTCTCTCTCTCTCTCTCTCTCTCTCTCTCTCTCTCTCTCTCTCTCTCTCTCTCTCTTTCTCTCTCTCTCTCTCTCACACACACACACACACACACACACACACACACACACACACACACACACACACACAAACAGGTATTTGTTTGTAGGTTCTGTTTTGAATGCTTGCTGTGCTTCACTGATCCTAAACCAGTTTAAGAAGAACCAGCGGGAAACATCTGTGCAGAGTCTCTGACAGTGAGATTTATCATAATGATGATGATGTTACTGACTTCACTGCTGATCACAATCATGCTCAGACTTCAAGGTGATGAGTGATGTGGTTCTGTTATATTCTCTGTTATGTTGTACTTTACATCACACTGTCATTTTAACAAAGTAACATATTTTAATTTCCAGGATCAGATGCCAGTTCATCTGTGACTCAGTCTCCTGTGTTTAAAGCTGCTGCTTTGGGGGAGACGGTCTCTCTGAGCTGTACAGCCAGTGAAGGAGTTGATAATGATCTCAGCTGGTATCTACAGAAACCTGGACAGCCTCCCAAACTGCTGTTTTACCAAATCAGCAGCCGTGAATCTGATACTCCGAGTCATTTCAGCAGCAGTGGATCTGAGCCTGAGTTCACTTTGACAATCAATGGAGTTCAGGCTGCAGATGCAGGAGATTACTACTGTATGGGAGCATATACAGGCCCAGAGTTCACACAGTGATACAGAGTCGTACAAAAACCTCCCTCAGTTACTATTTGCAGTGTTGCAGCTGTGAGCTTCTGATACAGACTCTGACATGCATCATTGGTTCACTGAGTCCACTTTCAGAGGTGGAAACTAAAATATGTATTCATTCCTGATCACATCATTAAGAAGATTTTAAATTAAGTAACACTGTTTAGAATCTGCAACATATTATGCTTATCTCACTACATTTTGTATTACTTCTAATTTGCTGTGGATAATAAGGTAATATGAAAATAATTTTGTTTATACAGTACATTTTAAATCACAAAGTTATAGGGTGCTTCACATTTTAAATAAAATCAACTTATAAGAAATACTTTTTTATATCACAGCATACATAAATACATATTTAAAACTAATTGGTGACAACAAGGTCAAAATTAAACCGCCACATGATCGGGATAACGAAAACTAGCAAAAATTGCAGAAAAATGTATTTGGTTAATTTTATTAATTTGATTAGTAAAATTTTAATATTAATTCTACAGTTTGCCAGAAGGCCACGAAGGGAAGCAAGAGAACATGTGTTGTTCTTTGATGATACTTTGAGTCAGATTTTTGCAGTATTAATTCCTTGAGAAAACCAGACTGGATTGGCTTAGAGGCTCAAAATCCAAGTCTTAGTCAAAAAACTTGCACAGAAAATTCATCTAGTCATCAAAACCAAATATTGAACCCAGACCCTGTACACAGTTTTTAACTTAATCAGCTACTTTGATTTGAACTAAACAATGATTGCATTCCATACATGAAAATGTTGTTTGTATTTGTTTTTTCAGTTTCCTACCACAGGGTTGGAATCAGGTGTTAAAGTTGGATTTGGGAGGTGGAAAGTTCAGCTGTAGCAGGGCAGCAGCGACTTTACATTTTGCAACATATAAGACCATATTACATTCGTGATGGAAAATTTTCCAACTCTTCACCAGTATAAAGCTGGATTTTAGTTGGTATCTTTATCTTTTGTTTCAAAGGTCAACAGCAATCGCTGACTTTGCACACAAATAAGCCTTTAAAAGCTTCTCCCCAAGAACAAAACAAAAGTGATTTTTCTTAAGCTGTGATTTTATTTTGTGATTTTTACTTTTATTACACCCTTTTTTAAAGTCAACATGGATAATATTAGCTGATAAACTTAGCATGCACATCATTAGAAAGTCAAATGTTTGCAGAAATATCGCAACAGCAGAAACATGTAGCTTCATCAAAATATAAAACACATCATATGCAGACAGGAAGTGTTGCTGAAGCTCTACTCTGAGCAGTGGTCAGGGTCCAGGGTTTGAGTGACGGGACTCTGTCCACTCAGGCTGGCCTCACAGCTCACTGAGCCCGCCTTCTTCCACTGGTCTGCGGAGAGGCTCAGGGTGCTGCTCCAGCTGTAGCGGCCATCTGTCCCCAAGACCTCCAGGCTGGTTGAAACCCCTGAGGATGTGCTGGTGCTCCCCACCTTCCAGCCCAAATTCCAGTTTGAGGGGAAGCCCCCGGTGGCCAAACACACCACAGTGGCACTACTCTGTTTGTCTTCCTCTTTGGAGGGAGGGAGGACAGTGAGGGTGGGCCTCACCACACCCGCTGGAGGAGAAAAGGTTGAAGACAACCGAAAAAAGAGATACAAATGTACAAACATAGGAATAAATATATATTTAGTGATTATTGATCAAACCTTTATTATTTCAGTATGTTTTACAGTTAATAACTTGACCCTGTGATAATTTTCTTATTTGAAACTGACAAAGCTAAAGCACTCATGAGAATACAGTTAAAACTTCACATCTGTTTCTTTCACTTCCTTTAAACTTCATTTAAAATTGATCAACCATGAACACAAAATTGATCTAAATATACTGAGTTAATTTCCTTTTTCTAATATAAGTCGACAAAACATAATTCAATATTTGTTTTTATTTTATAATTCCTGAGTAAAAATACATTTTAAATCAAAGTCAGCTAAAACGTCACTATCACAGATTTTATTATTGTAACCGGATAATATTTAAAGTGAAATGAACCCAAAAAACCATCAAAATTTGTTTTCTGTAAGTTCAGTTCCTTAAAAGACCGAATGAATATTGATTAAAGAAAAGTTTCTTCCAAAATGTTGCCATGACATTAATAATAATCACTGAATTTAATCGAAGTTCTGTTTAATAGATTGATTTAAATGCTTAATAAATACTATGTTTATCAAAAATTACGAATTTCTGGTACTTACAGCCAACGATGAGTTTGGTTCCTCCACCAAAAGTCCACCACAGTGATACAAACTCATTAAGTGGCCGTACAAAAACCTCCTGCACTCTGAACAAACCTCTAACCACTGAAAATGAACCTTTTTTTCAAGTAAAACATCACAGTACACCTGATTAAATGCAGAAGATGATTTGACTAAAGTGACTTAAAATTATTTAATGAATTTAAATCATAATTGTCATTACTGTATTTTGAGTATTAAGAACTGAACGACAAAACGGAATTTTCACATTACACATATAAATTTTTTAAAACACACAAAACACTGTTTAAAACAGCAACCAGAAATGCCTCAAAAAAGCATGAATTGTGAAACTATGACAATATACTTAAGAACGTTATACAGGTATATTGTATTTATGATATCAAAATCAAAAATGAGCATACAGACCAGAGTGCCATTTTAATCCAGGTGTTAAAAATACGTAAATATGTTTCCAAATATGTTTTTCTCTATGGCATAAAATTATTAATGGTATTAATTCAATCAATTATTCTTCTGACTTTGTGCCTACGTTGCCCTCAGTGTGTTGAGAGCAGAGAAATCATTTCCATAGAGAGGAGGCTTTGCATCATCAGCTGATCCTCCAGAGAACTGAGAAGGTTTATAGTCCTGTGACTTCAACACTGCAGGACTCACATCTGTCAGTCAACACAGCAGAAAGCACAACCACCATGACTCTCATCACCATCCTCATCTGGACGCTGACCTGCTGCTGTTTTACAGGTTCATTCACTCAGCAACATTTCCAACATGATGTGCTGCTTTTTCTCTCATTGATTTCTGCTGATAAATGAATGATTTGTTTTTGTCTGCAGGATGCAGCGGTCAGGTGACTGTGACTCAACCTCCAGTAGTGACATTTACTCCTGGAAACACTGTCACTCTGACCTGTAGGACCAACCCAGCTGTTTACAGATGGTCTGATGGTGATGAGGGTATGTACTGGTATCAACAGAAGTCTGGACAGACTCCAAAGCTCCTGATAAGATATGCGAAAAAGCTTCAGTCAGGAACACCAACTCGATTTAGTGGCAGTGGAAGCAGCTCTGACTTCTCTATGACCATCAGTGGAGTTCAGGCTGAAGATGCAGCAGTTTACTACTGTCAGAGTTTCCATGAAATAAACAGTGCTTATGTGTTCACACAGTGTTTTGTAGTTGTACAAAAACCTCCCTCAGTCAGACTGCAGAGAAACTGAGCTGTTACAGCAGGAACTGACTGCAGCTGCTGAAGAGGAAGAAACTCTGACACAGACCAGTGAACACAGAGCTGACAGTAACCTCACCAAGCACTAAATACTCATCTACACTTCTTTTGGGGAATTCTGAAATATCCACTCCCTTTTATCATCTTCAATGCCCTGTACCAACATAGAGCAGGGCAGCTATCTGAACACTGCTCCAACAGAGGTCGATCATCTTGTTAATAATTTTGCCTCCTCACTAAGTATGACTCTGGTTACTGTAGCTCATGAGAAAAAGAGATCCTCAAATCAAAAGTACTTGACTCTGTGGTATAACTCTCAAACACGCACCTTAAAGCAGATAACTTATAAGCTGGAAACAAAATGGCGTAAAACAAAGTTAGAAGATCATCTTTTTGCTTTAGTTTGCTGCATTATAAGAAAGCCCTCTGTCAAGCTAGAACATCTTTCTATTCATCACTGATTAAAGAAAATAAGAACAACCCAAGGTTTCTCTTCAGCACTGTAGCCAGGTTGACAAAAAATCAGAGCTCTTTTGACTCAACCGTTCCTTTAATGTTAACTAGTAATGACTTCATGAACTTCTTCACAAATAAAATTTGAACCATTAGAGAGAGAAAATACTCATAATCGTCTCACAGATGTAACATTATCTACAGCAACTTTCAGTGCCATTAATATTCATATAGAGTCTTTTTCTCCAGTTGGTCTTTCTGAGTTAACTTCAGTAACTGCTTCCTCAAACCATCAACGTGTCTTTTAGACCCCATTCCTACAAGACTGCGCAAAGAAGTCCTGCCATTAATTAATGCTTCAATCTTAAACATGATCAACCTGTCTCTAGTAATCGGCTATGTACCACAGGCCTTCAAGCTGGCAGTAGTTAAACAGTTACTTAAAAAGCCTTCTCTTGACCCAGCAGTCTTTGCCAGTTAGTCTTAGCTTTCTTTCATGTCAAACATTCTTGAAAGAGTAGTTGTCAAACAGCTAACAGATCATCTGCAGAGGAATGGCTTATTTGAAGAGTTTCAGTCATGTTTCAGAGCTCATCACAGCACAGAAACAGAATCTGCTTATAGCCTCCAGTGTTGGGGAGTAACGGAATACATGTACCGGCAACGAAGAACAGAGGTAACCACGCACTAAATATAATAATAATAATGATAATGGATTGGATTTATATAGCGCTTTTCAAGGCACCCAAAGCGCTTTACAATGCCACTATTCATTCACTCTCGCATTCACACACTGGTGGAGGCAAGCTACGGTTTGTATACACACAAAAGTAACAAGAAAATGGCAGACAGGAGGGAGACACAGCTGACCCTAATTAGACAAGACAACAGTGATGCAAAACCCAAAACACTGAACACTGGACGTGGGTGTTTTAAAAGAGGTAAAAGAGGAAATACAAGACAGAAAGCCACAATTCCCAGAATAAAACTTAAAACAAAAACAGAAAACACTGGGTCGCAGTGTAACTGCTGAAGCTCTACTCTGAGCAGTGGTCAGGGTCAAGTGATGTTTCCAGTAACTCAGGTTATAATGTTTGGCTTTCTGAGTCAAGGTGAGAGTTTTTTTATTTGTTTGTTTTTAATTCTGTTTGTGCTGCTCATCTTTCTCTGATTTAACCTGATACATTTTCTGTTGTTTTTTCCTCAAGATTCACATCATTTTAGTCCTCATTTCAAAGTCATTTGCCAAAAGTTTTCTAACTCTGTTAAGCCAAGCCTGTAAGGGACTGTGACCGTCAGCACCACAGGGAGTTGCTGGACTTAGTACCTTTAGAAACCTGGACAGCCTCCCAAACTCAGGAACTCCATCTTGACTCCAAGGCAGTAGATCTGGTTCTCAGTACACTTTATCCACCAGTGATCTTCAGGCAGTAGATGCTGCAGATTATTACTGTGGGTTACCATGGTAGTGAAGTGTTTACACAATGATTCATGGCTGCATAAAAAATTTCTTCACTTTGGCTGAAGGCTGCAGGTGTAGAGTTTTTTAACTGCAATGAGAATAACTAGTCTCTCTCTCTCTCTCTCACTCACACACACACATGCACACGCACACATGCACACACGCACACACACACACACACATGCACACACACACACAAACACACACACACAAACAGGTATTTGTTTGTAGGTTCTGTTTTGAATGCTTGCTGCGCTTCACTGATCCTAAACCAGTTTAAGAAGAACCAGCGGGAAACATCTGTGCAGAGTCTCTGACAGTGAGATTTTTCATAATGATGATGATGTTACTGACTTCACTGCTGATCACAATCATGCTCAGACTTCAAGGTGATGAGTGATGTGGTTCTGTTATATTCTCTGTTATGTTGTACTTTACATCACACTGTCATTTTAACAAAGTAACATATTTTAATTTCCAGGATCAGATGCCAGTTCATCTGTGACTCAGTCTCCTGTGTTTAAAGCTGCTGCTTTGGGGGAGACGGTCTCTCTGAGCTGTACAGCCAGTAAAGGAGTTGATGATGATCTCAGCTGGTATCTACAGAAACCTGGACAGCCTCCCAAACTGCTGTTTTACCAAATCAGCAGCCGTGAATCTGGTACTCCGAGTCATTTCAGCAGCAGTGGATCTGAGCCTGAGTTCACTCTCACAATCAATGGAGTTCAGGCTGCAGATGCAGGAGATTACTACTGTATGGGAGCATATGTAGGACAGCGCACACAGTGTTACAGAGTCGTACAAAAACCTCCCTCAGTTACTATTTGCAGTGTTGCAGCTGTGAGCTTCTGATACAGACTCTGACATGCATCACTGGTTCACTGAGTCCACTTTCAGAGGTGGAAACTAAAATATGTATTCATTCCTGATCACATCATTAAGAAGATTTTAAATTAAGTAACACTGTTTAGAATCTGCAACATATTATGCTTATCTCACTACATTTTGTATTACTTCTAATTTGCTGTGGATAATAAGGTAATATGAAAATAATTTTGTTTATACAGTACATTTTAAATCACAAAGTTATAGGGTGCTTCACATTTTAAATAAAATCAAATTATAAGAAATACTTTTTTATATCACAGCATACATAAATACATATTTAAAACTAATTGGTGACAACAAGGTCAAAATTAAACCGCCACATGATCGGGATAACGAAAACTAGCAAAAATTGCAGAAAAATGTATTTGGTTAATTTTATTAATTTGATTAGTAAAATTTTAATATTAATTCTACAGTTTGCCAGAAGGCCACGAAGGGAAGCAAGAGAACATGTGTTGTTCTTTGATGATACTTTGAGTCAGATTTTTGCAGTATTAATTCCTTGAGAAAACCAGACTGGATGGGCTTAGAGGCTCAAAATCCAAGTCTTAGTCAAAAAACTTGCACAGAAAATTCATCTAGTCATCAAAACCAAATATTGAACCCAGACCCTGTACACAGTTTTTAACTTAATCAGCTACTTTGATTTGAACTTAACAATGATTGCATTCCATACATGAAAATGTTGTTTGTATTTGTTTTTTCAGTTTCCTACCACAGGGTTGGAATCAGGTGTTAAAGTTGGATTTGGGAGGTGGAAAGTTCAGCTGTAGCAGGGCAGCAGCGACTTTACATTTTGCAACATATAAGACCATATTACATTCGTGATGGAAAATTTTCCAACTCTTCACCAGTATAAAGCTGGATTTTAGTTGGTATCTTTATCTTTTGTTTCAAAGGTCAACAGCAATCGCTGACTTTGCACACAAATAAGCCTTTAAAAGCTTCTCCCCAAGAACAAAACAAAAGTGATTTTTCTTAAGCTGTGATTTTATTTTGTGATTTTTACTTTTATTACACCCTTTTTTAAAGTCGACATGGATAATATTAGCTGATAAACTTAGCATGCACATCATTAGAAAGTCAAATGTTTGCAGAAATATCGCAACAGCAGAAACATATAAAACACATCATATGCAGACAGGAAGTGTTGCTGAAGCTCTACTCTGAGCAGTGGTCAGGGTCCAGGGTTTGAGTGACGGGGCTCTGTCCACTCAGACTGGCCTCACAGCTCACTGAGCCCGCCTTCTTCCACTGGTCTGCAGAGAGGCTCAGGGTGCTGCTCCAGCTGTAGCGGCCGTCTGTCCCCAAGACTTCCAGGCTGGTTGACACCCCTGAGGATGTGCTGGTGCTCCCCACCTTCCAGCCCAAATTCCAGTTTGAGGGGAAGCCCCCGGTGGCCAAACACACCACAGTGGCACTACTCTGTTTGTCTTCCTCTTTGGATGGAGGGAGGACAGTGAGGGTGGGCCTCACCACACCCGCTGGAGGAGAAAAGGTTGAAGATAACCGAAAAAAGAGATACAAATGTACAAACATAGGAATAAATATATATTTAGTGATTATTGATCAAACCTTTATTATTTCATGATGTTTTACAGTTAATAACTTGACCCTGTGATAATTTTCTTATTTGAAACTGACAAAGCTAAAGCACTCATGAGAATACAGTTAAAACTTCACATCTGTTTCTTTCACTTCCTTTAAACTTCATTTAAAATTGATCAACCATGAACACAAAATTGATCTAAATATACTGAGTTAATTTCCTTTTTCTAATATAAGTCGACAAAACATAATTCAATATTTGTTTTTATTTTATAATTCCTGAGTAAAAATACATTTTAAATCAAAGTCAGCTAAAACGTCACTATCACAGATTTTATTATTGTAACCGGATAATATTTAAAGTGAAATGAACCCAAAAAACCATCAAAATTTGTTTTCTGTAAGTTCAGTTCCTTAAAAGACCGAATGAATATTGATTAAAGAAAAGTTTCTTCCAAAATGTTGCCATGACATTAATAATAATCACTGAATTTAATCGAAGTTCTGTTTAATAGATTGATTTAAATGCTTAATAAATACTATGTTTATCAAAAATGACAAATTTCTGGTACTTACAGCCAACGATGAGTTTGGTTCCTCCACCAAAAGTGTACCACGGTGATACAAACTCATTAAGTGGCCGTACAAAAACCTCCTGCACTCTGAACAAACCTCTAACCACTGAAAATGAACCTTTTTTTCAAGTAAAACATCACAGTACACCTGATTAAATGCAGAAGATGATTTGACTAAAGTGACTAAAAATTATTTAATGAATTTAAATCATAATTGTCATTACTGTATTTTGAGTATTAAGAACTGAACGACAAAACGGAATTTTCACATTACACATATAAATTTTTTAAAACACACAAAACACTGTTTAAAACAGCAACCAGAAATGCCTCAAAAAAGCATGAATTGTGAAACTATGACAATATACTTAAGAACGTTATACAGGTATATTGTATTTATGATATCAAAATCAAAAATGAGCATACAGACCAGAGTGCCATTTTAATCCAGGTGTTAAAAATACGTAAATATGTTTCCAAATATGTTTTTCTCTATGGCATAAAATTATTAATGGTATTAATTCAATCAATTATTCTTCTGACTTTGTGCCTACGTTGCCTTCAGTGTGTTGAGAGCAGAGAAATCATTTCCATAGAGAGGAGGCTTTGCATCATCAGCTGATCCTCCAGAGAACTGAGAAGGTTTATAGTCCTGTGACTTCAACACTGCAGGACTCACATCTGTCAGTCAACACAGCAGAAAGCACAACCACCATGACTCTCATCACCATCCTCATCTGGACGCTGACCTGCTGCTGTTTTACAGGTTCATTCACTCAGCAACATTTCAACCATGATGTGCTGCTTTTTCTCTCATTGATTTCTGCTGATAAATGAATGATTTGTTTTTGTCTGCAGGATGCAGCGGTCAGGTGACTGTGACTCAACCTCCAGTAGAAACATTTACTCCTGGAAACACTGTCACTCTGACCTGCAACACCAATCCAAAAGTTCATACCTGGACAGATGGAGGTAGCAGAGTACACTGGTATCAACAAAAACCTGGACAAGCACCAAAACTTCTTATTTACAATGGTATAAACAAACCATCCAGTGGTGGAGTTCCAGCTCGATTCAGCGGAAAAGGGAATGGTATTGATGCTGCTCTGACCATCAGCGAAGTTCAGGCTGAAGATGCAGCAGTTTACTACTGTCAGAGTTACCACAGCGGTGGGGTGTTCACACAGTGATTTGTAGTCATACAAAAACCTCCTTCAGTTAAACTGCGAATATACTAAGCTGTTGCAGCAGGAACTGACTGCAGCTGCTGAAAGAAACTCTGACACAGACCACTGAACACAGAGCTGATGAGTGCTCAAAGACTTTAAGCAAGCAATAATAATCATTATTTACTATATTTCTGAAGTGTAATTTATATAAAGATATTTTGAAGAATTAAAGACACCACATAACTAATTTTATGTTCCCATTTAATCAGTACAAAATTAAACAATTCTTACTCGAGTACACATTTCAGTTATTATAACTGAAAACAAAAACATTTTCCACTATCAAATATCAACAGATATAAAAGATGTGGCAATCTAAATGTCACACTATTTCTTTTCACTGATTGGTTTAGGATTCCCAATAAAATAATAAAAATAAATAAATAAAACTCCACAGCCTCACACAGAAGACTCAGACATTTCTTTTTAATGCTTGTGAAAGATTTACAAGCAATACAGTTATAACCATCAAAATCTAGACTTAGTGAATCTGATAAATCTTTTTCTGTGAGGTTTCTAAAAATTTAAGAAAAAAATTACAATAACAAATTAATTTTCTATGTTAGGAAATACAGTAAAAATCCTTGGAATAACTTGGATGATCTAATAATATTTGACCCATTTCAAAGCATAATGCTTGTGTGCTTTCAATTCAAAGTTATTTCTTATTAAGATGCAACAAAAACTCAAGTATCACTGATCTTATGTAGGGTGTGAACAGTCTGATGTTATAAGAGTTTTCTGTGATTTTGGTTTTTAACAGGTTCATCAGGTCACTAATGTAACAAAGCTGAATAATTATTTCACTTTGCATTTCACACACAAATTTTCTCTCGTGCAAACACGATATTGGTTTGACTGTATGGGTTTTGTTTTGAATGATTGCCAGTTTTACCATTTTAAGAAAAGTTCATCTTTAATCATCAGTGATATACAGGCTGTAGATACTGGAGAGTGTTTTGCTGACTCTAACCTCACTAAGTACAAATTACAGATTTAGGTTGATTGATTGTATTACATGAATTTTGTCTGAATTTTGAAATAGGGATTTTAAAAATTCTTACACCAAGTTATGTTCTGTTCACATTTCCTGACAAAGGTGGCTGTTTAAATATAATAATGATAATAGTAATAATAATATTAAAGGTCATGTTACGTTTATAATGTAACATGACCTGTAAGATTGCTGATCATGCTAAAAGCATGTCCAACATGTTCCAGCAGTTCCACCATGACTCCCATCACCATCCTCATTCACACTCTGACTTACAACTGTTTAATAGATCAGAAATACTTTAAACACAGAAAATAATTTCATCACCAAAAACCCAGATTAGCGCTCATATAAATTCATAAATTTGCAGGCACTATGTTAGTCTTGCAGATATAAGCATATTTTTGGCGTTAAATAAAGACATAGTGCATTATCATTCATCACAATGTTCAGTCAAAATTTAATTTTACAAATTTGAGGCAAAAATGTAAGTGCATAAAATGAAATTGTATGCAGATACAAGTGCATCTATTTTCTTTTCCAATCCAGGGTGGTGAGGAAATGTTTGCAGAATATGCCTGCATTTGTAGCTGTAAAAAATACTTTTACAATTTTTACTAGTTGTTTGAGTTAGACCTACTCACCAATCACTGATCGTGCACTGTGGCACAATCAAAAATTAACTCTCACTTTGTCGTAATTTCGCTTAAATTCACAAGAGGGCAGTGTTGACGTAAGATAGGATTGCAAAGGGAAGGTAGGGGTCTGCTCGAAAAAGTAACGTTTTCCATTTGCGACACAGGTGAGTGCAGATATACGGAGGTGAAATACACCGAGCGTTACAAAAGCAAATGCACAGCGTGTGAGGTCTTGTGCAGGATTTCTTACTTGGAGTGTGTGACTGAACTGGTGATTCCACCAGAAGTTAAACAACCACAAAATATTTGCTGGAGGCTTAGTGGAGCTTCTATTACGTTTTTACAATAAAGAGGTTTCCGCGTTCTTACGGGAAGTTGATCTTTGGTCAGTGCGGAAGGGAAGTTTAACTAGTCTACGTTCTAACTAAGGTGCTTCCAGGCGCACGTCGTTTTATCAGATAGATTGTCCTTACTTTGCATAGACCCACAGAGGCTTCGCGATTCATTTATCATTATGTCATCTTTGCTTTAACGCATCCGCACTTGGCATCGATTACTGCGCACTCTCTTCTCTCGGCTTATATAGGCTACTCTGAAAATGAGTGATCCGAGAACAAACTGTTTAAAAACAGCACTTCAGTTGACTTCTCAACTAATGTTGGTAGGTGAGACTTTTTCAGCTTTGCTACAGTTTTTACTGTATTATCTTGTATTCTCCTTCCAATCATATTACCAAAATTAACTTTATTAGGGTGATTAATGGGGGTTTTTACTTTTGCCAAGTGTTGATTCTTACTTCTGTTTAAAATAGTAAATACAGTATTTTTTTTTAAAAAAAAAAGCTACTGATATAAAAGATGTTGTTTGCGATTTTACATGTAAACCTTAGTGCGGAGTCACATGTCACGCGACAGAGAAGGTCATGTGAGAAACAGGAACTACAGAAAAATCAGAGTAAGGGAGAGTGGAAGATTTATTATTATATTTCTTTTTATAATCATGCCTGTTAAAAAACGTATTTGTACATTTTAACAGTCCATGTTTACTTCCCTTTATTTTATTTTATTGTTACACAGTGCAAACCTATGATTAGTTCTGTGGTAACTGTATGAGTTTTTTTAACAAAGTTAGTAACATAAAAAACAAGCTACACACCTGAGAACAGTAGAAGGCAAGGCAAGGCAAGGCAAGTTTATTTGTATAGCACAATTCAACAACAAGGTGATTCAAAGTGCTTTACAGAGACATTAGAAACAAGAACAAATAAAAAGCATGATTTAAAATTGATTAAAACAAGCAAATAAACTAACTAACTAATTAACAAACAAACAAACAAACAAACAAACAAACAAACAACAGTATATAAAATCAAAACAGATAAAATCAGAACAGTAGATAAAATCAGTAGTTAAATGTAAGTTTTGAAATTTAAGCTTAAAGTGTGGATTTGGTGCTTTATTCAAATGCAGCTGAGAACAGGTGAGTCTTCAACCTGGATTTAAATAAACTGAGTGTTTCAGCTGATCTGAGGCTTTCTGGGAGTTTGTTCCAGATATAAGGAGCATAAAAGCTGAATGCAGCTTCTCCGTGTCTGGTTCTGACTCTGGGAACTGATAAAAGACCGGATCCAGATGACCTGAGGGATCTGGATGGTTCATACTGGGTCAGGAGGTCATTGATGTATTTTGGTCCTAAACCATTCAGAGCTTTATAGGCCAGCATCAGAACTTTAAAGTCTATCCTCTGACGGACAGGCAGCCAGTGTAAGGACCTCAGAGCTGGACTGATGTGGTCCACTTTTTTGGTCTTAGTGAGGACTCGAGCAGCAGAGTTCTGAATGAGCTGTAGTTGTCTGACTGATTTTTTAGGTAGACCTGTAAAGATGCTGTTACAGTAATCAAGCCTACTAAAGATGAATGCATGGACTAGTTTTTCCAGGTCCTGTTGAGACATCAGATCTTTTATCCTTGATATATTCTTGAGGTGATAGTAAGCTGACTTTGTTATTGTCTTAATGTGTTTTTCTAAGTTTAGGTCTGCATCCATCACTACACCCAAATTTCTCGCCTGGTTTGTGGTTTTTAGATGTATAGATTGAAGTTCTCTGGTGACCTGTAATCGTTTTTCTTTGGCGCCAAAGACTATTACCTCAGTTTTGTTTTTGTTTAGCTGGAGAAAATTGTGGCACAACCAGTCATTGATTTCCTCAATGCATTTACCAAGAGCCTGTACAGGGCCTCGGTCTCCTGGTGACATTGTGATATATATTTGTGTGTCATCTGCATAGCTGTGATAGTTTATTTTGTTGTTGTTTATAATCTGTGCCAGTGGGAGCATGTAGATGTTAAACAGAAGGGGTCCCAAGATGGAACCTTGGGGAACTCCACATGTGATACTTGTCTGCTCAGATGTGAAGTTACCTATTGATACAAAGTATTTCCTGTTTTCTATGTATGTTTTGAACCAGTTTAGTACAGTTCCTGAAAGACCTGTCCAGTTCTCCAGTCGTTTGAGTAATATGTTGTGGTCAACTGTATCAAATGCTGCACTGAGATCCAGTAAAACTAAGACTGACATTTTTCCACTGTCTGTATTCAGACATATGTCATTGAACACTTTGGTCAGAGCGGTTTCAGTGCTGTGATTCTGTCTAAAACCTGACTGGAAGGCATCGTAGCAGTTATTCTGTTTTAAGAAGTAACTGAGCTGTTGAGAAACTGCTTTTTCAATGATCTTACTTAAAAACGGGAGATTTGAGATCGGCCTGTAGTTGTTCATTTGTGTCTTGTCAAGATTGTCCTTTTTCAGTATAGGTTTGATTACAGCAGTTTTTAGTGGTTCTGGAAACACACCTGACATTAAGGAAAAGTTGACGATCTGTAACAGGTCTGACTCTAAAGTCTTTGAGACCTTTTTGAAAAAACTTGTTGGCAGGACATCTAAACAGCAGGAGGAGGAGTTCAGTTGACCTAAGATGTCCTCCAGGTCTTTGCTGTTAATAGGTTGAAACTGTTTCATGGTGTTTAAACAGTTTTTTGGTGGACACAGTACATATCCTGGATCTGCTGTTGATGTACCAATTGCTTGTCTAATTTTTTGGATTTTTTCAGTGAAGAAAGAACCAATGCTCTCCTCGTTCTTCAAATAATTCATTTTAAGCCATTCATATTTGAATTTTCCTCTGAATTTCCTGGACAAAAGAATAAGGAACATGTATAACTGCTGTGAGTTATTTTTTAAATTTGATCATACCTCTGTGATTTTCTTGAAACAGTGTTGAATTAAATTAACGCACAGTTATAACAGCTAGGGTAAGCCAACAGCAATGCATCAGTGGGTGGAAGGTTGCCAGCTGAATTCCAAGAACTATGATGTGAGGCATGTAGCCCAACTGGTGTAGTAACACTTCTGTAGCTGCTAGGTTAGAAAGCTTCCAGGTGAAAATAGGTTTGAACAAAGTATCTTGTAAAAGAAAGAGTTATTCTCTTTGGACACGTTGTTGTGTGTACGATGAAACCAGAAGAGTTGGCAGATATTGAGCTTAGCAAAGATGGCTTGGCAAAACAGGAGACCTCTTACTAAGTTATTGTCATAAAGAAAAGATGTGTGGTTATCTGTGGTGATAACCCATGAAGCTGTATATAGCATGTGTAAATATAACTTTTATAATTTCTTATTCTAATTTATCAGGCAGTGGGGATACTGGTGTGGCTGAATGGAGTTTACCTGCTGATAAAGTATGGAGAGAATAGCCGCTTTTTTTCAGAGTCCTACATGACCCTGACAGTTTTGGTCATAGTCACTAGTGCTGCGTTGCTATTGGTCACCGGATGCCTCGGCTCCTGGGTGAGCCTCAAGGATTCCATCTGTCTACAGGGACTGGTGAGGCTGTCAGTCTGTTTGTGACTGTGATTATCTCTATGTGTATGTAGTGTTTGGAGTTTACATAAAAAAGTGTTTTCTTCTCCAGTTTGTTTACCTCCTAGTTGTGGTCTTTTGTGTGAAAAGTACGGCTTCAGCACTGGCTTATTTCCACTCAGTGACGGTATGTAAGATTACTTAAAAATTAATAAGCATTGGACAATTGTGCTTTCATGATAAAAGAAGATTATTCTTGGGATAAAGAGGCATATGTGTTTTTGCTCCTTGTCTCTTCCAACTTTTTCTTTAGCTGGATACAGAGATGGCTCCCTTCAGTGGAGTGTTTGAGAACTACACCGGCAGCAGCGAGGACTCCAATTCTCGATCTGTGGATGCTATGCAAGAGGAGGTTTGTACTTTAATATGTCACATGGACATGACTATGAATCCCTACAAAAGCTTTTTTTTGTTGTTGTTGTTGTTGTTGTAAAACTTGTGTAGCTTGTGCAGCAGTAATACTAAAACAACAGCTATATCTTCTAAATAGATGATGTTTTAAAAATCAAAATATATAATCTTTCCTTAATGGAAATTTTCACTCAAGAGGATATTTAGGTATTGACTGAAAGCGTCCCATAAGATGCCTATAAAGTGCTATAATTTTCAGCCCTGATCTGCTTTACCTCATCCAGAAAAATCAGGCTTAAAGTAAGTTGTCCATAATACATGGACAAATGTATTATGGTCAGATATAATACATGATATATTAAGAAATTCTAATAAAAAACAAATCCTGTTCATACTCATGTCAATCAAATATAATATATGTACATTTTGACAGTTTCCACTGTCTTTTACTAACTTGTGGTGATTTTTTTTGGTCTCCGTTAGCTCAAATGTTGTGGTGTGAAGAACTACACGGACTGGCTGGAAACCACCTGGTTTAATAAAAGTGGAGGGCTCAGGTTTCCTTACAGTTGCTGCAACGTTACTTTCCCCACTTGTAATGGCACTGTTTACCAGCCATGGCAAATTTACACACAGGTAGACATGTGCATCCTGATAAATTCATCAAGCTTCTTCATGAAGGTTTGATTAGACCCATATGATTCTCTGATTTTCTTGTTCATTGACTCAATCTTTCAGGGCTGCCAAGAGGAGCTGTCGAAGGTCATACAGTTTGCGCTGAAAATGGACATGTGGAGCTCCCTATTAGTTTATGTGGTGGAGGTTTGAAAGACTTTAAACATTTCTGAACTGCATATTGTGTATACATTGCATATAAAATGCACACCTGAAAGAAAAATGAAACACTGGGAGACTGTTATCATGAGAGCAAGCTTTAATCTTATCTTTAATTTTAGTTTGGCCAAATATTTAGCACAATATCTAATATGTAAATTCAATTTTATTTATACAGCGCCAAATCACAACAACAGTCACCTCAAGGTGGTTTATATTGTAAGGGAGACACTATAATAATACATACAGAGAAAAACCGAACAATCATATGACCCCCTATGAGCAAGTACTTTGGCGACAGTGGGAAGGAAAGACTCCCTTTTAACAGGAAGAAACCTCCAGCAGGCCAGGCTCAGGGAAGGGTGGCCATCTTTCTTCCACATGCCTTGGAAGAGAAAAAGAGATTAATAACCAGTATGATGTCAGAAAATAGACAAATGCACAACAAAATTTCCAAAGCCTGGACTGACATATTGAATTGACCTATTTTGTCAAACAAAAAAATCTAAAATCCAACTCAATTAGTAGCAACCTTTTAACATTAAGGACTGTTTACAAAGATGTGCTGCCAGCTGGATGCCGAGTAAAGCTCAACAACTTTCAGGTCCTAAGCTTGTGACATTGGAAATAACATTTCACTGCGCACCATTATCACTGCCTGTGTGGAAGTCCATTTGACATATAGTGTTATTTATTCCATTGGCAAAATAAAAATGTTGTTTAAAGCAGTCGTTAAAAACATGAACAATAATTTGATAGTTTTTTATTAAAATCTTTAAAATGTGTCACATTTTAATGAATATTTAAACTTTTCACACTCCATTTTCTCTACATCATGTTAACTAAGGTGGTTAACAACATAAAAGCTCATCTGTTACAATGATGAATCCACCTAAACATCTTCTGCATCATGCAATTTATAAATGGTTTTACTTCATTTAGTGGTGTTAGATTGAGCTTTTAATCATAAATTCTTACACATGTTTAACACAGGCTGCAGAAGGTGATTATTTGCCAATAACCAAAATCCTGCTCTTTTTCTTTCTTCTCCTGCAGATTGGGTTGTTTGTGATGGTGAAACAGCTCATGAGAACAAATAGATCTACGAGGTACCAAGTACTGGAGAAAAACTAAAGATGCTCTAATGGATGGAAGATCACTACACTTTGAATAGATATAGTTCAAATGTCAAAACTATTGAGTCATTTGCCGGTACACTATGAAACATGTAAAACTGGAGAAAGTCGTTTTGTGTAATACATGTACAGATGTCTATTGTTATCACTGGATTGTCTGTCACCAAAAGACTGACAGTTTTTTGCAATAAACATTAGAATCAGAATACTTTAATAATCCCTAAAGAACTTATGTAATTATGTAAACATACTGCAGAACTGGCCTGTGTGGACTTCTGGCCTGACAAAATGTAGGCAAAGATGGGGCAAAGGGCTTAGAGATATATCCTAAATTAGGTTTGATCAATATGAGTTACTGTCAGACTTTTTTTGGCCTACAGAGGGCTGGCACATTTCTGCTATAGCTCTCTCAAGCAATATTTGTGTTGAGTGTGTGTGGTTGAATTGTGGTAAGTTTGTATCTTGATTGTCAGTGCATTACTGTATGTGGAGAATTCCATCACTGCCTGTGTAATAATGTTTTGTTATTAGACTGAAAGTGGTGCATACAGAATTACTTTATAAAAGAAATATAAATGAAGTGGAAACTAATTGTATACTTTACATTGCATTTAGCAATTTAAGCTTCTCTGCACTGATATTCACATGTGATCCCTATCCCTATGGTCACTAAATTGTGACATGGACTTTTAAGATATAATAATATTTTTCAACAAGTCAACCAACAAACTATTTTTCGTTTTCCTTAAGACCCAGAGAAATATTCACCCTTTGCCAAAACCTGGGGTTTGTCCATTTGATGTAGATGAAAAATAAACCTAATGATGCCATTGTTGGAAAGCCAAATTATTATTTTATTTTCTATTTTATATAGACGTGCCTTTAACAATAATGCCCTCTGATCAAAGAAGCTTGGTTATCCCTTATTTATCAAGTGCCTCATCATGTGAGCCAAGGTGTGAAAAAAGGTGTGGATCATTACCACCAGATGTTTCGGCTGAACCACTGTGAGATCCTATCATGTGATCTATTGAGGTCACCTGACACAGGAATGTAATGTCATGTATTTTTTTTTTAATACTGTATAGATTTTCCTTACTAATTTACTTTTTGCTGCAAATGATTAGCTATTTCAAACTCCACTAAGTAAAAAAGGGCAACTTTTCTGAAAAGTTTTTATGTTGGATTTGCATGCTGGGAATTTAGTTACTTGTACTTCTTAATCCTATACTCCCAGTCATTTGTCTGAAATGTCCGAACCTGTCAAAATAAACAATTTGGTTTTCCAGTATAGTAAGCCAGGTGAGAGTCATTTTAAATTATGTTAAGCAAGCAAAGAAAAATGCTCAAAATGCTCAAAAAAAGAAGGGGAGGAGAGGGCAGTGTGAGTGTAGTGCTAGGACTTTGGATGTGAGCAGCGCTGGAAATTAGCACAAAACATGAAGTTCTGATGGATGAGTAGCTTGTGTTTTTGTACTCATACTGTAATAGTTTGTGTGTGTGTGTGTGTGTGTGTGTGTGTGTGTGTGTGTGTGTGTGTGTGTGTGTGTGTGTGTGTGTGTGTGTGTGTGTGTGTGAGAGAGAGAGAGAGAGAGAGAGAGAGAGAATATGAGATGCTGTGTTTTAGGGCCCAAGAAAATATCTGCCTGTAGCAATTTTTCATTACGGCTTGGGGTCAGTTTTTGTGGGAAGGTTATAAGGTTTATAAGCCAATAAGACTCCCTAATGTCAAGTATTTATTTTAAAGGGTTAAAAATGGAAAATAAAAATACACGTTACCTCCTTACAAAGATGTTTTAATGATAATATTATTAATAAAAATATAATAAATAATAAAAAACATAGATAAATATAATTACAAAATTGGAAGGATTGATGTTTATTATCATTGTTGATGTTGTTGTTGTTATAATTATTGCTGAATTTAGAATTAAGTCGAAATTTCGAGATAAATCGTGAAATATTATTTTGAGATTAAATCTCAAATAGTATAGGAAAAAAATCTAAATTATTTTAGTTTATTTTCAAAATAGTAATATAATATTTCTTTTTTCGCATACTCCTCGGTAATCTCTTCATCTCTAGAGTATTTGTGTTTTTATGTGTTGCAGCATGCCTTTCATGGGGTCCGGAGTTTATTCAAATTAATCATATCTACAGAGGAAATATTTTTAGCTTTGATCGAACTAGCCATACTGGATGCGGATCCCGCCGTCGTCTCCTGCAGAGGCGTGCCGATTTAACAGCTCGTCTTTCAGATCCGTGAGGGGGCGTGGCTGTTTCCGTCACTTAGCTTCGTTCTGGGTTCCTTCGTTACGTGAGGCCGACTTGGAGGGAAGTGGACGTTGCCAAGAAGAAAAGAAATAGGCGAAGGGAGCAGAAACAGCAAAAAGCACCACTTAAAAGCTGGTAAGAGCTTTCATGGTAACAAATGCTTCCACGGAGTCGTCTAGCCTTTGCTTCGATATTTCGACGTGCAAAGGTTTGTCAAAGGCAAATGACTGCCATGCCGCTTTCGCGGCCTGTATAGCTGTTGGCTAGCGTTAGCCTCTGTGGCCTGTTAGCAGGCCGCTGGGGTTTCGGCACAGGGACAGAAAAGCATTCATGTGACGCTCTCAAAAATGGGGCAGCGGTGCTTTGTGTTAGCTATCCGGCGTCGGTGTCACTTTACTTTTCACATTGCGACCTATTACGGACCCTTATAACATTTAAGTTAGAATAAGAAATTTACCTTCTGTTTGCTAATCCCGATGTACACATTTGTCATCGTAATCATTGTAAGCACAGAAAAGCGTGGAGTATGCAGCTCACTAGTTTGCTAATGCTATAAAATTTTGCTAGCCGGGCCCGTGCACGTTTCCGATTTAGATTTTGAGCTCGCGAGTCGATGTGTTGTTCACCCGTGTGTTTAAAACAAAAGTGCAGTATTAAAGCGGAGTCACTGTAGAAATTAATCTAAGATTTCTCAATAGTGCTTTTTTTATTTTATTTTAGCCGCGTTAAATAGTGAGCACAGTAGCTCGCAGTTCCCTTGTTCTTGGAAGCTGTTCATTCAAATATTGCACATTCAAATTCTGATCTAACGCTGCTGCTACATCAGCTCCGCTCCATATCCGACTGGATAATATGGAAAAAAAAATACTAGTGCGCTAGCCCAGTTTTTCATCAGGATTACTTGTGTTCATTGAAAAGATGTAAGAGCGTCTTTAATTGAAACTTTCCATGCTTTAACAGTTAATATTCAGCAACTGCTCTAAAACGATTTATCTTGCACGGCAGTTCGGCTTGTCTGGACTCTTTAAGTTGTTATGTGGTGAATAGTTGGTTTTTTTTTGGGGGGGGGGGGGGGGGGGGGGTTGTATTCCCTTACCCCTGTCTTTGCAGAGTCAACAAACCATTTCTGTTCTCACAATAGTTTGGTTTTATTTGGAGGTTATGTTAGGAAAATAAAATTTGATCCAAAAGTTATCTATCCGTTTCCTATAAAAGATGTGTTTCACAGGAGATAAGAGTGGGATTGGCTGGTGACCTCCATGTATGCCCATTTTGTGAGACCCAATGTTTAATCAATCAGAATCAGAATCAGAATACTTTATTGATCCCTGGGGGAAATTATTTTTTGTTACAGTGCTCCATTTTAAACCAACATTAAGACAAGACAGACAATACACTAACTAAGAATAACTTTACTGCTAAACTATATCTATCATATAGATAGATAGATATGAGAGAGAGAGATGCATTTAATGTAAAATTAATTGCACTTTTTATGGTCTCTTTACACAATGTGCATACCAGTCCAGTTTGTGACTTCATTCATAGGCGCCCCATGTGAGAAACAAAGTAAACAGGAGAGCATTTAAGCTGGGAGAGCTGCCTCCTTTAAAGCATTATAGACAATCTGGTAGCATGATTTTTCAAGGAATTTGTAGAGCTTTAATGTCCAATACAAGGTTCTGTATTATAAGATGTGCTGCATCTTAATGTCATCTTGATCAGATTGTAGGTTTAAGATAAGATAAGATAACCTTTATTAGTCCCACACGTGGGAAATTTGTTTTGTCACAGCAGGAAGTGGACAGTGCAAAAGTTATGAGGCAAAAATTAGAATACAATAAGAATAAATACAGTACACAACTGTACAGAATAGAATAAAATAAAATACTATATACAGTAGAATAAAATAAAATAAATATACAATAAGATAAAAAATAGAATACAAATACTATATACAACTGAGTAAAAATACAACGATGACAGAAAGGATTATTGTACTTAGTATTATTATTGCATGTTATTTGCTTGTTGAGTTGCCCTGACGTTGTTTGATATTTGTTTTTTCTCCGCGTAGCTTCAGGAGCAGTGAAGTGTCTTCATGGCAGTTCGTCGAGGACACATTAAGTATATGAAAGTGAGTACGAATGTCAGCTTTCATTTCAGTGAGTACTGTAGTATCTGACCATATTGTTTGGCAGTATGGTCAGTGTACAACATATTAATGGCATCAATTACAACTTAAAGCAAGTTGGCTGTTATATAGTAACAGCGTAACAAGTTTGTAAAAGATAATAAAAATCCAAAAGGCACACTGCAATTCAAGCAAATAATCAAAAGTTATCAGCCAGACACACAAACAATATTATGTAGCTGAAATATTGACTCTTGGCCCAATCGCATTTCAGTCTTCAACTAGTGTATTCTGTAGTGCGGGCTGTGAAAACAACAATTGAATTGGTATTTTAAAAAAATAATTTTAAGACATTTTCTAGTCATCTAAAATAATGTTAGTCCTATCAAATGTGTCATAAGACCACATTGCAGATAATTCGTGTTAGACATAATCATGAGGATTAACGTTAGGTACCAGCTTTGTTATGTTTTTAAAATGTGCATATTCATGTTAGCTTAGTGTAAATCACTGCTTTGACATAGGTAAAGTTTACATCCATTCACATCTTTGTCTAATATATTTGGGATTATGACTTAATTGTATTCCAGTATTTACTATCCTTTCTAGACACTTACAAGCAGTATGAATGGTCTTGGCCTTTTTGACCAGAAAGTCCCAGGATTAATGAAGTTAAGGGAACTAAAGTGTGAATTCAAAGTCTCTTTTGCACCTAACAATTGGTGTCTCTACTGTACTTGACAGACTGGGATATAAAGTGAATCACACACAGGAAAGTTGAAAAGTTGTTTGGTAGGTATTTGGCATTTGCTTTCTATTACAGTTTCGGCTTCCGATGATTACAGAAACAAACAAGAAAAATCACATTTCTTTTCATACTCTCTTGTGGGAACCTGGTCTGCTGTGTGCTGTCACTCAGCCTGTGGCTGCCATGCAGATCACCTGAGACAAGTTTGCTTTAGGCAAACAGGGACCACTATTTCTCTTTAGGTGACAGGCTTTATGGTCAAAAATTGCCACGTTATAAGAGTCATGGACTTTGAATGATGGATAATTAAACTTCAAATAAATCTTCTGAAAAAGACACATGTTTTAAGTCCGGTAGATGGATAAGTGATGGATAACTAAGATTACCGTGTTGACTACAATAATCAGATTTTACTTGGCATGACCTCCTTTTCTTATTAACCGTATAGTTGAAAAGGAGGCATCTGGATCTTGTACAGGAGCTTTTTGTTCATTTGGTGCAAACCTTTTTTTTTTCTTTAATTCTAGTAACTATCAAAACTGTCCAGTATGCCCACTATTATTACTAATTTTTACTACATCATTTTGTTTAATAAATAGTTCAAAATCTAAAGGTTACTACAGGTCACGTACTTGCAGTTAACGGCCTGGGGTAAACTTCCAAATGACCGTCTTCTGTAAGTAATTAAATCGGTTTCAGCAGCAGTTCTGTTCTACCCAACGTGCTTACCTTGTTTTGTGTTTTCGGCCCACCTGGCTGACTTGCAGGAGGTGTATGACATGTCGAACGGTTATGAAGACCACATGGGAGGGGATGAGGGGAAGGATGCCAAGACCAACCTGATCGTGAACTACCTCCCTCAGAACATGACGCAGGATGAGCTGCGGAGCCTCTTCAGCAGCATTGGGGAGGTGGAGTCTGCCAAGCTAATAAGAGACAAAGTTGCAGGTATGCAAAGTTTTGAAGCAATAAATCATGTCAGATCAGATCCAAACAAGATCTTGGATTAAATAGAAAAGGATTCCTGTTAGACTTGGCCAAAAATACATGCTGTGGCATTGCCAGACCATGTCGAGGTGGAGATTTGTCTTATAATAATTTTATTTATTTGGACGCTGTTTATTAATGGCCTGTTTTCTGCCCTCAGTGATTCTGTAACTTTTATTTGAGAGATCTCCCAAATTTATTTCCTGCCCACGCTGGGAAGTAGTTTCCTGAACATTTTTGATTATCATAGCCTTGTTTTATTGATTCCAACCAGCCCAGCCCTGTTTAATTGTTTATTCTAGCATGCAATGTTTGAGATTTGTTTTTATTTTTAATATTTATTTGTTTGCAGATTTTTTTGAACTATAAAACGTTTTTTTGTTTTATTTTATTGTTTTCCTTTTTTTTCTCTAGGCCACAGTTTAGGGTACGGATTTGTTAACTATCTTAACCCTAGTGATGCAGAAAGAGCTATCAGTACACTGAATGGACTAAGGCTACAGTCCAAAACTATCAAGGTAACGTGCAATAAGGTGTTCTACAATTCTCAAAGCAAAGATGTTATGTCATTTAACTTTGCTGTGGCTCTTGTGCTGTCCGCTATCTAGCTAGTACATATCAGCCCGAGGAAAGAAATACTGCTTTTAACGCTCACTTACTGCCCTATCTTATAAGTCTCTGGTGTTTGACTTTAATTCAACTTATTTTATTTGACACATTCTGTCACAGTAAGTGTATTAAATGTATTTAATTTTCAAAATGATCAATTTGATTTCTTTTTTTATCACTGTAATGTTCTGTTGCTTCTGATCCTCCCCCTCACCCATTTTTGTTTTATTTTTTTTTTTTACTCAGACCAAAAACTTGATGTCTAAAACAACCAGATTATTTTGTAGTTTTTTAATCCAAAATGTTGCTTTCTGATGGACAGACACAGCAGTGTTCAGCTGAATAAAAAGATGTATAAATATGACCAAACCACTGCTATATTAATCTCTGTTCAATCAAACTACTGTTTAGATGTTTTACTTTGGCAATTCTTTTTCAATTTCTGCATGCATATCAGAGTTTTAATCAGGCGTTTGTTGCTTCCTGTCGTCAGGTGTCATATGCACGGCCCAGCTCGGACACAATAAAGGATGCTAACCTGTACATCAGCGGACTTCCCAAGAACATGGCCCAGAAGGACGTGGAGGACATGTTCTCACGTTACGGGCATATCATAAATTCCCGGGTACTTGTTGATCAAGGTACAGGTACGCAAGGTGAATGGCTTCCTTGCTTTTTTTTTCCAAAAATTTTGTTGAAATTAAATAAACAGTTTGTTTTTACAAAGTGATATCAGTTACTGCTACGTAGCTAAATGCAGTTCATGCGGCTTGTATCGGAGTAGGTGGTTACAGCTGCTCTCTCAAACCTAGGTTCATCCCGTGGAGTTGCTTTTATCCGTTTTGACAAGCGTGCAGAAGCGGAGGAGGCTGTCAAAAACCTAAATGGTCAAAAGCCACCAGGAGCCTCGGAGCCAATCACAGTAAAATTTGCAGCCAACCCAAACCAGGTGAAGAACACACAGCTCCTCTCTCAGCTCTACCACAACCAATCCCGACGCTTTGGAGGACCCTTACACCACCAGGCACAGCGGTTTAGGTGAGGGAAGAGCTACATACATATAAACTGAATGGTGCTGATGCTTGAAATGCTACCATTTTTATATTTCATTGATTATCTAAGAAAAAAAAACAATAATCAGTCACGTTATCATTCTTAGTAACAGCAAGTATGCTAAATACTCTCACTTTCAGGTTTTCTCCCATGGGTGTCGATCACATGAGCAGCATGGGAGGCGTCAGTGTCCCTGGAAACTCCACCTCTGGCTGGTGCATCTTTATATACAACCTAGGCCAGGACGCAGACGAGAGCATCCTGTGGCAGATGTTCGGTCCCTTTGGTGCCGTGACGAATGTCAAGGTCATCCGAGATTTCAACACCAACAAGTGCAAAGGCTTCGGCTTCGTTACCATGACAAACTACGAGGAGGCCGCCATGGCCATCGCCAGCCTGAATGGCTACCGGCTTGGAGACAAGATACTGCAAGTGTCCTTTAAGACCAGCAAGGGCCACAAGTAGAATAAGCCGGACAATCAGGTGTAGAAGAAAGCGGGAAGTAACCCATGTCAGGCTTTTATTGCAGAAAGCTTAAGTTTTCAATGTTAGACACACCAGTTTCAGTTTCATCATATTCAGAGTTAAGTGACATGTTCACTCTTCTGCACCTTTGTAATTGTCTCAAAAGTGTCTAAGGTTTTCTTTTCTTTTCTCCATTGTTGTTTGTTTGGGGTTCAAGGACACTCAATTTTAATTTGGAGTGGATGGAGAGGCTAAAATCCCAAATTACCACCAACATTTTTTTGTGAAACTTATCTCAAAAACTAAAATCCTGTCTATATGTGTTGCATGTAAAGCTGTAGGAACTGCATAAAGGAGGCAAACCAATGATTCTTAGCAGTGCACTAAAAACAAACAAATCAGAACATTGTAAAAGATCCCAAGTGTGAACTTTTCAATGAATGATTTGGTGTAAAGATAGGGTTAAAGACTGCCCTCCCCCTTTTAATGAGACAGTTTTACTGCGGAAGAGCAGTGCTCTGTCCTGGTTCCTCATCACAAGTAGAAATAGATGCCTTAAACGATCATACAGTGGACATCCAGTAGACCTTTTAACTACTCACTACTACAAGTCAGTCTAAGAGCATAGCACTTTTAGCCAGCCAGCTTTAGGTTGCTCTGTATATCAGTCTTTTTGATGGTAATCTATTACTTCTGTATACCTTCCAGGCAGGTTTAAGAGTTCTTAAAAGAAACAGTGAGCCCTAGAAGGGAAATGTTTGTTTTGTTATCCATATGTAAAGTGTCTTTAATTATAAGTTGTTTGATGCGAGTTGCAAATGAACCCCAGTCAGTGAGTCACAAATTAAAATGGACCAAAGGCAGGGAGAGATACTGATAACCTCGCAAGAGTTTTTCTAAGCAGATGTTCAAGATAAATATTTTGGAGCCCAACTGATACTGGATTCTCATTGGCCAATGTTTGGGTTTTTTTTTTTTTTTTGTTCACCATAATCTGCAGATACTTAAAACCTCTGTGATTAAGCTGAGATTTACAGGTATCAGCTGAGCTCTAGTTATTAATTTTTTTCTTTTGTTCTTTTGATGAGGTACTAATTATTTACACATAATACTGATTCTTACTGAGAGCAATGCCACTAGCTGTTTGCTGATCTGTTGATTTTTGTTTTGTTTTTTTCCTTTTCCTTTTGAGTTTATTTTCTTTTGATTATATTTCTTTGTAGATTCATACAGTTTTGTTACCGTATTAAGTTACAAACTTGTTTTAACGAGTGCTTATCTCGAATGGCCTTTGTTATGGATTTCAGTTTAGATTTAATTTTCTTCCTTTCTTTTGTTTTGCTTGTTTCCCTTTGAACATAAACCATTAAATTTTATTTTGTTTTGCTGCAAGTTTTGTTTGGTTTGTTTGTTTGATTTTTTTATTTTATTTACCCTTTTAGAATTGTTTTTCAGTTTTGTTTTATTTCCCTCGGTAGCAAATTTAGAGCGCTCCTAACACTTATCAAGCAAAAGTTTCTTCACTGGAAGCTTTTACACTTTTGAGATGTTAACAACTTATGGACCAATGTAGGTTGAGAGGATTTGATGCTACTTAAACAAAACCGATATTTTAAGGCAAGTAAGCATCTGTTAGATGTTTTCCACAATGATTTTTGAAACATGACACAAGTTTAACTGCAGAAGAACAGCAAACTGAATCAGTCTGTTGGCACTGCTGATAGTTTTGCTGCCTGTAGTTAATCCGATTTCAGTATCATCAATAGACATCTGGCTGTATGAAGCTGCTTTTAATATCTGGCTGTTAGTTTTGTATTCACACTAAATTGTCCACTTGTCAGTGTAGGTATCTAATGAAACTAGTGATTGTACACAAGCTAGTTTCCATATTTTAACTAGAAGTGTCAAAGATTTAGGCTTTTAAAACCAAACGCACTGCTTTGATCTTTAATGGAGATTACTTTTTACCACATGGCTTTGTTCACCTATTAGTAAAAGACTCACCCAGTTAGAAAAGAACTATGTCCACCTTTGTGTATGTTTCTTTAAAAATGCCGTTAGCATCGGTGCTGCAGTTGTTCTGATTCAAGCTCAGCAGGAGTTAAAAAGCATAACACTTGGAGATGTATTTCTAAGAATATACTTGGCTACAAAACTTGTTCAAAATTTTTCAGATTCTGTTTTAAAACTGTTTTTCTCCCTCCCCAGCAATAATTCAGCTGACACTTGAGAATATAGTTAAAATTGTCTGGCCCATCATAAAGGAATGCTCACATTGTGAGCTTGAAACTTTGGTCTTATTGTGCATCTTGATTTAGTATCTCCATGTTGTTATTATTGTGTCAGGATCCTTAACTTTGTGCAATATTTCATGACTTGCTCAGTGCAGGTAATAGACATTTGTTATAGTCATCGACTGTCATTTTGGGTTTTTTTTTAAAAATATATTAAAATTTTCTATTGACGTTACTGTGTAGTTATGTTGGCAGTCTAGTTTGGTTTGCATGAAAGGTGCAAGTGCGTTTAAGGGGCAGTGAAAATAAACTGCATTCCGCCTTAATTTATAAGAGGAAATAGTGTATTTTACATCAGAGGAGGCGCATTTATTTATTTGACAGTGTTTGTGGTCATACTTGATACTTATTGCAGTGTTTTTAATGGATTGTTTTGTTTTCTTGGTTTTGAACACTTTTGACACTAAGCTGAAGTCCGTTAAATGTCTTCTAACATTTCAATAAAAACATGGTGGCTTTAAAAAAAAAAAAAATTAAAGGAAAATTAAATGTGTATTTAGAAGCTTGTTGTGGATTTGATCTACGTGATTCTCTTGAAAAAAGATGAGTAGATGTGCACTTGCACTTTTATGTACATGTTACTGAAGTTAGTGTTGCTGTGATATGACAGTATTGTTGCACATTCTTGGAAATCTGGAGATGTGATTTAATAGTAGACTTGACATGTAGATCGGAGTTGGAACCTTCTGCAACCAGATGGTGGGGACAGTGAGCAGAGTCTATCCTGAAGCTTATTTTTTCTGCAGCTCTTTGTCTCAGTTTTCCTTCAACTTTAAAATTAAAGCCAAAAATTGAGTTTTCTAAAGTAGAATATGAATATACAATTTCAGACACCTACACATATTTAAAACAAAAAAAAACAAACAAAAAAAAACAGCTTCTTCAAAATGGCTTGGAAAGGAAAGAGAAAATTGAAACCAGTCTGGCTATTCTGTTTTTAGTGACTTTGGAATGCTAAAAACTCTTTTATTCAGATATAAATAGCTAAGTTGTAGCAAATTGTCATTTCAAGCAGGACCCTTTTTCTGTTTTGAGACTCGCATCCTTTTCAGAAGAACTCGCACTTGTGAGCGATGATGTTTGAAAGCTTGAAGTGAAAACTTTTCTTGGCAGTGAAATATGGTACAGGATGACCAGCATACAAGACAGTGCATGGGCTCATCCTGAACAACAACCAGCTAGAAGAATGCCAGAAATGGTGGTTTTATTTTACGTTTTTACTCCCCAGGCCTTGGTTTGGATGGATATGGTCCATTTTGAATTCGAATTACCAAAACGTAAAGCATTGTCTTTGTCTTTTTGTTATTTAAATAATAAAAATTAAACCAAAATGCTGAAATGGTGTTTGTGGAAAATTGAAAGCGCATCCTTACTGCTTCCACAGGAACTAAGACGGTAAGCAGCTCTGTACAAAGTTTTGACAAATTGCTGGTCTTGGGGTATTCATGTTGCCACAGAGGAAAGACCTCAGCAATGATCTTACAATGATCTTAGAAGCAATTGTTGCTGCCCATCAATGTGGGGATGTCTGTCAAAATCCAACTGTTAATGTGTTTAGAGTGTGGGATTAATCCCTGGCCTTTGATTATACTTTTTTATTTTTAAGACCTAAGTTGTGCTCCTGAGCCACTAATTTTTGCTGCCCTGTACCAGTAATTTTTTCAAGTGACTGCATCTTTGTACATAAATCAGTGCACTGTTGGATCATTCAATGCTAATTACCCCAGAGGGAGCTTTCAGTCACAAAACTAACAATTGGCCTTTTTGTAGACAACAGAGGTTTTCTAGAAACTTACTAAATCTTGCCCTAAATATCATGACAGCTTTGATCAATTATTTTGTGCTTGTCAACTTTCTTGCATGAAATATTCTATAAAATCCAACTAAATTTCAAGCTAAGTGTACAGAATTTATTTATTTGTCTTAGGAAAAAGGGGAAAAAAGGAAAGTTGAGCACATAAATTCATACATAACAATTTTTTTAAGTCATTGCTACTTAAGGTGGTTATGCAAGCTGTTGAATCACTGGGTGCACTTAGTTTTTCACACACTGCTTCTGCATTTTGGTTTAATTTTGGTTTAATAACACTGTAATATGCCATGTTGTTGTTCATCAGAGGTTGTATTCAAAGAATTTTAAGATCTCCTGAAGGACCAGATTATGTAAAAACCTTATAACTGACAGATGCTATACTTTCTTTTTACCTTGCCAAGTATAATCCAGCATGTATCATGAGCACTGCATATACTTAAGCTCAATAGTCTCTGAGGTTAATTATTAAAATAAAAACTTTCACAGCACTGGTATGTAGCAGGTTTTTATTAGAAATGAACACAAAATTAAAAGCAGTGGTATAAAAACACAGATTATGCTATAATTTTCATTTGCTAGGGATATGTTGGTATATTTCTTAATTTTGCTTTAATATTTATGCATAAACACCTTGTCTAACAGAGAGAAAGCCCCTGTTCTGTTGCTCTTTGTCTATTAGCTCCTTATAACATTCAAGTCTTTCAAGGTCTCAGCATTATTGTCAAAAATGAGGCAACGTTAAGGCATTTCAAAACCTAGACTTAAGTTAAAACTGCAGTCATGTTTCATTATGACGGGTCTACTGTGGATTTTAATTGTCCCCCTGGAACTGATAAACACTGATCTCCATCCAATGCATGTCATCGTGACGTATGTTCCTGTCTGCAAGTGCATTCAGACAATGTGGCATTCAAGATTTAATAAAATGCATCTCCTCACATCTCTCTACATGCAAAGCTGAATAGAGACATGCTGTTTTGTACATTGTATCAAGTAGTACAGGTTTCTGCATGGCACAGGCTTTGAGTGAACTTTTAGAGCCTCCGTTAGTGCCTTTGTAGGTGCATCTACGTGCTGTAGAAGGCATCGTGTAAAAGTGTCTCAGACTTGACAGAGGTTGTAGCAGGGCACGGGTTTCTCCAGCACGTTGTCTCCATCCACTTCAAACACATAATCGCAGCGATGTGTGATCAGCGGAGCATCAGACAGTGCCACGCTCTGATTGCCAAAGGAGATTACTGTGTCTCTCTGTAGGGAAGATGACAGCGGTAGGTCTACAGTTAGTTCAAAGGTAGGAGGTGTTGGGGAGGACTGATGTGTTTTCATTTCCCATTGCCAAGTTTGACATTATATTTGATTTGTAGTTCAAAATAATTACAGCATGTACCTTACCTAGGTACTTATGGACCAAGGTTTCTCTACTGAAGGGCAGGTGGTTTAGCACCAGCCGCTTCTCCAGCTCTTTAAAGCTCACTTTCTCTTAATTGGCTGCCCCTCATAAACAAAGGGATGAACAGCAGGTGGGTGGGCCTTCTGTCCTCAGCAGAACTGCTTATATACCAGAGCTTCTAAGACCTTATCATGTGGCCGGCCTCTCCAATTGTCTAACGGGGTCTCCTAACTGTTCCAGGCTCTGATTTTAAAACCAGAGGTGATCATTGTTTATTCCGTCCAAACTGAACCAGATTTCTCAGTCAATCAGATCAGCTGACTCTGTTATTTCTTTCAAACGATTGCTGAAAACTCGATTTTTTTGTTTGCTTAATCTTTCCCCCTTCATTGTTGGCCATAGTTTGCAACTATTTGCATGTATGTGTGTATGTTGGAATGAATGTATGTCAGTATGGCTGATTATGTGTCTGTATGTATGTTTAAACATGTACACATATCATCAATATGTGGCTTTATTTAAACTGCACTTTGTAACTCTGTGTTTTTAAAAGTGCTATACAAATTGTTGTTGTTATTATTTAAGGATAAATACCTGCAAACTGAGGTTGCAGACTCTTGTTTCTAGTTCATTAACTATATACAGGATTGGATTTTGGGAGAATTTTTGAAATCTTTCATTTATGTGAACTTTGATATATACTAACAGAAACAGTCCTTACCCGTTCTTTATTGGCTACAGCAGTAGAAGCAGCGGTTGCTGATTTATCAAAGTCCTTCTTGCATATATGAGCCATAATCCCAGCAGCTAAGGCATCACCCAGAACATTGATCATTGTCCTGAATCGATCACTGATGAAATGAGAGGGGAAAAGTTCATCACAAATTGACCAATTTAGCTAAATACTAAGACTTACTTAAAGATAATAACTTTTGTGGGACTTACAGCACCCAGTCAATGGCTACAATCAAGGAGATGTCAGCAGGTGGTAAACCCACAGAGGTCAGGACAATCACCATTGTAACCAAACCCGCTTGAGGTATCCCAGCTGCTCCAATGCTGGCTGCGGTTGCTGTTATACTGATGAGACAGAGGAAAAGATGTTAGGGAAACAGAAAAAAAAAAAAAAAAGGGAAACAGATTTTCAACACAAGGAACTTCTCAGGGGAGCATCTGTTCTCAGTATTTATTCTCACCTGATAGTGACCAGCTGGCCAAAGTCCAAGTCATACTCGTTGACTTGAGCTATGAAGATGGCTGCCACTGCTTCATACAGGGCTGTTCCATCCATGTTGATAGTGGCTCCCACTGGAAGCACAAATCGAGCAATTTGCCGGTCAACTCCACAGTTCTCCAGGAGACACTTCATAGTGATTGGCAGCGTGGCTGAGCTGCAACGAAAGAAATCAGAGGATATAAAAGGATGTCAGGTTAGTCAGCAGACTTCAATCTGAACCAAGGACTGGTAAAATGTCCTAGTTAGAAATGTAGAAAGATCTACATTGGTGGGATATAACACATAAAAATGTCTGTTTTCTCTTACCTTGAAGATGTAGCTAGTGCAATGACAAGAGCCTGCAGCAGCCCTCTGATGAAGGTGAATGGATTTTTGCGGGTAAAGAAGAAATAAAAGAGAGGCAGCAGGATGAGGCCATGCACGAAGAGACCACACAGGACAGTGATGAAGTACATGCCCAGCTTCTCCCCCAGATGGGCTGGGTCGTGCATGTCCAGGATCTTTCCTGCCACCAGGAACACAATGCCGAAGGGAAAATACCTTCAAAGAAGAGAAGATAGAACATGAATTACATTCATTTTCTTACCACGTTGACTCCTGAAAATATATGAAAGTTTTTTTGTTTCTTTCTGAGTGTGTGTCCCTACAGGAAAGGATTTCCATCCTGACCTTAACCCCAAACAACTCCACTGGGATTATTTGAGACATCAACTGTGATCCAGCATCAGTTTGCTGACCTCACTAATGCTCTTCTGTCTGAATGGGAGTAAATCCCATGTTGTATGCTGCCAGGCATCAGAAGAGTGCCAGCTGTTATAGCAGCAGGCTGAAGCTCATAGACGTGACTTTACATGTTCAAAATCACATATTGTACACATGGATACAATCAGTCTTTGAAGTTCCAAGTTTTTTTCTGACGTACATGCATGGTGCCTGTGAGTTGCCTGATGTATTTACCTATGAGTTTGTAGCACTAATTTTATATAGAATGGTAAATGGTAAATGGCCTGTATTTGTATAGCGCTTTTCTAGTCCCTAAGGACCCCAAAGCGCTTTACACATCCAGTCATCCACCCATTCACACACACATTCACACACTGGTGATGGCAAGCTACATCGTAGCCACAGCCACCCTGGGGCGCACTGACAGAGGCGAGGCTGCCGGACACTGGCGCCACCGGGCCCTCATAGAAAGAGTCCTCTTTGCTCCATTCATATAACTGTATTTCAAGTGTCAACTCATGTCCAATGAGAAGCTTTGAGGTCACTTTAGATACACCACTGAGTTTTCCTCGAATCGCCATGAGATCTATTTTTGGATCTAATCTGGCTCTGCTGTGTGAACTTTGTGTAGTCTGTCTTTTATTGGATGCATGTGCGTGATACAGTAGCGTGTATCTGTGTGTGTGACAGAAAAAGAAACAGGGAGACAGAGAGAGTGCAGCCTTACCACATAGCAGCATTGATGATCTTCATGACACACTCGTTGATGCACTGGCACACATTGACGAGTGGTGTGCCACGTTCCCCCATTTTCCCCAGCAGCAGACCTGAGAACAGATAACACAGTCGCACAGTTGTTTGTTAATAGTTGTGGTGCAACCTTCTTATCCCGATAAAGAAAAAAAGACTTTACAAAATTTAACTAACTGCATAGTAGTTAGTTGGTTAGTCATATAAATAAGCTATAAGGCAGAGCAGCTCTTGCTTTGCTGACATTGCTAATAAATCTCAAATTTTTAGCTCCTTTTAGTGAGTCTCCATGATCTGTGAGAGTACAATATTTCAATTAGAAAATACTGTACTTTTGAATTCCACTTCAGGTATTCAATATTATGATCAGAACTTCAGTACTTTTCAGACAAAGTTGTAAAAAACATAAATACCACAATGCATTGCTGCAAATTAAAACTAGTCTACAAAATCTTTTGCTTGTGCCACATTGCAAAATAAAGAATTTTTTTTAAAACCACACCTTCTTGTGCCCTTTCAGATGTTCAGATCCAATATTATGCACTTAGTGGATATAATTTACTTGTTCAACACATCCTTTTTTATTTCTTTTTTACTGTTGTATTAAACTTCCCATAACTTATTTTCCTTTATAGAGAGAACTATACAACTGAACTGTGTAAAGTAATTTTACTTTCTCTGCATATATGACATCGGCCAATGCATCATCACATTTACTTTTGAAACTTTAAGCACATTATGCTGATAATAGAGACATTGCTTCTGATATCAAAAGTCATTAGTTTATCACTTTTGAAATGGAGACATGTGGAGAGATGGCATGAGACAGCCTGCCAGTGCAAAAGTTGTTATGTCCTGTAATATAACCAATGCAATAATGTATCTATGCATTTGCATGGTCAGCATGTAACTTATTTATGAGCTTGAATAGGCTGGCTTATTTTAAAATCCCATGGTTATTGTTATATAAAACATTAAAGTTGAATGGTGATTGTCTTACCCATTGTAGCTGAGAAGATGACAATCCCCAATACATTCATGCCTTTGCTTGTACTTGGGACAATCTTATACTTGATGTCAGGTGCAGGGGTGATCTCCAGGAAGACTGGATGACCCAGGCGAGGGTTGTGGTAATCGGGCATGACGTATACATAGTTGGCCTGAGACACTTTTGCGTCATTGTTCTGTACAATGGGTACCAAATCTGTCCGGTACTGGCACGAAATGAAAGAACAACCATATAGATCTTTTACTACGGGCATCTTGAAATTTGAATATTTGAAATTTGAATAATATTGCGCAGTTCTCAATCAGTAACTCCATGTTGTCGACTCACCTGCTGAAAAGTTGCTTCAATCAGGTTTGATGGGATCATGTTCCTGCAATGTACAATAAAAAGAAAGAAGCCATATGATCACATGTGTAGGATGATATACAGTTCAACTGATGGCAGCTAGATCATTTACTTGTGTGTGACAGATTCTGAAATGATGGTCAGCACTTATTGTTGACCTTAAAAACAATAATGGGTTGTGTTAGACACCAAATAAGCACGGATGAGAAGTGCTTGGATTGCTCGGGTAAAAGAAAAAAGCTTGCCGCAGGTGATTTTCTATAATTCTTTTACAACTGGCCTCATTTATGCATCTACTGGTAAATAGCATGAAAAGCTAGATACTAAATGTGTGTGGTGAGACAGCTTTTTTGAGTTTTTAAATATTTTAATCTTATGTTTGAAGAAAGTATGTACTGTTTGTGATGGTTTTGAGGGTGAAAAACATATTAAAAACAAATTGTTAGTATTTTTTCAGTATAACTATTGGGATGCACAAATACAGTTTTTCACAGTAGAAATCTTCAGAAGCTTAAAATGTAAAAATATGCAATGGGTATGTAAATAATTAGGCTCAAATCATCAATTAAAAAGTGTCATGGTGTTCAGTTATTGAACATTTAGACTTTGTTATAATAACATCAATGATTAACCAGCAATTATACTGTAAACCTTATAAATAAAACACAGTCTCACTTTTGTTTACAGTAGGAAGTTCTTGTAGATGGTGAATCTAACTGCTAGTACTAAAAATGAAATTGCATATTTTGCATCATTTTGTAAAATAGATCAACTTTAAAATGAGCCAGTAGAATATAAAAAGCACCTCGAGTGGCTTGAACAGTACTGCCATTTCTCAATTCTCTTGCTTCTGGAGTATGTTAACTTTTGATACTTCCATTTATTCTTACAATAATAAGTTTTACATAGCGGATATTTATTTAGCCCACTACTTGTACTCATATGTCATCATATACCGTAAATGTCTCCAGTGGCCGAACTCATTAAAGTAAAATAGTTTCCTAGATTTAATGAGTTTTTATAAGAATAGTGAGAAAAACACAGGTTACGTTTTCACACAGTATAACAGCACAGAGAGTTTCACATGTTAAGGTTGATGGAAGCTGAACAGGTAGAGCCAGCATCATCAGACTGTTTTTATTCAACCTGCGTCAGTGACACTGGCACCAAACACATAAGACGACTGAAATGCGCACCTCACCACAGCTCTCCAGTTTAATCTCATTTAAGAATAAGCGGATCTTTGACATGAATGGCCCTTCAATAAGCCTGAGCCTGTACAGGAGTACAGGTTCAATCTAACAAAGTGACTCTGCAGTAGGATCTTCTGAGAAAGTGTCAGCTTAAAGAGTCACAGTTAACTCTTTCCCTATTCTTAGTCAAGCTGCTGCAAGGGTAGTGACATTGCAACAATGCTACAAGGATTTTAAAGGATGATGTTAAAGCTTATCATTTAAATTCTGTGTTAAAAATCCCTCCACTGTTGCCAGAAACAGTTTAATATCAAATGTAAATTAATGTTTTGATGAATACAGATTTCTGCAAAGCTCTCATGTCTTTCTGGAAATCTAACCTATCTGAGGAGATTTTGTGATTGACCAAACCTGAATGAGGGTTTTTCTGCATATTAATAAAGTACTGCTTGTGAGAAATATGATTTTCCAAATAATACCAAATTAAGTCGTTTTCTACTTATTTGTGTATTTATTTATTTTAGTTTGAGATTAATTAAGGAATATGAAACAGATATAAGAGAGATCACTTTACCGGGAGCTCTAAGAGCTGATCTTGTGAAATGCTCTATTAAAACACACACACACACACATATATATATATATATATATATATATATATATATATATATATATATATATATATATATATATATATATATATATATACTCAATGGGGATGTGGCGTACAACACTAGAGGCCAACTCCAAGCCCATAGCACAAGTCACCATCAAGTGTGGGATCTACCAAGGAGATGCTCTGTCCCCACTGCTGTTCTGCATAGGCCTGAACCCCCTCAGTGAGATCATTAACAAGACTGGCTACGGATACCGACTACAGAACGGAGCAGTTGTCAGCCACCTCCTGTACATGGATGACATCAAGCTGTATGCCAAGAGTGAACGAGACATCGATTCACTGACCCACACTACCAGGCTATACAGCAATGACATTGGAATGTCGTTCGGACTGGAGAAGTGTAGTCGGATGGTAACAAAGAGAGGGAAGGTAGTCAGAACTGAGGGGATTGAACTACCAGAAGGCAACATTGCAGACATAGAGGACAGTTACAAGTACTTGGGGATCCCACAGGCGAATGGGAACCATGAAGAGGCCGCTAGAAAAGCTGCAACCACCAAGTACCTGCAGAGGGTCAGGCAAGTCCTGAGGAGTCAGCTGAATGGTAAGAACAAGATCCGGGCCATCAACACGTACGCCCTGCCCGTGATCAGGTACCCTGCTGGGGTAATAGGCTGGCCAAAGGAGGAGATAGAAGCCACTGACATAAAGACAAGAAAGCTCCTTACCATGCATGGAGGGTTTCACCCCAAGTCCAGCACCCTGAGGCTGTACGCTAAGCGGAAGGAAGGGGGCCGGGGACTGGTGAGTGTCAGCACCACAGTCCAGGATGAGACAAGGAACATCCAAGAATACATTAGGAAGATGGCCCCAACTGACCGAGTGCTCAGTGAATACCTCAGGCAGCAGAAACCCAAGAAAGAGGAGGGAGACGAGGAACCATCATGGAAGGACAGGCCCCTGCACGGTATGTACCACCGGCAGATAGAGGAGGTGGCTGATATCCAGAAATCCTACCAGTGGCTGGACAAAGCTGGACTGAAAGACAGCACAGAGGCACTAATCATGGCAGCACAAGAACAAGCTCTGAGCACAAGATCCATAGAGGCTGGGGTCTATCACACCAGGCAAGACCCCAGGTGCAGGCTGTGTAAAGATGCCCCAGAGACAATCCAGCACATAACAGCAGGGTGCAAGATGCTAGCAGGCAAGGCATACATGGAACGCCATAACCAAGTGGCCGGCATAGTGTACAGGAACATCTGTGCCGAGTATAACCTGGAAGTCCCGAGGTCAAAATGGGAGATGCCCCCAAGGGTGGTGGAGAATGACCGAGCTAAGATCCTGTGGGACTTCCAGATACAGACAGACAAAATGGTGGTGGCTAACCAACCGGACATAGTGGTGGTAGACAAACAGAAGAAGACGGCCGTAGTGATCGATGTAGCGGTTCCGAATGACAGCAATATCAGGAAGAAGGAACACGAGAAGCTGGAGAAATACCAAGGGCTCAGAGAAGAGCTCGAGAGGATGTGGAGGGTGAAGGTAACGGTGGTCCCCGTGGTAATCGGAGCACTAGGTGCGGTGACTCCCAAGCTAGGCGAGTGGCTCCAGCAGATCCCAGGAACAACATCGGAGATCTCTGTCCAGAAGAGCGCAGTCCTGGGAACAGCTAAGATACTGCGCAGGACCCTCAAGCTCCCAGGCCTCTGGTAGAGGACCCGAGCTTGAAGGATAAACCGCCCGCAGGGGCGTGCTGGGTGTTTTTATATATATATATATATATATATATATATATATATATATATATATATAAGAGAGAAAGCTTGCTGAAAAAGTAATTATATACAGAGTTTGCATCTCTGTTAATGTTCACTGCAACAATATACAATTTAGATTCAGATTGCTGCTGAGTAATTTGCCATTTTTTATTTTTATTTATTTATTTATTTATTTTTTGCCAAGCACATCCTGCTGACACAACTGCTAGCTTTCATCCAGCAGCATCAGCATTTTAAAATGTCCTGATTCAGTGAAAAATCTTATAATTCGTTAGATAATCTCTGGTGCCATTGTAGAGATGATATGTTTGAACGCCAGATATGGCATGGTTTGCTATGAATAGTAGTGTGAATAGATGAAAGACTGAAATCTTTTGTTTCTGTGTGAATGTTAACCTGATGAGGTCCAGCAGAGCATCAGCGGAGGTCATAACAGGCCCTGAATGTGAATGGTGACTGTCTTTTTCAGAGCCGGTCCCTGGGTGAACGATGATAACCAGCACGATACCAACGATGACAGCAATGAAGGTCGTCCACAGGTAATAAGTGATGGTCAGGACTCCCAGACGACCGCTTGCCTTGGTGTCCATGGCTGACAGGCCAGACATAAGACTGGATAGGAAAGTAGAAGAGGTGTGATTATGGATGTTGGCTTTACGAAAGACTGGAACTGAAGTAGATTTGAATTAGTTGTTTGTTTTTCTAAGGCTGCAGATTTTCAATAGATGTAGTGACATTTAACTGGTGGTGTTCAAACTGAAGTGGAGCAATAGGAAATATGACATCCAACACATGTCCCAGACCAAATTCAAAGCCAGCATCTCAGCTCTTGAATGACTGTACCATTAATCTTTGTGACCAGGACATTCCACACCTCTAAATTCTGTAAAAATATTTCCTTCAAATATATATTTGATTTAAAAATCAAAGCTATCGTTTACCTGGAGGTGATAAGTGGGAGAATCAACATCTTCAACATCCTCATCAGCAGTTCTCCGGGGAATGAGAAGTAGATCTTGGCCTGTTAAAGACAGGAACAGTTAAGCTTTGGACTTGTTTTTTTTTTTGTTTGTTTGTTTTTTTTTTTTTGGGGGGGGGGGGGTTTGGGGGGGGGGGCTGCAATGAGCTCAATACAGTTAAAAAAAATCATTATTTACAAGAAGTATGTACAGAATATGTCACCTGTTGTAGTGTAGTGTAGTCAGGTTAGGGGTAGACACTGGACAGGTTGCTACCTCATTAGATGGTCAACACACAGAAAAAAGGAAACCACACACTATCGTATCCAGACTTAACCCAATCTTAGAATCACCAATAAATTACATTTAGGTTTTAAAATTAATTTAGTTAATCTAACGTGGATGGCTTTGGACTGTGGGAGGAGGTCAGAGTAACTCTCTGAGCAGAGAGAACATCCAAACTCTGCTCTTGCATAAGTCACATGTAGTAATTTTGATTAATATTAAATTCTTAATAATAAAGAAAGTTAGTATTATGCTTGTGTTTCACAGATTCTTTCACTGATCATTGGATGGAAATAAAAATGTACTTTTAGAGCATTCCTGCTACTAGACAAGATTACATTGAGGATCCACACTGGACACATAAGCTTCTCAGTTTAAGAGCGTCTTACATCACAGTGACTTCATGGTTGTAGTCTGTAACCTTGAATGAGACATTGCTACACATGGAAATAAAATCATAAATACAGGCTGGAAAAAAACAAAACATTGAGAGAAATTCAGTATGGAATGACAGACTAATTCATTCATTTTCAACTACTCCTGGGAAACAAACTAAACTTATTGAATCTGGAAATTGTGTTTATTGTTTATTTTATATTATGAGGCTCAAATAATGGACAAGTTATTTCTTTATACCACTGTATTTGAAAGGAAACAGATTAATTTTTCTTTCTTTTGGTGAATCAAACCAATAACATTTCATAAACTCCATAAAACTGATTGAATCCTGGGTTATTTCACATACACAAAGTTGCATATAATCCAGTATTGATATTTAAAATTTTTACAGTTGTTCAGTTGTTTATGCTTATCTTCTCCTCTTACCTCTGAACTGATTGTCTGTGTCTGTGTTCTTTCTCATTATTGCATAACGGACCTTATCTACAGCCTCAGTGCAGACATGTCAACATGTCAGGAGTACTCATTGCCTATTCCTTTTATCCTAACTGGAGTTATCCTAACTAATTTGTACATATTCTGGACAACATTCTAATGTAACGAATGTCTGTTAGAGCCTAAGTGAGTCACTTTGTCTTAGTTTGATTTTCTCTCTATTCATACATTCATCCATTAATTCATACCTGTGTGGAGAGGTTGAATGACCGGAGTATAAATCCAAGCACACAGCCGGTCACTACCGCAAAGACCGAGAGTGTCAGCAGACCATTCCTCTTGCAGTAGTCCTTCACGTACGCCCTGACTTTCAGAGACACTATATTTTCTAATGACTTCTGCAGACATTCCATCCTGATTCAGGCTCAGTCTGTATCCCAGCAAATCCCCCCCCACCCCCGTCGCTGGCAGCAGATATCCGAATCTCTTGATGAGTGAGAATTGTCGGTATGTATCTCTCGAGATCCACGGCAGAGGAGAGCAGGTGTACCTGAAGAAATGTGGGTCCTGTTTAACTCTGAGGAGCTCATCCAGTCTGAAGGAGGAAACGTTGGCTGACTTGTTCCTGGTAAAGCAGTGTCTAAAAGGATTATCCCTATCCCATGCAAACAAAGTCTCCTTTAGAGACACTCAGGCTTATTAAAGAGGCTAAAGGTAAGCTCATTATGAGTTATTACTACCTGTGTCCAAGTCATCCCATTCACAAATGCACCTTCATGCACTTTGTCATCTGCAACTTAAGCTCTTGAGTGCATGTTTACTCACATGTATGTAATTAATTAGTTATATTGTACTTGCTGAGAAGCACAATGTAAGAATTACAGGAAGGTTTTATAAATTAATCGCAAGGTCTCTTTTAAATAATACAGCAAAGATTTCTACTCATGAAACTTTTTTATTAGACTGAGGAATGACCTGTCCTGGCAGGATTACCAGAGGCAAGGCCAAAGGCATGACGCCAGCATCAGCGCTCACTATTCAGCTATGACGTAAAACTGATTAACAGGTCTGGACATACACTGGGTAGCTTTAATGTCATGATTTGTCACTTAAACTAGTAAATAATACCATCTTGGTACAAAAAGAAGCTCAAATTAGTTTGTAGTTGAAGGCATGAACTTTAACCCTGCAGGCTGTGAAGGAAAAGATGACCACTCTCACACTAGCATGGTTTACACACTACAATCTACACTGTTATTCAAGCAGAATTAAATTTATAGCTAGTGACACCAGATTGATCATATAAAGAATTTAAAGGAAAAATATAAAGTATTGTCTTATGCAGCGGGAAACTAGTGATCAATACAGCTGAGTACTCTGAGCTACCAGCTGTCTGTTGTAGTGTGCTGTTTGCATGCTGTTTTAATGCTTTTTGTTGATGTCTGCTAATCCTTTTAGTCCACACTGACCTGGAAAGAGATCCAAATTTGACACTGAGCATTCTAACAATGTCTTCCTACATTACCTTTAACCAGTCCAATAGCATTTAATCCTTGGACAATGCACGCAGTAAGATTAGTGGATGGAACAAACAGCAAACAAATACTTACTACTTATCTATTTATCTCTGCTTTTAAATCTTAATCCTCCAGCCAAAAGCCCCAAATTACTTTCAAATGCATCATACACAAACATTAACAAACAATAACTATTATTCTTATTAAAAATATAATTTTATTTAAATATTTACAGAACCATCAGTGCTAAAACCTCAGCTTGGGTGTAAAACCTCTTATAAGTGAAGCGAATAGCAAACCACCCCTAGTGTTTGTGTATGAATTTGTTGCTTTGTTAGCTGTCACCACTGTATCATCTAGAAACAATTTTATTTTATATATATATATATTTATATATATTTCAGGTGATCAGAATCAAATATTTAATTTAATGTATCTTTAAATAAGAAATGTATACTTAGTGAGGTTACTGCCAGCTCTGTGTTCAGGGGTCTGTGTCAGAGTTTCTTCCTCTTCAGCAGCTGCAGTCTCTGCAGTCTGACTGAGGGAGGTTTTTGTACAGCTACAAATCACTGTGTGAACACATCAGCACTGTTTATTACATGGATACTCTTACAGTAGTAAACTGCTGCATCTTCAGCCTGAACTCCACTGATGGTCATAGAGAAGTCAGAGCTGCTTCCACTGCCACTAAATCGAGTTGGTGTTTCTGAATGTCTTATGCTCACATGTCGAATTAGGAGCTTTGTGGTCTGTCCAGATTTCTGTTGATACCAGTACATACACAGACCATCACGACAGCTAGCAACAGCTTGGCTGGTCCTACAGGTCAGAGTGACAGTGGATCCAGGAGTAGATGTCAGTACTGGAGGTTGAGTCACAGTCACCTGACCGCTGCATCCTGCAGACAGAAACAAATCATTCATTTATCAGCAGAAATCAATGAGAGAAAAAGCAGCACATCATGTTTGAAATGTTGCTGAGTGAATGAACCTGTAAAACAGCAGCAGGTCAGCGTCCAGATGAGGATGGTGATGAGAGTCATGGTGGTTGTGCTTTCTGCTGTGTTGACTGACAGATGTGAGTCCTGCAGTGTTGAAGTCACAGGACTATAAACCTTCTCAGTTCTCTGGAGGATCAGCTGATGATGCAAAGCCTCCTCTCTATGGAAATGATTTCTCTGCTCTCAACACACTGAAGGCAACGTGAAACAACTGAAGAAAATATTTACATTGGGATTGCAACTAAGGTTCCATAGCTGCAATTGATACGTTTTATTTTGAGTGTGATTAGTATGAAATCTAAAGTATAGAAAATTGTGATTTTTTTTTTACTTTACTTTAAATTTGCTTTGTTAGTAGTCAGTATTGAGAAGCATTTTGTTAGATGCTCTGTTACAAAGACAGTAATTGTTTCTATTTCCAGTTTGTAGATTGTCAAGATATTATCTTTATTTGTAGGAAAATTATTTTGTTCTTTTTAAAGCATTTTAGATTAAAACTAGCATAAATGTAGCCGTTTAGATTAAGTATTGGGGTAGCAGACATTTTCTAAGTGCTTAGATACTTGTTCTGAGTGCAGGCGGTTTTTGTGTGGCCACTTAGTGAGTTTGTATCACTGTGGTACACTTTTGGCAGAGGAACCAAACTCATCGTTAACTGTAAGTACCAAAAACTTTTACTTTGCAAAACATGTAGTATTAATAATACTACATATACTAATAATAATACTAATTAATGAACTTTAGATTTTTGTATGTTGCTAATAATTAAGGTTAAATTGAAAAAATGCTGATGTCACAAAATGAGAAAAAAACGTATTCTTTCCAAGCTGCAGTTAAATTCATTGAATCAATGAACAATTATCTATTTTCATCATACTTTATATTTTTTAAAAATATTTAGAAAAGTCAAAATAAACTAATAAATTAAAAATGTAACACTGCAGAAGAGCAGCTGTAATATTTTAGCTCATTATTTCAATATCTGCTTATTTTTAGATTTAAAATGTGATCCGTAGTTTTGCCAAATTAAAAAAGTGATTTTTTTAGAGTAACTGCAGATCATCTTGGTGTTCATGGCTCATTAACTTTAAATGTAGTTTTAAAGGAAGTGAAAGAAACAGATGACAAAGATTTGACTGTTCACATGAGTGTTTCAGCTTGGTTCATTTATATGTAGGAACATTATCACAGAGATGAGTTATTCACTTTGAAGTATTATTCAATAGATATAGGAATAGATTACCATATAACTGCCTTTCAAAGTTTCTTCACCTTTTTGACTCTCTCCTCTCTCTGCGCTGTCTCCTCCAGTGGGTGTGTTGAGGCCCACCCTGACTGTCCTCCCTCCTTCTAAAGAGGAGGAGAAGAAAAGCAGTGCCACTCTGGTGTGTCTGGCCACTGGAGGGTTCCCCTCAGGTTGGAAGCTGGGCTGGAAGGTGGGGGGCTGTAGCCCATCTTCAGGGCTGTCAAACAGCCTGGAGGTCTTGGGGACAGATGGTCGTTACAGCTGGAGCAGCACCCTGAGCCTCTCTGCAGACCAGTGGAGGAAGGCGGGCTCAGTTAGCTGTGAGGCCAGTCTGAGTGGACAGAGCCCCGTCACTCAAACCCTGGACCCTGACCACTGCTCAGAGTAGAGCTTCAGCAACACTTCCTGTCTACAAATGATGTTTTCGAATCTACAGATCTCTGTTCCAGTGTGTCTGTAAAACTATGTTTGATCTTTCGAGAAATGTTCATATTCATGTTCTGCTTCTTGCCCACTATAATAAGCAGTGTTGGTCAAGTTACTTGAAAAAAGTAATCAGTAACTAATTACTGATTACCTCCCCAAAAAAGTAATCCCGTTACTTTACTGATTACTTATTTTCAAAAGTAATTAATTACTTAGTTACTTTTTAAAAACACGATTTACAACCTGAAGAGGTGATAAAGCGATAGATCTTTCAGCCCAATTCTACTTTTTCTGCATAATCCATCATACAAAATGTAATCAAATGGAAAAGTCTCTTTTTAAAACTTGTTTTATCAGTTTTAATCTTTTAACTTTATGCATCAAGCAAAAATTTAATTATATGCAACATTCTCTGACTGGAAGAAATTTGTTTTAAACCTATTTAAACCTATTTTCTGCACATTCCAGCACATAAAATAAAATATTTTTTTGTGTTTACACTCAGTCTTTCAAATAGATGCAAGTAAAACACAGCAGAAAATAAATAAAGTCAAATACTCAGCGGTCATTTTGCTCTATTTTCACCTGTAAAGCAGGACTGCGGTAGGCGGAGGTTTACCCTGGTGCAGGTGTGCCGCAGCGGTCAGTGGAAGAATCCGCGAGTTTCTCTGAGTTTCCCATTACGTGCTTGCTTGGAAGTTTAGGGGGTTTTTTCGCTGTAAAAAGAAGTTTTCTTCCCACGCACAACGGACACGAATGTTTTTGTCACTTTTTATGGAATCAAACTCAAAGTAAGGTCAGTACTTCCACGCTTTAAACGCTGCATGCTCATACTCTCTCCTGCATTCCATATATGATCCATTGTTGATCTGCACACAGCTGTTGTCACGAACGTCGCACTTGCTTACTCACTGTCATGAGACATTCTCGCAAAAAATCACGGTTGCAGTAACGCAGCGTTCCTACGGGAAAGTAACGGTAATCTAATTACGGTTTTTGCAATAGTAATCCCTTACTTTACTTGCTACTTGAAAAAAGTAATCGGATTATAGTAACGCGTTACTTGTAACGCGTTACTGCCCATCTCTGATAATAAAGAATGTAACTTACAGCATGAAATAAAAGTACAATAAAACACTGTGTTTGTATTTAGTTAGTTTTGCAATAGAGCTTTTATGTTTAATTATTAAACCTTATGCTGCATTGTGAATCTCATACTTTTGCGCAACAGAGTTAAAGATAAAGATTAACATGTTCATTATATTATACTTACAATAGCGGTAGGGGAAAATTATGGGGATGTAATATTTTTTTCTATCAATGCATCCATCGCAGCAGCCATGTTTTAGAAAAGATAAATGGTAAATGGTAAATGGCCTGTATTTGTATAGCGCTTTTCTAGTCCCTAAGGACCCCAAAGCGCTTTACACAACCTGTCATCCACCCATTCACACACACATTCACACACTGGTGATGGCAAGCTACAATGTAGCCACAGCCACCCTGGGGCGCACTGACAGAGGCGAGGCTGCCGGACACTGGCGCCACCGGGCCCTCTGACCACCACCAGTAGGCAACGGGTGAAGTGTCTTGCCCAAGGACACAACGACCGAGACTGTCCAAGCCGGGGCTTGATTAAATGATATACATTTTTATGTTAAAACTTCTTATTATAAACTTTTATTTTGTGTATGTGTTTGATGACTCTATTGTTGTGTTCAGTGGACCGGTTATTCTCATCACAGTCTCTTCACTGCACTCTGCACCTGCAGCCTTCACTCAGACTGAAGGAGGTTTTTGTGCAGCTCTAAATCACTGTGCGCATACTCCACCAGTATGCACACCCATACAGTAATAATCTCCAGCATCTTCAGCCTGAAACCCACTGATGGTTAAAGTGTACTGAGAACCAGATCTACTGCCACTGAATCGAGACGGAGTTCCTGAGGAGCGAGTTGATGCTTGATATATAAGAAGTTTGGGAGGCTGTCCAGGTTTCTGAAGGTACCAACTGAGATCAGCACCAATATCTGAACTTCCTGTGGCGCTGATGGTCACAGTCCCACCAAGACTGACAGGTTTGGATTTATCAGCCTGAGTAAGAAATTTATTGGCCAAGGAATCTGAAATGATAAACAAAATTAAATCTGATTTAAAAAAAACCTTGATAATCACCAGCGAAGATTACGATAAAACTAAAACATTTAAATGAAAAAGTTAATAAATGTTTAGAAATTCTCACCTTGCATTAGAAAACCCAACACGAGAGTCAGAGTTGCTATCAACATCATCTTGATGCAGTTTTCAGTGTGAGTGCATGAAAACAGTTCAGACTCTCATTGAAAGGAGAACTTAAACTCCAAAGATCAGTGATGCATAAAATCATGCAAAATGCATTTGGGCACATCTGTCCCTGTGAAACTGAGAGAGGGGGGTGTAAGATAACTCCGCATATCCCTGTGGACTGAATATGCAGAAATGTGACTTCCCACTTCCATGCCTGTGGCTTTCTTATCTTTGCAAGATTACCCAAGGAAGCCAAGGAAGGTCTTTTCAACCATAGATAGTCGCAGACTGCCCTCTGCTGACAATCCAAATTCACAACAACTCTTGGTAAATGTCCATGATCATGTGTATCAGTTAATCTTGGTGCTTCATCCGTGACGTTAGAAACACTGCAGAGACCAAGATTGTATCGCAACAACAGTGTTCCAAGCTTTAAATGTTCATGTATGAGTTTTCAGTGGCTCCTAGATTACCATTAGTCATTAATATCATGTCAAAATCCCAGTATTACATCTCATTCTATAAACCAAATTTAATGAGTCAAGAAACTGGTTGGTAAAACTTTTCTGCAAAACTCTGAACATCTTCTCTTGCAGCCAAACACATTTTTTGTAGTTTTCCCATTGTGATGTATAATGATAACCACTGAAGGCAGAATTTCAACACAGCTTATCAATCATTATTGATAACCATTATTTCTTGAACAAACATCTCTAAAATTGTTGCATTTTGTTGCTACTGATGTGATGAAACTAATGTGAGTGAGTTCAGAGTAAAGGCAAATCTGAGCTGAAGGTGGATCCAGAAATAGATGGAAACCATTTGAAAGAAATGATGAAGATGAAGACGGAGACAAAGATCAGGAACAGCAATTTCAAATGAAATTTTTGTAACCATGTTGGACTATATTTTTGCACATGCAATGAAAACCCATATGAACAGAATTCAAAAAAGCACTGGCCATTTTATTAAGTACACTGGATGCCACAGCATAACACAAATCTCTCAAGACACAATGATGGCAGCTACTCACTGTATTTAGGCACGTAGTCATGTTCAAGATGATCTGCTGAACTTCAAACTGAGCAGCAGTTAAATCAGGTGATTTAAGTGACTTTGAATTTGACACAGTTGTTTGTGCCAGCTGTTTGTTCTGTTTCCCACAAAGAAATTTCTAGGGTTTACAGACAATCATCTTATGATCTGAAAAAGAGAAAATGCCCAAGGAAGGCAGTATCAATGTGTTTGTTTTCTTTATTTGCATGTTTTTTTGGGAGTTTTTTGATACCAGAGTTCAAAGGAGAATAGGATAGGAAAGCAACAATAATTCAAATAATCATTCATTACAACTAAGTAATGCGGAAGCGAACCTTCAAACCTTGAACCAGATAGACTGCAGCAGTGGAAGGCCACACAGGATGCATCTCCTGTCAGGTAAGAACAGGTAACAAACTATAATTCACCAAAACTAAACAAAATAGGATTGGAAAATGTTTGCTGGTATAATAAGTCTCGATTTCTCCTGTGATATTCGGATAGTTTGGTCAGAATTTGACATACACACATGAAAGCACAGTTCCACACTGGCTTGTATCAACAGTTCAACCAGTGCCAGTGATGTACAATAATGATACGAGTGATATTTTCTTGGCATATGTTGGTCCCCACATCTTTATTATTTTTGTAGAACTGAAACAAGCAGAGTTCGGAAAGACCTGTGTTACAATTTGTGAAAACTGTTCTTTTATTTACATTTTGTGAAGTATTTGAAATGGTGTGTAATGAATCTGTTATTATTTTTGGCTGGTTATTTGTATTATCTAATGACTGTTTTACAGTTTCTCACTTAAAGCAGTTCTCAAAAGTGTAATGCAGATTTTTAAGCTCCTCATTCAAATTTCCTCTTCAGTCACATCCCAAAGTTGCTCTACTCGACTGAGATGTGATGACTGAAGGTATCATGAAGTACTGTGTGCCAGGCAGTGGACCCAAATGCAGGACTCGCCCGACAGACTTTATTAGCTGGCAAATGGCAGACTTAATAAAGAGCTAGGTCTTCTGCTGCTGTAGCCCATCTGTGCCATGTGCGTTCATAGGTCTTCTTTTGCATACCTTGTTTGTAACAAATGCCTATTTGAGGTGCTGTTGCCTTCCTATCAGGTCAAGGTACTCATTCTCCAATGACCATGAGATGAACAAGGTATTTTCACCCGTTACCGCTCACTGACACTTTCTGTTTTTCAGACCATTCTCTGTATTGGATTAACGAGCAGTTTAGAAAGATCTGAGTTATATGTCCTGAACAATATTTGTTTTGTACTTTGGTTGTTTGCTGTAAGGTTTTGTCTACTCAGATTGCTGTGACTCACCTTGTAAACACACAGAAATCCATGGGTGAGGTGGTTTTTGTTACACAAATGTAAAGCTGCGAGGCTGCAGGCAGTGGCTACTTCCACTGTTACAATAATTATTTTCTTTTATAAAAAACACGACTGGTTTTTATTATATAAAAGTTTCAAACGCTTTTTAAAAGTTTTCTTTCACTTCAACAGCTTATTGCAGGTTTTTAATATATCTTGGTTGCCAACATTGAAATCACAAGATTTCAATGTTGCATAAACACCCTTTTTCCTAAGAATCAAGACCTGCCTAGACAAGTACACTCTACATACAACTTTTATTGTCATAAGCTACTGGAATCAAGAGTCAACACTGAGATATTAAAGTTGTTCTCAATCACTTTGGTGTAATTCTCACATCAGGAGCATCACTCTTACTGTTCTTAATGCAGTTTTAAAAACCGTTAAGGCATTTTAACTGACTCATCCTTGCAAAAGGCTAGTACATCACTTCATCTCTGTGATTACTGAATAAAAACCTTGAAATGACACAATTATGCAACTATATGCATCAGAAAACACACAAAAAAAATATACAAACTGAGAACATAGCACCAATTACTGTGTAGTCCAGTAAAGTCATGCTAGCAAGATTCAGCAACCACTTTATTAGGTACAACAGAGTACTTCGAGCTGAGAGGGAAACAGTGACCACTTGTTATAAACAAGGTATGCAAAAGAGCATCTCTGAACTAAAAACACATCAGACCTTGATGCAGATGGGCTACAGCGTCAGATGACCACACTGGGTGTCACTCCTCTCAGCTAAGAACTTTAAACTGAGGCTACATTTTTCACAGAAATTGCGCAGTAGGAGACTGGGCGGGGGGCTGTATTCAAATGACCTCCCCAATCACCAGATCTCAGTCCAGAAGAGCACCTTTGCCACGTGGTCAAAGTTTGAATGAAAACGTGAGCGCAACTGTGTGATGTTATCATGCCAATATGAAGAAAAATCTCTAAGGAATGTTTCCAGCACCTTTTTGAATCTAATTCACAAAGAATTAAGGCAATGCTGAAGGCAAAAAGCGGTCCAGCCCAGCATTACCAAGATGTACCTAATAAATTGTTTGAAGAGTGCACATCTATGTAATATATGCTTATGTGTAATTAACATTCCTTTAATGTGCACTGGTGACACAAGAGTATGTGTTTCTTTTTGTTTCAATAAAACCTCTTCTGAGAAAATGTGTTTGTATTTGCTTTCAGTTGAAGGGCAACTTCACTGCTACCACTGACAGTGACTGGCCTTACTCTTTCTTACATTGCAAGAACTTTTTATACATGTATACAGCTTTTTAGTATATTCTGGTTAGAAACAGAGAGACGTTTTCTGATAGAAATGTAAACACCTCATGCAGATTTCCCAGGTTTTTCTTAAAAATTCTTACCTGCCTGGACAAGTGTACTGTCCAAACAACAGTTAAAGTCATAGGCCGCTACGATCGAGAATTAGTACGTTTATTAGCAGTGTTGGGGAGTAACGGAATACATGTATCGCCGTTACGTATTTAAAATACAAAATATGAGTAACTGTACTCCGTTACAGTTACCGTTTAAAAAGGTGGTATTTAGAATACAGTTACTTTGTTGAAATAAATGGATTACACAGCGGTATTTTTCCTGTTTCATGTTGTGGCGGGTCAGGACTGTTTGGGTTTTGTTTGACAGCTGTGATGTTCTGTTGTTCCAGGAGGCAGCGTTACGGTTACCATGGTTACAGGGTGACGCTTGCCCTCTCTGCAACTGTGTGTTTCCTGGGTGAGAGAGGCCTTTTTGTGGTTGTTGTTGTTGTTGTTGTTGTTGTTGTTGTGCTAAGCTAATAGGCAGAATGCTACAGGCATAGCCCTAAAGAATGTGGGCAGTGTAGTCCGTGCTGCAGGGAGAATGGACTGCCATACCCGTTATGTGTCTGTGAGAAAAAGGAGAGTGGAAAAGTAGAGCTGTCATTGAGCAGAAACGGGAGCTGGAACCATGTAAATATAATAATAACCACTGCAGCCAAAAAGAGTGCCTGACGAGCCCAGTTGTAAGTAAGCTATTAAGACTCGACTGTACACCGTGTTTGTGTTTTCCTCCGAAACAATAAGTTCCGTTGGAGCAGCCTTTCAACGCCTCTCTCTGTCTCTCGCTAGCAAAGTTGACCCAGACAACAAGGTAAAGCTAGTTTTCAGCTATGAGCCGGACACAAACCTGACATATTAGCCAGAGGTCCCTTTACTACGGTTCGGAGCCGCGGACCTTCAGTAATAGTAATAAATCACACAGCAATAGTACAGTCATGTAGTTGTAAAAAGCATGATAATATATTAAGTAATCTAAAGTATTCAGAATACGTTTCTCTCATTGAGTAACGTAACGGAATACGTTACAAAATACATTTTGGGGCATGTATTTTGTAATCTGTAGTGGAATACATTTTAAAAGTAACCTTCCCAACACTGTTTATTAGTGTGCATGGATACACACTGATAAAACTTAGTAAACAGTCAAGCCTTGTAAGTCAAATATTAAATTCATCCGGTGTAACTGCAGAAGTGGATGTGTGGGGAAATTAAAGCATTTTAAGGATGATAGCGGCTCAACAGACTTCTTTTTTTTATTAGTAAAATTAACATTTAAACAAAATGCACCATATATTACACATTCAGAGAATAAACATTCCTTACATATTAGCAACTTTCATACATAGGAAAAAGAAAATATAAAGATGGGGTCACATAATTTAACAGATTATTAACTCACTAACGGCCCAACAGACTAGCAATGTTTCCTGGACCTCCAAATGACTGAGCTTCTTCAAACGTGGGCAGCACAAACCGTTTATTTCATCAACTGTAGCGGCCAGCTTTTGTCAGTCGAGCTTTGTGATTGGTCAGACACATCCAGGCTCCTCCCCTCTGCCACCACAGCCCGGTGGAGTCATCGGACACCCTCACAGCGGCAAGTTTTTGGGCAAGTTATCAAGCAAAGGTTAGTAAGTAAACCGCCCGTTTTCTTGTAAACTCCTCGAATTTGGGGTCATGTAACATTTGTTTTGTCTTCTGTACGGTTTTGTTTCGGTCGCAGGCTCGGGAAGGCCCGAAAATGAGTCACTTTAAGGAGCGCTTCGTGACTCTGCTCCATGAGAAGAACTTTGTGACTGATCAGTTGGCAACACTGGAGCAAAAAACGGGAGTGAAGAGAGAGTATATCGCCTTGGGTATGTTAACAGCTCACGAGAATAAACGAACAGCTAGCTACACAAATGTACTTTAAAACACTGGAGGTGTTTATTAACTTTTGCTTAGGAGTTACCCCTCTCCTCCAATACTTGGCACAATATTCGTGTTAAACAAGTATGCCAACGTTAGCTTTTTAGCTGGTAAGCTGTCACTCAAACGGAAACTGGCACACAGTTGTGGTTGCAGTGTTCGTGAGTAGTAGATGTTTCATATCCTCCCTCTCTCTGTTAGCTTGCTCATTTTATTTCTCTCTCATGCAAGAATACCAAAGTTCATCCAGCTCAGGCCCTAATGCTTCACTACTGCGTTTGACCTGGTTTAAAAGTACAAACACACACACACCTATATGTACACACACAAATCTATTTCGAAGCGTTGCTGCTGAATGAACTGCTTCTAATATTTGAGATCCACCACCAGCTGATCTCAGGGGTATTTTTATCATGTCCTGAAATATCCAGGGTCAGAAATGGAGGGAGATTCTAGGGTGACTGGTTATACAGCTGCAAACAGATCCACTCCTTTATTGCAAACAGCGCCCCATACTCCTTAGCAGTTTTGTTTTGACGCTACTTTGTAGTCAGTTTGCACAGTTAAAGTCAATAAATGTCAGACACCTCAGGCAAGGTTGTGCTTAGGATGCCACTCAGCTACAGGAAACACCAGGGTGACCTACATTCAAACTCACTGTCTTTACTCTCAATTGATCAAAAACGGTTGTCTGTTCATGGCAGAACAATGGCATGCCTTCAGGATAACCAATTTCAAGGTCGCAAAGGATGAGAATCTTTAGTACTGTATGTGAAGTGCGTTGTTTGAATACTACATACTAAAACCTGAATACAGGCAAAGATAAGAAGTTCTAACAAACAGTACTCCAACATAAGTAAAAATACAAAGATGACTTTAAAAAAGTACATTTGGTGACTAATGTTGATAATTGAAGGTTTAAAAATCTCTATCACCAATATTTCATCAGCAGATTTATTTTTATGTAACAAATACTACATATTTTGGGAAGGATCCTTCAAAAGAACTATGGCTTTTATATATGTGTATACACAAAACAAAACATGTCATACTTTTTCATTAATGTAAAAAAAAAAAAAAAATTAGACGCAACATTTCACATCTATACACACGTGTAGCATAGAAAAGCCAAACGTTGCAATCAAATGAGATATTAAGCACAAGCTTTTTTTGTAGACTTTTTTGGGTTTTACTGGAAGTGGTTAAGCATTAAACACATGGCAGTAAGCCTTAGTAAGAACCATGTTGGGCATGCCTGCTGTTGTTGTATGGGCTTATATTTTCATATATATATATATATATATATATATATATTATATATATATATATATATATATATAATATATATATATGTGTGTGTGTGTGTGTGTGTGTGCGCAAAAAGCCAGTAGTATAAGTAAGGCGATTTTGTACTCAACTTGATGTTGAACACCGTCTATCTCAAGTACTTCAGAATGATTCCAGTTACACAGTTGCTCTCAAAAGATTGATAAAACAACCGCTTGCACAGACAGTTGCTGTCAGTCAGTCTTTCTGTTTTAGATCTACATGCAAGTACATCCATGTTTTGTTTTGTTTTCCCACACCCTCCAGCAGACTGAATTGCAAAACAAATACTCTGGACTGTATGTAAACACTTCTACCTGTCTCTACCCTATAATTAATTAATAGAACCGTACAGAGCAGCCAAATTATACCATGCCCTGTCCTGTTTGCAGAAATATCTGCTTAGCATCTGGCCAATTTGTAAGTGCCGTTATAATGCTTACTTGATATTACGTCCACATTTTGGGGTAAAAATGTGTTGTACACTGAAAAACACTTGAGTACAATAAATTCTTTTCTGATTGCTCACTTTAATGTACTGGACTTCACTTTGATCTGAGCTAGTTCAAGAACCAAGCTTTGCAACTGTGTGCTGTTTAGCTGAGAGACATCTCAAGTTCATGCTGACTCCTGCAACACTCTGAAGTGTGAATACTAATGTGCTGACTGGAGTAGAGATGCCTCAAGTCAGCTGTGTGCAGCCAGTTGACTGGGTGTTAGTAGTTGTGCATAAACGTCACATTTTTAAAGTCAACTTCCACCCCTCACCCACTGTACTCATAACAATGGGTCTTTGTCATCATTTGAAATTAAGTCAAACTGGATTTTTAGCTGACCTTCAAAAATTATGTAAAAAAGACTTTTGAGTCATTCATCACAAGATCACACATCTATGTAATGACTTCTGTGCACATTTTCAGTTGTTCCACAACAAAGATGTTAATGAATATAGATACACAATCATGGTCTAAGAGAAATCCATGAGTTTCTTCGTCCTATTATTTACTGCTATAATAAAAATCAAACAGTTGTGGTTTCATTATTTATCCAGTTTCTTAACTACTACATTTCAGGGTTATGAAGTAATGACTCTATGTAAGCTGTCAAAATCTAGTGGGGAAAAAAAGCATTTTCTTTATTGATGGCACATTGGTTTGAAAATTACCATATGCTGTTAGTGCTTTGTGCTGCAGCTGGTGTGTTTATTTACACTGGCCATTGTCTGTAACCTAGCCTGGGGTCTTCGCTGTCAACCGGTTCTTCCAGTTTGGTCTTCATTAGGGAGAGAGAGAGAGACAGGGCGTGAGCTGGATAGGCTGGGATCAGCACAGATATTTGTATATGAGCTGTGACAAACAAATGAGATGTAAAGAGCAGGCAATGGTTACAACAGGATCATATGCTTTTAGTGCTTTTGATAATATATGACCTTTTATATTAGCTGAATTTAAATGAACAGTTGAGTTTTGCATAAATTTTAATAGTATATTGAAGTACTGACATCTACAGTACCTTGGAGATTACACAATATTTGTTTTTGTTCTGTTTTACATCAACTCGCAACGGAGTCACCTTAGTTACATTTTATACTGACTCTCTGTGTGTTAATCAACTCTGCATTGCTGGAAACTCCACCTGCCTCTGAAAGCTACCACCCGTTCATCCCCGCAGAGATCCGTAGCAGGGATATAGTATTATTAATGTATTTAGTAAGCAGTAACTGGGCTACAAGCAGTGTCCCAATATTCCTCGTTTGTTTTCTTGACAATTTTGTGGTAGCAAATATTTTTATGATTAAAAATATTGCAAGTGCACATATAAATATGTTACAGGGATGAGAGGTGACCCCACTTGGCTTGTTTTTTCAGGTTTACATGAATAGAGTTCCTACGAAATTTTGATAAGATGTTATTTAAAACTCAGTGTTAAAAAAGCTGAAGAAATATTATTGGGAAAATCTTGAGTATGTGACAGAAATTGGTAGGTAAACCTTTGCATGCTAAACTGTAGTGTGTATCTGCTGTTTGTTAATTGAATTCAAAGTTACCAGTTGGCAGTTCTGTAGTATTTCTGGTTTTTCAGTTACATGTTTATTATCTTTATTCATGGCTATATCATGCCTTAATGCTGTGTTCTAGACCATATTATATTATCCATATACCGTATTTACTTTTTAGCATGGCAGAGAGTAATTTCGTGCCAGTCAATAAATAAGGAACTTGAGTCATTTCCACTCAAAGTCAGTCTGTTTCCTTAGACACAAAGTATACACACTGAATTGGGAAGTCATGTTTTTAAGATAGTGATTGAATTGTAGTTTCACATACTACACACTATCATAAACATATTATTTTAAGTTGCATAAAACCTGTGGTGTTGTGGAGTCTATCATGCCTGAGGTGTGTAGGCTTGAAGTTTATACTTTCATGTGGCTTAATGAGCTTTGAAATGTATTTTAAAAAAATCCACTCTTGTTTTGGCTGCATTAATATCAGTGTTTGGTGTGTGTTCAGTGCTCCTCCTGATCCTGGTACTGTTTTCCTCATATCCTGCTGTGAGACACACAGTAATGTAGCTTGACATTAGAAGTGTTTGTAAAGTAACTGGATAACCTCACACTCCCCTCCCTGTCGCGCCGTCTGCTCTCAGCTCACTGCCGCCTCTCGTGTTTCTCTCTCTGCAGGATTCCTGAGTTTTGTTGCGATATATCTTCTGTTTGGATATGGAGCCTCACTACTCTGCAACCTGATTGGATTTGTCTATCCAGCATATTTCTCGTATGTATGACATCTGTTCAAAAAAATGTCCACTCTAATATATGAACACTTCTTTTAGAATCCAAAGTTCAATGTCAGCCCAACCCAAGACTGCTATTACTAATACTAATTATGGCTTTTTCAAGGTAGTCAGTCTGATAATACCAGTTTATATCTGTGTTACTGATGTGTTTTAGTGGCATGCTGCATTGTTAATCATTAAATATCCTTGATAAGACTAGTGCTTTACCTGCCGTTACATGAAAAAAAGAACATGACAAAAGTCTATTTTGCCTCTTGTATTTAACAGACTTTTAGAGATTGCTGACCATTTCCTATTCTTTCAGTGTTATTATGAAAAGTGTTACACCCCAGCCCAGGGAAAACTGGCGTGCAACATAAGAAAAAGAAAAATAAGGAGAAATGCCCCCACACTCCCTGCTCTCAAGGAAAAATGGCTTCTCACGCCTACTAAGCTGCTGCAGTGAGAAAAAGTATCGACAACTATTTACATCTATATACGACAACTATTTACAACACGGGGGAGATCGCGACCTTGACAAACTGAAACACAGGGCTTAAATTTTTATTTAGAAAAGCATTTGATTAATTTCTTCTTATGCTGTTTTTATAGTTTTATTGTTTTACATTGTTTTATTTACTGTTATATTGTTTTTATATTCCCATTTTCTGTGTCGTAAAGCACTTTGTGATTTTTATCTGTGAAAAGCGCTATATAAATAAATTTTACTTACTTACTTTTTACTTAAATACATAGAGGGAGCAATCAGGGAATGGACAACAGGAGGGAAACACAGCTGGGGCAAATCAGAACTGACGAGACAAGGAAGCGTTAACTGAACACACTGAGATAAGACAGACCTTCAAAGTAAAACAGGAAACACATAACAGTCACGCCTACAACAAAACACTGACAACATCGAATCGTAACATTTCCCCCCACCCAAAAATCAAACATTTAAACCCCAAATGAAATGTTTGATTCATGACCAGCGCATAAGGCACCGGTTGCTGTTCTGCAGGCGACGCTGATGGCTGGGTTAGATTAAATCAGTGTAAACATGCATTGCTTGCATGCTTGTGTCTATGTTGAAGCATGTATGGGGCATTGTAATTTCTTTACTTCTTACTGGCTGTAAAATTAGGTTTTTCTATCTGATTTTCTTTCCTACAGGATTGTTTCTTTGTGTAACTGAAGCTCAATAAGACAATAATGCGGGAAAAGAAAAAGCTTTACTAAAAAAGGCTACATTGGAAAATAGGTTTGTCTAACTTTGCTAAAGAATTTATTTTTACATAGAAGAATTTTGGTGTGGGATGATACGGTGGGCAGTAACTCATTCAGTGTACATATTGGCATAAATTCTGATATTCATACTGTTGACCAACTTTCAGCTCACCAAATCACATCATGCATGTCCCCATGAGACCACCTGTACTACAGCCACAAATGTTTGTAGAAACTAACAGAGCTGCATGTAAGAACGTAAATGTCTGATGGAGTTCACTCACATGTGCTGTACCAATGTACCTGCACATGTGATGTGACAATAAAAGTGATTTGATTTGATTTGATTTGATTTGAGTTAAACAGTCTTTATCAGCTCTCTAATACAAAGTGATGTGCAGTGATTTGCACTGATGGGAGAGAAGCACAGATAATAGTTGAATTTGTGGTTTTCAAGTGGTCATCGTATGTACCTTCTGCTTCTGGCAGCATTCTGGACTAAATGAAGCTGCTTCCAGTAGTGAATTCATCTCCAGCTCTGTGTTTGGGAAAGGGCAACTTGAGACAGTGTCTCTAAATGTTTTGGGGTTTTTTCCCCTATAGTTCATGTAGCTTTGCAGAATATTGACCCTCTCCTTTCGTGAATTTCTTGTTGTACAGTGCTGCTAATTGTCACATTCGCATAATATCATCTTATCAGGTTTAGAGTTTAGACTTTTAATGTTAATGTACCATGGATGTCATGACCTCATCAGTCTCTTGTTCTCCTCTCCATTCAGTATTAAGGCCATCGAGAGCAATATTAAGGAGGATGACACACAGTGGCTCACCTACTGGGTTGTTTACGGACTCTTCAGCGTTGTTGAGTTCTTCTCTGACATCTTCCTCTTCTGGTTCCCCTTTTACTATGCTGGCAAGGTAGGCTGACATTTTAATATGGTTTTTGTGGTTATATTGGACATTATCACTGTATGCAGCTGACACTGGCCCAAGTCTGCTCACACTGTCATGCCATAGATAGTCATACTGTCTTGAATTACATAAGGGCAGATGGCTTTTCTTTTACAGTAGCCAACACCACCCTCTTGTGGATATTTTGTGTAACTGCTAAATAAAGACTGCACTATGCAGAAATGCTTTTACCAAAAAAAATAATAACAATAATAATATGACATCATGGAAACAAAAAGCCACCATACTGATGAAACACTGTGGTCTTATTGTTATGACGATTTTGGCTCACCTTCATTAAAACACTATGTTTATATTGAAAACCTTAATCCCAGTATACATTTGTTGATTGAACTTCAATCAACAAATGTATAACCCTTCATTATCATTTCATTATATTATATTCATAAAATGTATAGCTCTCCCTTTTATTATAACAGAAAATTTGCTCTTTTTACAGTGTTTGTTCCTCATATGGTGTATGGCTCCAGTAACGTGGAACGGCTCCGAAATCCTGTACAAGCGCGTGATCAGACCATTTTTTCTGAAACACCAGGCCACCATGGAGAGTATGGTCAGCGATCTGAGTGCCAAGGCTAAGAACATAACTGAGACCGTCACAAAGGAGGGTGAGCCCTTCACAGTGTACATGCAAGTACAGCCACGTTTATACTCTGCATGTATCGCAGCAACACATTAATACACCAGACAAACTTGTGCATGACCACACAGTTTCACACTGTCAGAATATATCCTCATATACAGCAGTCTTATATTTTTCATGTATTTTCTATAAAATATTATTGGTTTTTTTTTTTTTCTGTTCTGTTTTGTCCTTCCCTGTATTTTTCATCAGCTGTTAACCGGGCCCTCAACCACGAAAAGGACCAGTAAGAAACATGGGAAAGCTGAGTGACAGGAAATATGTGATTTCACTATTGGATTGTCCTACTCCTCCTTCTATGACACTCTGGTGACTGGTTTCCATCCTCTCTTCACATCATGGAAGTGTCACACTTCTAAAATAAATAAAGCCGTTTTTACTTCTACATCAGTTTACTCCTGTTGGTACTGCTAAGGCAATCGGTGAAACTGTGACCTGTTTTGTGAGCTTTTCTTTTTGTTTGTTTTAGTGTGACAAAATATGTTAACATAAAAGAAAAATACAGTTTTATACCTTCAAGTACTCTGTGGGCATGTCGGCAGTGTTGTCTAACTGAGCCACTAGTGACAGAAAACCAAGGTTGAATAACAGTATAGTTATAAAAGCAGGTTACCCTAAGATGTGTTCTTTTTTTCTCTTTTTTTTTAAAATTCACAATCAAAACTGGAACACTTGGGTCATTGATGTCTTCTTGCTTTTACAAGCTTTATTTTTGTTTGTGCAAAGCAGAATTTAAAGCTTGTTATGAAGGTTCTCAGTCTTTAACTTGACTTCTATGTTTTTTGATGTCTTAATTTATCACCTTGTAATGATGAAGCAATAAAACTGGACCCCTGCGTCTGTCTTTACTATCTGTTTCTTTGAGAATCCCTTTTCCAATCACTTCACATAGTGCCAAATGGGATTTTATTTGTTCTGGATTGCAACATTCACGCAACAGTGAATTTTATTTTATTTATTTTTTTTAGCAGAGGTAGTGAATCAAGGAAATTGTGCCACTGGATCTGTACCCGGTGAGGATTTTGGTCTTTACAGCAGTATATATCTTTTTTTAATATAGAATTTTATCTGCAGTAATTTTAAAACTGGCGTATACCTACCTAAGATTTACACATGTTTACCAGTTTCTCATTTGTGTATAATAACTTATAGTGTAATTTCAGATCAGAGGTCACATAAAATGTTATTTAATGTTTTTATTTTAGGGTTTGTTGCAGGGAAAATACCACTGTCACAGTCTTTTTATTACTTGATCTTTTGACCTGTCCCCTGTAGTACATTTACCAGCTTTCAGATAGCCAAACCACCCATGCAATAATTTGTGTTTTCCTTTTTATTCACGCTTGAGGAGCTCTGAATGGGAGTTCCTTTGTGATTGTGCGCTGGATATAATTCTTTGGAAATGGTGGATGGAGCCAGTGCGGTGGCCACACTCCACCTCAGGGAGAAAGGAAGGAACCCATCTGGAAATGGCTCCTGTGAAGATGTGCCTGTTGGGTGTTTTGTTGTTGTGTAGTCCCTCAGCCGATGGGTTATTGATTTAACAGAAATGGGACCCAGACACCGGTTATTGCACTTTGTTGCTGTGTGGTTTGAGAAAAGGCTTTTTATTGAGTGTGAGGGCTGTAATGGCTTAGGACAGTGGAAGAAGAGCTAAACGGAAGGAGACAAAGCATGTGTTGTACATTCACGAATCTTTCTCAACCACCTTTGTGTTTTCGCAAAAAAATCATAAATGTGAATTATTTGTCACGTAGCTCCACTAGAAGGTTAAAGCTTTCGCTTACTGCTATACTAACTTACTCCTGTTTGCATTGCTGCATACAGGTAGAAAGTACTAATGAAAATGTGCCATAAATGTCAACATCTTCACACACTTGTAGGCAGGTCTGATTGTTTTGAAGTCTTGTTTTAGTTTTTTGGTTTGGTCTTGTCTTCTGTTTAAACCACCTCCTCCTCCTCCTCCCTGGTGTTTTCCTCATTATCTCCTCTCCCCAATCGATGCTGCTTGAAAGAACCACGCACGTATGGATCTGCTTCTCCCCGCTCTCCCAAAGCATCTGTAGTTCCCCTTCTTACCGACAGAGGGGGACAAAGACAAGACCTTGCAGATGGAGTTGGTGAGTCATACAGCGAGACCGTCACGTACAGACACCACAGCTCAAAACAAGGCTTGGTCTGACTTGGCCTTGGACCTATATTACCGTGAAGTAGATGCTTATTCACACTTAGCTGTGATGTTACCTGACACTGTCAAGCGGATATTGACATGGGTTGATGATTTATTTAGACTTACTGTTATATCGATGCGTGTTTGTCATCACGTCATTCATTTTTCCATTCTCCACGCTCTGGTTAGCTTTGTATTATACACACCAGTCTACTGCATTCATACGTTCACGGCGCTCTCCACGGTGCTGAAACACAAAGGGGTCTCTGTCCGTGGTGCTGAAACGGCATCGAACGCAGGATTTTCTTTTTCATTAAAATCTTTCTGTGTCACTTTAAATATATTTGATTCCATTACAGCTAGCTCTATAACATCACTGACTTAATATGCCAGCTTCACATACCTTTGCTCTAAGTGATACAGGACTGATTTGGATGTAATCTTTGCATAGCTTATGTTAAATGTTAGCTTATGTTAAGGATTCTTTGTGTCGATGCCAGCCAAATATTAAATGAAAACCCTGGCCTAATAAATCCAACGAGTCTGACATTTTTCATCTTGCAATTTCCATCTCAGGACTTCAGCAGTCTGCAGTTTTTCATTTATGCGGCCCCAAGTCAACGGGAAATGCCACAAGTCTGCCATAGCCCTGGGGATGTCTGAAGGCTACAATATATTTGTCTCTGGCTGAGACGTTTTGAAAGAAATGGGGCCCTTGTTGGTTTATATTTTTGACCATAAATTGCATTTCACCCATTAACTTAAATATGATTTGTTGCTTAGTGGTCACCAATGAGTCTATTGGTGACCACTCCAGCTATTAAAAATATATTATATGCATTGATCCATATGTATCTCTATGCAGTGATATATTCTTTATTCATATATTTCAGTGCAATTTCTTTCCATTTTGGGGGGCAGGTGGTTGATTACATTTAATCAGATTCCCACACATCCAGCCTTCACAGAATATTTTTAAGAGGAAGACGTTTTAAAATAACTTATTTTGCTGGCATCCAACCACTAGGAAGTGTATGAACCGAAAGAAAATCAAGTGTGGATAGAAAAGGGAGAGAGCATAGCACCTCCCACGTCCTATGTGCGAGAAAGAGAGAGGGAGAGACTGACAGAGAAAGAAATAGAGAGAGGGAGAGAGAGAGTCTGCTGTGGTGGTGTTGGGAATCGGACGACATGAGCTCTACATGAAACGAGTAAAATGCTCTAAGACGCTTTCGGCGTTTGTCTTTCATCCTTCCGAACCAAGGACGAGCCAGAAGCGGAGCCGTTCTTCACGATCAGGTATCGAGATGCTCCTCAGCCTCCACATCTTACATAGAGATCAGATGTTGGTATTCAGTGGCGTAACCGCGGTCCTTCTGGCTGGCTGGCTGTTATGCGCACACGATTCCTGCTGCTCACGGCCAACCCGGGACAGCAAATCTCACTTTCTGCATCCATCTCGCCGCTGTTGTATCACAAGTTACATTTCTGCTCGCTAACCTCGGTCGTGTCAGTTGCAAACTACTGCCTGTATCCTCGTACAGCCATATTGGCAGTAAGCAGGAGAGGGAGATGGAGAGGGAGGGCAAATATATGAAGGTATTGTGGTTGTCATATTGCTTTGAGGAGTAAGGGAGGTGAGAGGGAGAGGGTTGGGAGGAGGGGGCTCGCTGCGACTGCGAAATGATGGCAGCACTGCGAGATGGCGATCCTCCGGTATTTATGAATGAACCACGCAGAGTAGGGTGGTCTGTAATGGCGTTGCGCACAAATCTGCGGAACCACGGCAAGCCCTCTCCCGCCACCGCTTCCTGACTACAATCGAGGCGGAGAATGCACGTCAACATTAATGCACATACACTAATGACGCCAGCGTGACGAATAAAGCTCGATTTCTGTGGCAAATGCTACAGTTAATCCTCCATCTGCATTTGTGCTCCCCCCTGGATCTGTGATCTTAGTTGTGGGTTTCAAGACTGGAAAGGAGATCCACCGTGAAATGTAAAGGAGCTGTGAATCATTTAGGTCCCCCGTGCGCCGGCGCGTGTGTGCGTGCTCGCACGCATATATGTGAACTTCCTGTATGAGTTTAACACTGCCAGTCATGATTGTATGTGTGTGTGTGAGAGAGAGATGGAGAGGAGAGCAGAGATGTATGGCAGTAAATCCTGTGAGTAAGCTTTAAAGTGTGTGGTTGAGAGTAGTTAGAGATGCAGACTGCATTGGAGGAAAAGTGGACATGTAGGGGGAGTGTCCTGCCTGTCTGCCTGCCTGTCTGTCTCTCTTGAATGGCCACGGTTCAGTTGCATAAGAACATGTCTCTCTGCTGAAACAGGACAAAGAAGTGATTCAGTGGTAACAAGCAAAACCAAAGCGAGTTTATGAAGGTGATGATGTTTGAGATGAGTATGGGAGTGGATACTCAGTGGTGATGATGATGATGATAAAGGACCAGTAAAAACACAAGTCTAATGTGAAAAAAAATCCATAAAAACCTAAAAGATCCAGAAACAACTGGATGACAGGAAGGTTGTTAGCTGATAAAATCTGAGTAAAGAAAGTTTATTCAGAAAAAAAACCCCTCTCTACTACTATTGTGTAATGTTTCATCCATGGACTGGAGCCTGTGTGTGGTTGCTGTGTGCTGGATGACTGCCATTTGTCAGTGAATGAAACAGTGAGAATTTGAACTAGTTTTTCAGAAAGCATATGTATGCTCAGTGAACAGTTTACAGCTAATTAAAAGATCAATTATGAATCATTTTAGGCATCTTTTTCATCACATTTGAACCCTTCTGTGGTGTCTTAAATTTACCATTTTATGAAATGGTCATTACATGAAACTAGAAAAAATCTATAAAATATAACATTTGAAGCTTCATTGAGAAATCAGCAAGCGCCATATTATGAAAGAAAACGTGGCAGCAGAGGCTTTATCTTCACCTGCTCATTTATAGTCTGTCTGTTGCTTTGACAGCACAAGTCTGGTCAAATGCACCATCCCCGCTGAGTACCTCTGAACTATATATGGCATAGTGTCTTCTTTAATATTGGAAAAGATCAATGCTAAAGCATTTTAGCTCTTCTGAAAGCATAAGCTCAGCTAAAAGATTTATATTGTCTTACTTATTAATATCATTAAGCAGAACTGCCTGAGTCTTGTGAATAACTAATCATGGCCCAGAATAGCTGCCATGGTCATTTAAGCACACTGCAACCTGTAGTATAACCAATATTTTGATTACACTTTTTTCTCACATATCAGCCTTTCAATGCCATCCATCTTCAACGCTCCTAAAAAGACATATATTTTTCTACAATTTGAGGTTTTAGATGAGGAAAAGTTAAAGGTCAGTTTCTTATAATCTCAACTGCGTCATGTCAGCATCACAAGCAGTCTGGACTGGAAAGCCTGTGTTGTTTCCTCCTTTAACCATCTGCGTTGTTATCAAACCTGGATCAGCTACTTATAAAAAAGAGAAAGAAAAGGGGGAAAAAACTATGTTCGGTTGATCTTGCCAGTAGAAACCATGGAGCTAATCCAAAACTACCAACCCTGTCACCATCTGTCACTGCAGGCAGGATTCTGCAGCACACTCCACCGGTCTGCAGTTAGTGCTTCAGTCAGGTCAGGGCCTTTACTGTGTCTAAAAATAGTCTTTCTTGAAAAAAATAAACCTGTGCACATTATGGCAGCTTTGAAAACGAGCTTAAGTGTTTTGTCACAGAGTCAGAATCTCAGTTTCTTTATTTTTTCCTCGGCTGAATTGCTGTGCGATTAGCCAGGTGCCTGTGTGTCTCCCAGATTGCCAGGCTGATGTATTAACAGGGTTTTACAAAGAGGCCAGACGGAGCAATCCATGGGTTCCCCCGGTCACACTAATACTCAGCGCAAGTAAACACTCAAAGACTAATTACACAGAAATGTGTGTAAAAGTGCTGCATAGCAACAGCATGATTAAGATTACAAATGCTGGTTACAGCTCAGGAATGAATCACCCTGAGAGGGAAACATTTTCCTCTTAAATTCTTTTTAAAAGTGCACATTTAGATATATTAAGGAGAAAGTGCAGGTAGAGGGGTGTTTATGTTAATCACAACCATTACCAAATCAGTCATAGTAGTATGGCAGCTTAAATGAATGCTTATCATCTCTCAAAATGCAAAGCTCTTTGGCTTATGTGTGAGGCTATCGCCATAAAACTGCTATGTGCAATAATCCAGACATTGTAAGTGTATATGTGTTTTCTTAAAACTTCTGAAAAAATGTTTTTCATTATTTGTATTTTAAATGTTTCTGTGAAATCTAGGGTTATTTTAATGACCTCTTCTAATGATATTCTGACTTTGGATAGTTAAAGTAGTCATGTTGGTCGGTAATAAAGCATCTGAGCATTTTTATTTCCTTTCCTACTCACTCAGAACAGGTCTGTACAGTGCACCCCACCTTGATGAACTTATGCCAAGGTGAGAAATTTGGGTGCTCTGATGAGTCCTTTTTGAACTACACACAGGCAGACCTTTACAGTTTTGTGGCTGAGCTGATGTTCCCGTGGCTCTATGTTAGTGTCAGTTCACACTGAATCAAAGAGATGCTCCGGGGATATCAGAGGGCCTCAGGGTACGTGTAGTCTTATACAGAGACTGCTGGTAACTTAAGTCCTGGGAATTGGGTCAATGCAGAGCTGGCCACAAGCACAGAGGAGGTTAAGCTCAATGATTAGCTACTAAGCCAAGACCACAGGGCGTTCAATCTCTTGGACAGTGTAGCACACACGCTCCATGCACGAACGGTGCCGTCTGCCCAGTCACAGTATAGACTGACAGGGGTGATACCTGTAGTCATACATAAATCATTTACATTGAGTCTAAACTGAACTTTATCAATTACCATCTGTATCATTTGTGATACATGAGTTTTTGTGAGTTTTTTTCCCCCCTGAAAAATATGCATAAATTGCACAATAATTTTATAAGCAATAAATTACACAAAGTGCCAAATGTAAGGACATCAACACAAATTAAAATCCACATATATGTCAGACAGTTCAATAACTGTTCAATAACTTGGTTTTGTTTTGGGGGGGGGTCAAACAGAAATTTTTGGCAATTATTTCATGGTTCAGGCATTACGGGGTTAAAACAAATTTTCACTTGGACAGTAAAAGTTTTTTACAACCACATACTTTCATACGGGGAACTACTTACTTGCTTTCCTGACAAGAACTAGATAGGAACATTAATGCCAAACTTAGAAGTGTCCATTGAATATAAAACTGGAGCCAGGAGGCAGTTCATTTAAAACAAAGCCTACAAGCAGAGAAAAGCAGGTCACAAAATTTACTATGTTTGCGTAAATTGCACAAAAACTACGTAAGCCTTTTTTTCTTGGCTTGGCCGAATAACTCTCCAAACTTAGATGGAGTCAGGCTAACTGTCTTCTCTCATTTTCAGTCTTTGTGCTGAGCAAACTGGCTTCTGGCTGTAGCTTACCCTGAGAAAGGTATTGTTATTTTCATCTAACTCTCAACAGCTAATATCAGAATTCTCCAACCTAGTCTCCTAACTTCAAAAATGCACCGTCATCTAACTAAAGTGGCCTTTTTTCATCCAACAGAATCAGAAGAATCAGTGTTTGGATTCACTGGAAGGACAGTAGCTGTATCAGGGGATAATAATCCAGAAAGTAAATAGAGAAAACTGCATATTCTTAATTCTGTGCAAAGCACCACACATAATATTTTAACTTCTATGGATGCCCTGTCTGTGCGTCATCATACTCCAACAGACGCACACACGGACAGTAAAGGTGACAAAAATATGCAGCTTCGTCAGTCTCTTTTTAGGAAACTTATGGAGATGAGTTTTCACATTCAAGAGCTGTAAATGAAATCCAACAGAGACTCTAAGATAAACACATTCTGCAGGCTTTCCATGTGTGTGTTTTAGCAGGTGTGAGTGTGGCGAAGCAGAAGCGGCGACGGCATGCCTGAATGTGTGAGACTGAATCAAAATTTATAAATCGAACCTCTACTGTCTGCTCAAACCTAATGAAAACACCCGTGTCTAAAAATTGCCTCGCCAAGAGCACAGATTACATCCCGTGGCAAAACGCACACATACATACACACTTTTGAAAAGACCTGAGCTGATGTGTGCACCGAGAACAGGGAATCTTCTGCTTCACTGCACAGAGGCAGACACACATGACGCACACACGCATTCATACAGCAACTGACAGGCTGAGAGCTTAAGAAACTTTGTGTAGGTTTCACTGTGGCCAGAAAAAGACAAAATATTTCAGGCTGATAATCCTGTAAAACACTCATTGCCAAATAGCGGTGTATTCTCAGCATTCCACTATGCACAGCCTGATTAAAATCCTTTCTCTACAAGATACCATGGGACCGCTTTGTGGGTGTCTATTTAATCACGCTCTTGATCTGTTGAATGGCATTGTGTTTGATGTTGGTTAATGCGCTTCCTTTGTGCCGCTGCATAAGTGGCTCTCTTGAGGGAAATTATGTGCATATTTTTGTTAAAGGTGACATTTCCTTGCTCGCTCTGTGAAATAAACGAGTGGAGAAGGCTGCGTTGCAGCTATTTTCTGGCGGAGAAAAGCAGAGGCCTCCTTGGTCTGTGCCAAATGCTATCTGCTAATGGAGTTTGGCTGCACTGATGCAGATGCATTTATAGTATACCATTAATTCATTAAAGAACTGCAGTCCTCTCATTTCAAATAAAACCAGAGAAGAGGATGGGGGAAAGGAGAGAGACTACTTGCGTTTGGGAAGAGTGTCATAAATCTCAAAAGCCTGGTATCAAGGACAAATGGTGAAGGAGCGGAAGTACAGTATGTGTGCCACTGTGAGGTTGCACCTGTGTGTGTAGTTATAGTTGCTGACAGAGGGAGGGAGAGAGATAATTATAGCTCAGGTGAAAAGTGGGGGAGGTTTTGATGAGCAGGATCTTTGTCACAGAGCTAAAATCCACATCCAAAGAAACCAAACAGACACCAACCGCGGCAGGACAACAGACTGACGGGGCCCACAGAGACTGGGCCCCATCGATTAAAACCGGAGCGGCTTTAGTTTATTGATCAAACACCATGGAGACCTGGGGAATGACAGATCAGCAAGAGGAAGTTTAGGTAGCAGCTCAAAGAAAGGCTAAAGTTGCGGATAAGTAAAGAGAATATTTAAGAGTTTATCAGAGCATGCATGTATCAGATGCACTGATATATCAGCTTCAAATCAAAGACATCATACCAGTCTGTGTGGCTTTGTCTAGATAGGTGGCTGAGTGTGGATCTTTGTGGATTTTTGTGATGGTGTTTGCTGCAGTATTTCATTAAAACTATATCTGGTTTATTACCAGAAACTAGTAACTTGGGTCCTATTTTTGCAGCAGTCACCATATTTTCTCCCTGTAATAATAATACTATACTCTTCACATTGCTGAGCTCTAGAAACACTGCTGCACTAACCAAACTGTATACTTTGATTATCATTCCACAGTTTGCAGATGACTCCTTGGTTCTGTATTTAAATGGCATTTCCGACGCACTGTGAGATTAGCTCTATGTAACGTGTTTGAGTTAAACCGTTGGCTTGTTTCTGGGGTGTTTTCTGTTTCGGGCCTCTTGGAGGCAGCAAAACAAAATGAAAACAAAGCAAAGTCAAATGCAAGTCAAATATTTACACTGTTTTTGTTTTGGTCTCTACCAGCTCCAGAGGGAAATATCAGATTCCCCCAGGAGCTAAATGCTCCACTGTGTTCACCAGATAGGTGCGAACATTGTCAGTCTGCCATTTGGTGCCTGCTGCCACCACATACTGCACAGATTAGAGCAGGAAGCCAGACTGTACTGCAACACTCATGCCAGTTTTACATAATGAGTTAAAAGATAGATGAAGATGCTAAAATGCTTTGCAGATCTGAGATGGACTGCAGAGTTGTGTGTTGTATAAACAGCCATTTTAACCACCAGTAGGAGAAATATAAACTGTAGCAGCTTTAAAGACGGCAGCATTGTCTCAAGAATTAACTGTAATAAACAATTAATCCTCTCTAGATGCCAAATTACATCCAAGAAGGCCAAAATAAATTCACTTAGAAATTGGCTTTTTAAACTATGTTGAGGCATCATTCCTGCTTAGGTGTGTGTCTGTAATTAAGCAGGTTAAGCAAAAATCACTGTGCAGCTTTGACAGCTACATGGCAATTTTTAAAGTGTTACCTTTTTTTCATCACTGACTGCCTCATTAAAGCTAAGAGTAAGATAAGATAAGATAACCTTTATCTTATCTTATCTTACTCTTAGGCACTGTAGATGACTATTGTTTCTGGCAATTTTACAGCAGCGCCTTGTAGTTATGTTGCACTTAAGAGTTGTAAAGGTTAACATGACCCTCACTGCACATGTTTTCATTACCGCAGCCACGGTCTGAAAGAGAAATACGACAGACTTGAAGTCCCAAGAGGTTAAACTTCAGTCATGCATCCCTCTATCTAAAAAATGCAGTTTCAAGTTTATCACCCTTCTGAAGTATCAAGAGAGCCATTAGGGAAGATTTTCTGCTTCTTCCAGACCCGAGTAAAACAGTAGCCACAGGCTCACCTGAAAATTAAACTGTGGTGGTGTTCTCAGCAAGCTATGAAGCAGTCTTATACATCACACATGCTTACAGCTGAGAGACGGTCTATAAAATTCAAGAGGCACTCCCCAAATCCTCATTTATTTCAAACTCGTGGACTGATATTATCTAGAACCCAGCAAAGCAATTACAGGCACCCTGCCATCAATAGTGGGTTCCTGCAGTGCAAGCATGACAGAAATCCACTTATTCCATATGGTATTGATGTCGATTTACTGTTTTCATTATGACTGCAGCTTAGAGAGCAGCATGATCACAGCTGATAGAATATCTTATTACGGAACATTAAAGCACGTTTAGCACCAAAGCGGATAAATAATGCAACAGATACGATGTGCAATCATGTGCAGACAGCGCAAGCTCTCACAAAGATAGCAGTAGATTCTGTGCGAGGACATTGTTTAGATGCATATGCATGAGCTGCAGCAGGTAATGTTAGGAGTGATTAATTGTAGAGTCTTTCACAGCGCTGTGCTGCTGCTGTCTACAAACTGGGCTTTTTCAGTTAGTTGTGTTCATTTGCATGTTATCTTTATTACCTGATATATATAATCTGATATCACACAGTGTGGATTTAGCATTTTTAGTTTGATGACCGAGGATGAAATCTGCTGTGAATTATGCAATGCAACACTTTCTTTAAAGCCCTGAGCTTTGTGTTGTTTTGTAAAGCAAACACCAAACCTGGACTCTTTTCAAATTTTTAATACCAATAAAACAACCTAACAAGCACTGGCCACTTGCAGCAGCAAAGCTGCAAATGTAACACTGACAGGTGTAACGCTGAAGCCAGTTTGGCGTGAATCAGTATGCCTTTGTGATGTGTTTAGCCAACTGGTGAATTCAAATCCAATAGTCCATCTATTTTCTCAAATAGATTTCTGTGTTTACCCTTCACACACAACTGGTTTTCATCTTTTTACTTTTAATTCAATTCACTTGTATTTGTACAGCACCAAATCACAACAACAGTTGCCTCGAGCTGCTTAATTTGTAAGGTAGGTAGACCCTACGATGGCTTTAGTTGCTCTGACTCACTCTGTTTGGATCCATATTAGTGGTAGGCACAGTGATCGGTGTTAGCCATGCGCAGTGTTTTGTTCTTTGAGGCTTCTATGTTGGCTTGATGATTAATTAGAAAATGCGGGATTGTTTTTGGGGCTGAAACTGAAGAACCGTGACTATGCGAAGGGTATTGATTAGGGAAATGTCTGCATGAGGTGAAACACTTGGATCATTACCAAACTCATCTTTTCTAATTTGTATTCTGGCTCATAGTCAGACCACGAAAGATGGAGTGTTTTAAAACCCACTGGCCTGAGGTTAAGTTCTGCCAGCATATACTCCTCTTGTTCTGCTTCATTAAACAAAAGCTCCAGATTTTCTCTTAGAATCTTATCTTCTCATGTTCCCTTTCCTAATCTCATAGGTGTAAGACTATCTTAAACCCGAGGGGACAGAATGCCAGAACAGAGCAACGACTATCGTGTGGTGGTGTTCGGTGCTGGGGGAGTGGGGAAGAGCTCCCTGGTTCTGCGCTTTGTGAAAGGCACATTCAGGGACACCTACATCCCCACGGTGGAGGACACCTATCGCCAGGTGATCAGCTGTGACAAGAGCGTGTGCACCCTCCAGATCACAGACACAACAGGCAGTCACCAGTTCCCTGCCATGCAGCGCCTTTCCATCTCTAAAGGCCACGCCTTCATCCTGGTCTACTCGATCACAAGCAGACAGTCCCTGGAGGAGCTCAAACCCATTTACCAACAGGTGAGGAGTGTTTGTGTGTCTTTGGATGGCTGAGCTTGTTTAATCGCGCTGGGCTTTTATACTGAAACGTTTTTCTGCATTGTACTAAATATAAAGAGCAAAAGTAATGATGCTGTCTGGGGTAATCTGTATTGCATTAGTTCCTCAACTTTGTCACTGGTGATGTCTAAACCACAAATGCTTTCATTTGTAATGATGTATTCTCTTTGGGTGCTAAAACTACAAGCAAAATTCCCAGAAAATAACAAATCAAATCCATTTGCTTGCCTTTGCAGGTCCTGGCTATAAAGGGCAATGTTGAGGCTATCCCAATCATGCTTGTGGGAAATAAAAGTGATGAGACCCAGCGAGAGGTGGAAACCAAGGACGGAGAGGCCCAGGCCAACCAGTGGAAGTGCGCCTTCATGGAGACATCAGCTAAGACCAACCACAACGTAACCGAGCTCTTTCAAGAGCTGCTAAACCTGGACAAGAAGAGGAACATGAGCCTCAACATCGACGGCAAGCGCTCTGGGAAGCAATCCCGTGCCGAGAGACTGAAGGGCAAATGCAGCGTGATGTAAAATCCAAGAGAGGAAAGGAAAGGGAGGTGGAGGTGGAGGTGAGAGAGGGAGATGAAATACGGAGAAGTAAAGAAGGAGGACGCCAGACACCAAACGCATCATACAGAGCAACAAGGTTTTTGACGGCAGCGGGGTTCTCATCATCGACACGCTCCTCACAAACACAACTTACATACAGGAAACGTTTCAGTTCGGAGCATAAATCCATGCACATCCTTAACGGGGAAACAGGTGAGTGGGATTGAGATGACAAGTAGTGCGTGACACAGATGAATACAGAAATGGCAGGGGTGTGGACTTTGTATCCTCCAAGTGTCACAAAAACCTGGATGGAGCACTCTTCGAGAACTTGGGTGAGAGTACTGACCACGAAGACCAGAAGTCCATAAAAACGCAAGAGGTTTCTGATCAGTGCAAAATCTTAGATATCTTCTCTCACTTCTGCACCTCCCTGCTCAGCTCACACTTCACCCTTCTCATCTTTTTCATACCCTCTATTATATCGACTGTAGAGAAATGTAATGTACAAGTAAGCGAGTTCCAAAGCTCACTCATCTGGTAGAGACCCTGTTGTAAGTGACTGAGGTGTCTATCATGCTAGTACAAAGAGGACTCAAAAGTTTGACACTGCTAGCATGAAGCATCACAGCAAAAAAACAGATCACCCAGCCACACCCCAAGGACTTTGATGTATATAAATATGGGATATTTAGATATATTCCATCCAGTCTGCACATCCTCAGCCCCAACTAGTATATGATGTTGACTCAAGTTTGATGCTCTGAAGCTCAATTTTCAATTGCCATCGTCATATAAAAACACTTCTTTGCGTTTATCCCCCAAATGCTTATGGTAAAAGGTCATCTATGAACCCTCGAAATGTCCTCATCTGATGTGGAGAAACATCCAGCGGCAGGGGCTTCACGCATGCCATTGATACGACGCAACAATCCTTTTAAGACTCTCATCAAGTGTAGAATAACTCTGGCTGAAAGGAAGCTGGACTCTCATTGAAACATGAAACAGAAATACGAGTCTGCCTTGCCTACGAGGTTAATACACTTAGATAATCATTGCCAAGCTGGTAAGATGAAAGAGAACTTTTGGTTCTGAGAATGTCAGTTTGCTTTGGCACTTTTCATGTGAGAGTTTCTCTTTTTGCCTTTTTTTTCTAGTTTTCTTTATGATGCTCTTATAAAGTTACATTTAAACACATCTCCTTTAACAAAAAGCACACAGGGGAGAAAAGGCGGGGGGTGGATCTTTAAAGCTCCATGCAGATTGTCCAGTGCACCCTGATGCATCTCCGTACACTCATCACCTGTAACTCCAGGCATCAGGAAACAGAATGGGTCACAGAGATGTGCAGACACAACACGCACATGATGCATCCATGCAAAAAGAAAAGAAACACACACACATTTAGCTCTCTGATAGTCAATCTGAGTAACATCGTTGACTGAGTACATGAAGAAGAACAGGGCTCACTCAGCCTAAATGCCCTCACATTGCACTTTATATCACCATACACAATTTTATTTGCCATGTTTCCACCTACATGTGTATTAATAATTATCTCTGTTGTGCTGTATGTCCAAAGTGCATATATATATATATTTAATATATATACCCCTTTTTTTCATGTAGGACCTCTAAAATTGTACACAGTGTATACAGAGCAGCCAAAAGCACAATACTTTTTTCCAACATATCTAATTCTATTTTTTTGTTTGTTCTTTTATTGTATTTGTGTGCAGTTTCCATCCTTAGCTTTCATTCAACAGTCCTGAACATGGATTGCATAGGTAGCATGGTCACAGGTAGCTCTCTGTCTTGATGTATGGCGCTTTATTTTGTCTGGTTCTTGGCACAATGAGGCTGTGGTTCTGCTGAACAACAGGGTATCGTGATGTGACCGGTTAGCTGTGGACACAAAGAGCGTAAACGTTATGTAACATCAACCCCCACACCACCCCCACAGGATCACAGGTTGTGGGACGACGATGAGGGGTCAGATTATTTGTCTGCTTTTCTCCATCTCTCAGGCGGTTTTGACAACAATTAGCGTGGCGGATAATCTGCTCCTGTACTGTTAAACCCAAAGACACAGATGATAACCCCTTTTAACTGTGTGTTCATTTCTCAAGAAAAAAGGAAGAAAAAAGAGAATAAGCACAGCAACTAGTCTCGTCTGTCTCCTTCTCTGTCTTTATGTGTGCAGCAGGATCAACAACTGGGCACTTTAGGGTAACATTTTACTTGAAGACTTGCTTATTAATCAGCGACGCCTCATTCATAAGCACCGTGTAAAATGTCCTACCTTTATCATTCATGCCCACAAACCACTATAAAATGATTTCAGACGTGTAGATAAGCAGATGGAAATTCAGCGAAATGTTCACAAGAGCTTCAAGTAAGATGTTACCCATGTAAAGAAATACTGTACCCACTGTCTTTCTGGGAAATGTTGTTACAGTAGAAGGTTTGGTGTTGCTATGTACTGTAATATACGGCTTAATAACGATACTCATGATCTATTGTATTTGACGCATCCACTCTTCAGATCTATCAATCAGATAGCACTAGCAAAATGTGAATATGTAACTAAAAGTTCCACTCCAGGCTGTAATTTTGTTTTTCTGTTTATTTTGAAAGCTGAATGAATCTGTTGTTATTACTGTGTTGTACTTTGCACTAATGTGAGGTCCTGTTAAACCCAAACATTTATATTGTAAACATACCCTTTACTTGTTAGATGCCAGGGATGCTCACTTGTACTCTCTTATTTTCTTTTTTGAAAATCTGTTTAAATTCCAAAAACAAGATGTGTAAAACAGATATATAAGTTGTATTTTAATCACTTTCTTTTCTTTCTTTTTTTTATTAATTCATTTATTTTTAACCTGCTCTATATAGATAGAGTGCAATCTACGGGTTGTGGCCATTTGACGAGCTAAAATTTGAAAAAGAAAACCTTAAAAATCGCCTGCAATGATTTTCAGACCGAGTTCTTTTCTGGTCTGACGCAAAGCCACCGGCAGTGGTGCACACGCTGCATAGATATCAGCTTGACACGTCTGGTTGCCAGATTGTGTGCGCATGTTTGTGCAAGCTGCTGTTCTGCTGACGTTAACAGGAGACTGTCATTGTTCATGTTCCTGCATGGAATATGATACAACAGGGAAGGAAAAACAACAATGAGGCAGCGTGAGAGAGCACTATGGACAACAGGGGCCTGTGCTATTAATAGACATAGAGCAAATATATGAAGTTCAACTGCACTAGCCGTGGCCTGTATAAGAATCGTTCGAGCTTTCATGTGGGAGCCGTTGAAAGAAGACGTTGTGCTTGTGGAGTGTGTGAGCTATTGAGTTTGTGGATTGTGTGAGTTAAGTGCTCGCAAGAATCAGGACAGACACTTCTGCCCCTGTCCCTCCATGGCGTGTCTCATCTCATTTATCCATGAACCATATTCCCTGTTCTGTGTGTTTAACCGGGAGTGCATTCATGTACATGCACATTCATCCACCTTATTTATATATATTGTTTTCACGTTAATTCACTCCGGCCTGCACGGGTGTGTATGTGCGCGTGCTTGTGTTGTTGCTGCTGTTGTACAATCTCATGAAGTGTCTGTCAGATGTTTGCAGCTTTCCCGTGGAGAGTGCCTACACATTCTGCATGAGTCATCCTGCACAACACACACCCCCTATACGCACACACACTAGTATATAAATCAGGCATGGAGCTGAAATAGAATGACTGCATGCCCTCAGTTGCACACACACACATACACACATATTACATTCACACAGGCCTTGTCAGTGAAACATCATTTGCTCTCTGGCTGTTTTCCGCTGTTGTACCTCTGTTAGCGTTACTTCTGCATAAATCCGCATAAATTGTGAGCCGTTTTCATATTCATTCTGTGTGTTTTTGCTTGATGTTTGCACTTACTGAAAACCAACCCTCCTCGCATCTGATTGTAGATAGCTGTAAATATTGTTCAAAGGTTTCAGAGAAGCGAAGGGAGAGCGTGCAGATAAAGGATGCCGTGGTGGGAGCGCGCAGTCTCCTGCACATTCTTTGTATAGTCAAAACCTCCAATCAGAAGTAGGACAGTTAAAGTTTTCTTCATGTGAAAGCTTTACGTTGGGCTTTTTTTTTTTTTTTTTGTATGCTGTAGCAAGAGAAGCACTGGCTTTAAAGGAGGAACTCTATGGAGACCAGCTATGTTAAAGGTGACTAAATGATAAGTTATAAAATGAATAATCATACGAATGGATGCAGAAAGATGTAATTGAACCATGAAATTGTGGAACTTGGTGGATATTTTAAATTTAGAATAATTTTTGCAATTCCACACTCTTCTTTAATTAAAAAATGCTGCAGGTATTTTCATTAAAATGTTGCTTGTACGATGATATTTTCATGGTTAAATTACACATTTAGTCTTAATATTGTTGGTATGATCACTTATTTTATGACATCAAATATACTTATTGCCTAGTAACAGCTATAGTTTGGGCCTCCATAGATAACTACATTGGTGGCACAGATTGTTGTGTAGGATCAGGTAAAGTTTACTTGAGTTGTTTGCCACCAGTGAGGTCACAGGGTACTTTCTGTTCATCTTGCTGAGGAGTCTCATACAATAAAGGGAGTGGGGTTCGGATTTGTTCTTCTGTGGCTGCAAGGGAAACCTCAGACCATGTGAAGCTTAGAGAACGAGCACTAAGTTAAACCTTTATACTCAAGAAAAGCTGTGGTTTTCTGACACACCAGGCTTTTTGTTACCAGCGAGGGGCAGGTTGTGCTCCTGTCCAGCAGGGCTTCATGCCACAGGAGCTAAAGGAAATCGGTACCGGAGGATCAAAATACAAAAGAACTCCCACTCTTCCTGCCAATCACTCAGGCTCACCCCTTTACATTTCATCTGATCGCCTCAGATCCTAATGAGCAGTATACGGCGGGGAATTTAGCCTAGACTTTGTGGGTAACGTAGTTTGGTACTATCGAGACGCTCTGGCCCTTCATTCCTGCATGGTCCCTATTGGTGTTCCAGCCAGCATGAGAACAAGGACACAAACTGTGAATCATCTTTGTATTTTTTAAATAAATTCCTCTGCAACATTTATGGCTTTGGTTTTGTAAATGGGTTATTTCTTTTAAGCTCTCATTGTTTTTGTAAATGATTTTTCTTTGGTTCTTCTTTTTTTCGTTGGGATTTTTTCATTTGACTAATTATAATGTATAGATATTTATTCTAGCAATAGTCTTCCTATTAAAATATACTGTGCTGATGCATCCTCTGAATAACTGAAACTAACATATATAAATATATATATATATAAATATATATATATACATAGAGAGAGTGTGAGAGAGAGAGCGAGAGAGGTGATAATAATAATCAAATCTGCAAAATGATTTTCTTAATAAAAATATGAACTGAGGAGTGTTTCGTGTCATTTTTTTAAACATTCTCACCTTTTGCTTGCCGTTTGTATCCATGCAGTGATGTGGATCTTAGAAAATCAGTGATATTATGGTCAGCCACTTCAGTCCAAAGCCTTAGGGAAATCACGCAGGATAAATACACATAAGGGGCAACAGGGTAACAAGGAACAGGTGGACATACAAAAGGGAGGGGAAAGAGCAAAGACAGGAAGTAAAAACTTGGCAGAGAAAAAATAAAGCAGCCTTCAAAATAAGAGAGGAAATAACTGAAAGAATTAAAAGCATGCTGTAGAAACCCTCTGTGTAAGCATTATACGATACAGCATATTCCTTGAGGAAGCATATGTGGATATAGTTTAGGGGGGTTTACCCTGTAAAATGTACGATATTTAAAAGGGAGAACATTGTGTGCAATATTTCCATCTTATCTAACATACAAATAGAAAAACGGCTTCCATATGCCTCATTTTTCATTTAAGAGTACTAAAACACTTACTATTCAGTTACATTTACAGTAGTGGGCCAATATTTTCCCACAATCCTTTGCCATTTACAGTACATTACTGTTAAAACCTACTACAATATATTGCTGTTTGTGTTACATTGTAGATGCTAATTAAATCACAGGTTACAGTGCAGCAATCTTCTCTGCTTGTTGACTAACATTCATGTAAAAGCTCTGCTGCTGGCATGACTTTGGAAGGGGTTTATTTCTTTTCAGCGACTCTCAGTGATTCTCTTTGATAGTTCTTTTTTCTCATTTTTTAATTTTAAAATGTTACTATAATAATTTAAATTATTTTCCCAACTCGGGATCGTTGACTTCTTTCACCCATGTCGTGCTGCCATGACATGCAGACTCTTTACAGTTTATTAATTCATCACACAGAGATACTGGCTTCCCCCCTACTCTTTCTTTCATTCTCTCTTAACCCTCCAACATCTGCTCGGAGATGCTGTGCCCGGCACGGTTGCTATGGAGACAGTGTGACGTTGACGGTGGTTGTCGCATCAGTGTGGTGTGACCCTGGTGGCGGAGATGCGGCGACAGGCGGGTCTCCCATCCTGCTCCTGGGGTGGATTAAAAAACATGTCATTCCCCATGAAGGCCAGTGTGGCAACCCCTCTGCTGGGTCTTAATTAGACAATTATCGTGTCCGAATACACACATAAAAATGAAACACATGAGACACCCTGGGAAAGTCTGTGTTTCCGTTTGGGTCTAAGATTAGGCTGCAGGAGTACACGTGGCATACGACAAAAAAAAGGTGTGGGTGGGTGGATGCCACCTGTCGGCCTGTGAACATCTTTAAGTGGTGACTCATGGGCTTCCACCGCGGATTTCTTAGAAAATGAAAAGTATTGCTTGAATCCAGTGTAACCTATGCTGCTTCCTCACACACAGGATGGAGAGGGAGGGAGGGAAGCACGGGGTCTGAAATGGAAGAGAGAAAAATGAAGAGGGAAGAGAGAGCCAGCAAAGGGAGAAAAGGGGGAGATGAGAAAGGTGAGGAAATGAAAGGGAAATGTATAGGCATCAGCATAATTTCACTGGTCTCTGGAAACGAGGCCAATGCGGTACTCTGTGTGAGATATAAATAGCTCTCCTGTGTTTATAATAAGCAGGAAGGAAATGGTTGCTATACAACCACTGAGACGTATATGCGCATCAAAACCAGAATATAGATCAGAATTTCCGTCTCCATCAGCACCACCAGGGTTTAAATGGACTAAAACAGAGAATTTTTGTGTAAAAATGAGATCCTGCACACATCAGACCTTTTCCCTCTTAACGCAGTGAAACCGGCTCATGTTCAGCCAACAATCACGGAGCAGATGCAGCGCTTTTTAGCTCTGTGTGGAGGAGTGGACTACAGCTTGGTGGAAACTGAGTTTGCGTGTTTGTGGGGCCTGCCAGGAATAGAAGGAGAGGCCCACACCTCTCTTGAGAAAGTCAGAACAGCAGATGGGTCAATGGCGCCATCACGTGGTAACACAACGCACCGGAGTCACGCAGTCGTTTTTACTGTAATGTAGGTACACAAATCCAGATGTGCATGCCACTATCTGTTATCTCGTGTCCTTGGGGAATACTGGTGGGAAATGAACAAGCCAGTGGTCTTTAAGAGGACACTATCTGTTGTCCGAACGTGTATTTATTATAGAAGTGGTGTGGGTCGTGCACTGCAGTCTTTATTTAACGCATTTGACATGACTTAAAGTATTTTCTACCACAAAGAGAAACACGGTCATTACCATTTCTGCAAACAAAACTAAAGTATAAAAAGTATTAAATTATTATTCATTTTATTTATGAAGTGAAAATAGTAATTCGGATTTTATGGCATTTCTTTATTTATCTGCAATCTGCAAACGGCAGAAAATTTACAGCAAATAAAAGGTCAGATTAGATTGGCCCAAAGTTCCTAGAAACTGAGATTTGGTCATCATTGTAAATATTATTATTATTATTATTATTATTATTATTATTATTATTATTATTATTATTATTATTATTATAACACTGAGAGGACGTAAAGAAATGCATTTTAACAACATTTCAATGGGGCTTCAGTTCGTGCAAGTGCCCATTCTACACTTTACAATACAGGAGTCACTAGGAGCAGCCGTCATTTTATACATGACTTGCATTATTTATTTATTTGTGAACGTATATCTGGCAAATCTAGTCTGCCATTTAAAATTCTGTTGTTTGGAGGATACTTTCCCAGGGTATATATAGCTATAGATCATTAAAAATGCTTCCTTGGGAGCCCCTTGCTAAATCTGCTGTCACCCCATCGGATCGAGGGAGGGAGAAGGAGAGAGGGAGGAAGAGAGAAGGAGGGGGGTAGAGGAGTGGACAGGCACTGGTAACGGAGGGGGAGGCGTTTGGCTCGGTGAAAACGGGGAGTGAACGCGCAGAGAGTGTGAGAAACCAGCGGATCTGGCCCTTTAAATCACCAATACAGCACATTCGGAGGTGAGTTTGGAGATATTTGGCTATTTTTCTCCCCGTGCATAATATTTGTAGCGCCTCTGTGTGCTGCTGCAGCCCCGCATTCTCGCAACTGAGGGCGGCTGCAGCGAAAAGGGGGCTCGTCAGTGTCACGAATCCGGATTTCCCCAGCCCTTTGCCGGCAGAGAGGGTGGGGAGGACCGGGGACAGGGTCAGTGGAAGATTTCCTTCAGCTCGGCTGGACTCTGAGGACGCACGAGCCACAGTAACATGATCTTATATGCCGAAGTAGGCCGTATCAATTTGCATAATAGCGGAATATAACGGCATGCGCTCCGGTCTTGTGCTCGTTGTCGCTGGATGGGTTTATATTTGCCGGAGCTTGCCTCCCTCAAAACATGTCACCACCCTGCTCCCACGGCTAACAATCAGGGCCTATTTGCAGACCCGGAGCGGTGTAGTCTGTTATTCACTGGGATAAATATATCTGGCTTTGATATGTGCACTGTGTTTGCGCTCCCGTGCGTATTCGTCTGTATGTTGGCTCTGTTGAGTCTATGCGTTTAAGTGTGTGTGGTACGTGGATAGCCACGGGAGAGAGGACATGCTGTTCTATCCATCAAAATGCCCGCATTGTGCTTTCACACGGTAGAGCAGCGAGCAGGCCCTATAGCAGAGGACATGGCTTCGTACTGTAGGCCCGATCAACGCTCAGGAGCTGCTTGGATCAATAAGGATTGATGCAGTTTTGCGCGTCTTGAGAGCCTCTGTGTGCTCGCTGGTTGAGGCCTGTCCAGCTCTGGTGGTGTTTATGTTGACCAGGCCGAATCAAATGATCAGCTTAGCGTATATGTTTTGCTTCTGCTAAGTAGAAAGGCGTTCAGTTTGGGGCAAGAAGGGAGAGATGTGGCTGTGTTGGGGGAGAATTTCGTCTGCTGTTTTTAAAGGCTTCTCTTCTCTCGGCACGGTATGCGCCATAGCAAAAAGTTTGAAAAATCAACAGGCTGAGGAAATTAAAGAACTAGGTTAGTAGTGTCTATGAAGTGATAAATGAGTCATTTAAGTATATCTGGTACTTTATTTTGTATGCAGCGGCTCTGCCAGTTGAAACCACCGTGGTTCACCCACTTGATAGAACAGAAAAAAGCACACATTTATGTTTCAAAGGAACAGCAGCTTATAACTAAAGAGGATGCAAGTGCTGCCTTGTCCTTTAATGTTAGCATGTTTGTGTCAAAGGCATGCATCAGCATGTGAACAATCCCTGCAATAAGTCTTATAGAGTTGAGTTTTTATTATATTCATATGCATATACTCTGCGCTTGGCTTCCAGTGATGCTGCACGCTGTGATTTAGGAGCATTCATTAAATCCTGACAGATAATGAGAAGCGTAGAATGTGTTGTGAGGGAACAGGTGTTTGTCTCTGTTTATTTGCACTTGTTATAGACACATCTGAGGGTTATCTGTTTACACAGCCATAACCAAGGGACTCACCCCCCATTGTTGGACAGAGGCCCATGTGTGTACATTATATTTTAGTTCTGGGGTCAGTATTGGGCACTTGTGGTTAAAGGGGAAAAAAGAAATCTAGTGCCAAGTAAGGCTAGGGTCAGTATTTCTGTCTCTTACAAGCAGTTCATTTAGGAAGATTCATGTGCCACAATTTGCCAAACATGATGCCTTTTTTTGCTATCTTCAGTTTCTATGAATATGTGTACTCCTAATTGAAATCAGTGCAACTCTCAAGTCCTGTGAGTGTCTAAAGGAAAGAAATGAAGATATGTTGTTCCTGAATTAGGATTTGGGTTCAAGATTCAAGATTAGGATTAAAAATTAGAATTTGGATAGAGGAAAATCGGCAAAAAGCCGCATAAGTCTGTTAATGCCAACGTGCAGGCAAAGGCAGAATGAGAATTTGTTCAGGTGTTACAGTGGTAATCTCTAGCTTCATTCACTCTCTCTCTCTCTCTCGCTCTCTCTCCCTCTCTTACACACAAACACACACACACACAGCTCTAATTACAGACATGAATCTCTGAAAGACTCCACAGCAGGAGTAATTAAAGCAGGACTCTCCTCCTTAGAGAGGGAGACAGACAGAGACACAGACTGAGAGACCCGGTGGTAACATGCTCGTTGTGATGTATTTGAGGTATGTGTTGTTCACATCTACAGAAGCAAGTTTCCTGCTGTGTTAATCTGAAGGTTTGTAGTGATTTAAAATGAGTTTGGGACCACCCCACCCTCCATATGACAGAATGTCCCACCACCCATTCAGAAAAGTGCTCTCACAGGTGCTTTGTGAAAGAAAAGGAGGTTGCGATGATGGATATGATAGTTAATGGATATGATGAGTATGACATTTTCTTGTGTTTGAAGTAGCAGCTGTGTCATGGTAATATTTTTTATTGCAGTTTTCATATTTGCAGTCGTTATCTCACCTTTAGTTTTTATTGCTTTGCTAACTCATTGCTAAAACAGTAAAACCTCTCTGTATGTGGAGATGTGGAAAAATTGAAACCTATTTGTAAAAGCAAACAGAAGCAAACATTTTGAAATGTGTATGACTACTGAACTGCCTGTTTATAACGTAGCTTTATCAGCAGGCAGCTCACTTGTTTGCCCATTCTTCTTTTACACAGAGACAAGCCAATGTAAGCTCAGCCGCCATCCAGCTCTGTAACTGTGACTGCCGTTCCTGCACTGCTCAGACCGCCTCCATCCATTCATATTAGTGTTCAGAGGGAGTCCTGTCTGCACACCATCAGCCAGGTAATACTCTGTTTGCTGTGGTCACTGTATCACGTTCCACATTCCTAGGCTGCTTAATCTGCAAAGTATCTTAAACTCGAATTTTCTTGTGAATTACCCAGTGGACTCAGGAGTCCCTGAGGCAGTGGAATGTGGAATGAATTTATTTGAATGTCTGGATCACAACATTCTCAATCCCAAAGATCTCACTGAGGTTTATTACAACAACCTAATGGTGTATTCCTATTTCAACATGTTGTTTGTGCAGTGTGTGAATTACATTCAGAAGACTAATATCAGATGCTGATGCGTATTAGCATCTTTAATATAAGGGCTTTTATTTAATTGCTTTTTTGTTAAACATCAAATTCATTTTTGGTTACATTGTCGTTACACTGTTGCTTTCAATCGTCATATTATGAATTAAAATGCTGCTATGTTTCACTCTAAATTTCTGCTGCACTACTATGTAGTCACCTCATGGTGGTGCTATAGCGCTCCAGCTGACGTTCCACACAATCCTCTTAACTGATTTAAATTTATGACCCATAACACTAAAAAGGGAATTTAAGCCATCATTTCATTTCTGATCTAATGGCAAAAAACCAAAAAATATTACACTCTTTGTTGTGCTTTGTTTATATTTGATCCTCTGCAGGCTTTCTTTTTTGTTTGCTTTTGTGCGATTCATTTAGCAGTGCTATAAAGGACAGTTTCAGGGAATAATCAGGGAATTATCTAGTACTTAAATTCACATCTCTATTAAGTATACATGAAATTAATGTTTCTTGGTCTCTGACAAATCTAGTGAAGTAAACCAAACACAACTCATTCTGTTTTTTCACTCCTTCAGTTTTCTCCTGTGTTGGTGTATTCTCATGGATCAGTATGTCTACCACTAATAATATCGCCCAGGCCAGGAAACTGGTGGAACAGCTGAGGATTGAGGCAGGGATTGAGCGCATTAAGGTAAAACAACCGTTTTCTGCTGTGTTAGCAAATGTGAGTGCGTAATTATTCATACACATTTAACTGCTCTCCCTCTCTACTCATTCTTGTTCCCCCTTTGCTGCTTCTTCCTTCATTTACCCTTACAACTTAATTTTTTCTTCTACCTCCAATGCCCTCATTTTAAATTTCGCACCTTCTTATCTATCCCCTTTTTTGCCTTCCCCCATGCCCTTCCTCCTTTTCTCTCCCTCCCCCCTCTGTCCGGTCAGGTGTCTAAAGCAGCAGCAGACCTGATGAGTTACTGTGAGCAGCACGCTCGTAGCGACCCTCTGCTGGTTGGTGTTCCCACCTCTGAAAACCCTTTCAAGGACAAGAAACCTTGCATCATCCTATAGCTGCTTCCTGCTTCTCCTACCCCTCTCACGCACACACACACAAACACACATTCTCACACACTCTTGCACATACATATACACACTAACACATAAACGTATACTTTTGCCATTTAACTAGATCCCCGCATTTACCAAGACACACCTTGGAGCAGCCATGTCTGATCTTACAGGGCTGTCGAGCATCCACACACACACAGAAACACACACGCTCCCAGAATCGCCACTCTGGAAAAGCGCCATACACCGGAGCAACAGCTAGGGGAAGGGTATGCTGCGCTCACAGTGGCTGAGATCAGTATATCACTGAGTATGATCCAAGGTGCTTTGGTATTATTCACATATGCTGGTGAATTAACTACAAGTTTCAGCTAAAATTGAAAAGGGATTTGGACATTAATGATCGATAGGAAATCAGCATTTTCTTTTTTTTTTGTTATCGTGAAATGAGGTGTTGGTTCAAAGATGGGTAGCTGTGCCATAGGCAGGCGGTGGGAGGATGCATGTGCAAAAAAACAGAATGAGTGGTAGGCGCTAGGCCAATTGTGCCAAACTGGACCTCGTGTCCCATTAAAAGTTCAATAAATGCTTCTTTTTCTGTGGGAGATTTTTTTTTTAAAAAGTATGAAAGCTTCATTCTTGGGTCATTTTGGAGCAACTGGCTAAAGCCTTTGCCTTTATCAGGCCATAGCATGTTCCCACCCAAACCTGTATCAACAGACCTTCTCTGCCTGTGGCCTCACAATGGCTGCCTGCAGCCTTTGGCCAAGCCTCCAGCTGTGCCAACCTGTACAAAAATTCCTTTCTAGATGCTGATCTGCTGTCACTGATTCCACTGCGGCTCATGATAGCCGCCACGGGCTGATGTCTAAGCTGATCCCAGATCTGCACCTATGAGAGCAAGCAGTGAACGGCTCTACACAGAACTCAAGCTATTAACCGCAGACGTTTACTGCATTTTTTCTTAAGAAATACTTGTTTGTGAACTCAATGTACGTTTTAGATATTTTGTTGAAGCATTACTTAACAGATAGGACAATATTTTACATTTTTTTAGATCGTTTTCTTTTCACGTAGGTGTTGCCCCTGGCGGATCAGGTTTGTTTTCCTGCTTGCATTAATGAAATAACAGGATATCTGGTTGTAAGCCAGGGGTAATACCTAACCAGATCTACTGTACATCAAGCCTCCCTGTGCTTTACCCCAAGAGAGGGCGAGGCCACAGAATGATCACATCAGAGAATCATTCTGTAAGGGACTGCGAGGCTGGAGGAGATGACCCAGACATAGAAAGTAAAAATGAAGGTGCCCTCTTCCCACCCTCTCAGCCCATATATATTTCGATTACTAGTTCTTGTAGGGTGAATAGAACGAAAATGAGAGGAGTGGGTAGTCTGAAAATAAGGAGTCACCTCTCTGTTCAAGGGGTTTACATCTTGTTTTAATGCTTTGCAATTATGGCTATTAATCAGATTACCTGCCTTCACCAGTCTAAAGGTCCCAGTTTCCCCAGCATAAGAGCTCACTCTGATGTTATCCCAGCTTGGTCACAGGCTGGATCAGTAGGAGCTGGCAGTCTCCTTTCTGTGTCCCTCCATCCTCGTCTCCTCCACAGCGCTCCTCCTGTCTGACAAACCAAACTTGATTGTAAAAACTGAAACATGAAGAAGAAAAAAATCAAGTTAATTAAGAGAAAAAAAAAACTAAGTGTATAAACTTTCTTTCAGACATGTGCAGAAGTGATAAGTTGAAGAGTAGCTGTTTTGGCTTTCTTTTTTTTCTTTTTCTTTTTTTTAAGTTCTCTTCTTTCTATGGAGTCCATGGAACCTGGTCAGTTGAGTATTACCCTGTACAGTGTTTGTAAGATACAAACTCAGAACACAGATTTCCCCTCTGTGGATGTTGGATTTTTTTAGTACTACTTATTCTGTCAATCAGGATCACGTCTGTCCTTTGCTTTTTCCTTTTTTACGTCAATCAGGTTTTAGAGGCCTGCGATAGCTGAGGTTGGTTTCGGCCACATATAAAACCGATGAGGATGAAGTAATGTACCGGAAACAAAAGCTGTGTTTGGTTTAGAGTCATGCCCCGTAACAAGATGAATCAACATCGGACCTCATTACGGTGGTGCAAAACCAACCTCCTGATCTGACCTTTAACACCAAAGCTGTCCTTGTTTTTTTTAGTTTTTGTTTTTTTGGGGGCAACAGGCATCTAGACCAACATGCAACACACACCTACATCCTGTGCTTTGGGTGCTTTTCAAGCTTGAATGATGTTTATCAGAGGTAAAAGGTTAATAGCTGTAAGGAGAATTGGTGAGAGAGGGGATCTTCCTTCCATCATATTTACACTTTAGCATTTAGCCGAGGGTGGGATCATTTGGACATGGCTTATATCTGCTGACAGAGAGTCACAAGGGTTCGTCCTACTAGTTTTCTGCTTTCATGTCACTTAGGTCAGTGTGACCCAGCTGCTATACAGACTTTGGAGGTGGGTGGAAAGAGTTGTTTGCATCCACACGTGCTCATGCGTACCTGGGAATGTGTGGGGTTTAGACAAATCGGCATTAGAATAATTGTAATTGTTACCTTTAGCAATCTCAAACTGTGTGAAAGGGAAAAAAAGAGAATAAGCATATTTCCCAAAATGTCAAATGATTCCTTTAAAAATTCAGCTTTGTGATTAATTACCAGTTTAAATCGCTGCTTAGCATCTGTGTTTTTGCACTGTAGCCAATGGCTTATGATACAGACAAAGATAGAAGTATAGAGAGCAGGAGCTGGAGAAAGGCCATAGAGAGGGTGTGCAAGTGTGCGTGCGTGTGTGTGGGTGCTTGTGTTTGGTAGCTGAAAAGGGATGATTTGGCAGAGCAGTAGGTGGAGAGGAGAAAATAGAGGAGCGTGCAAGTGTGTGCTCGTGTGCATGGTCTGTGTGTGTTTGTGCGAGTGACACAGTGCGTAAGAACGAGCAGTGCCTCCAGTGCTGCAGTGTTAGACTGTAATGTTATAGTACTGCAGTCCTGCAGTTCTAGGTCAGGGTTAGTCTGACCAGAGGAAAGGTCATGTGATACCACAAGTCAGAACAACATATATGGCTTGCACTTCCTCCTTTTCTCACTTAATCAGTCTGCATATTTTGAAGAGTGAAAAGGGGGATTGTGTCACAGGCTAAAACTGATCAGGTGAAATGTGGCAAAACAAATAATTTCATTACCACTAACGTAAGCCTTGGATACGTAAAGGAACATGTTGACATTTGAGGAAATGTGTATATTTGCTTTCTCCTGCAGCTGGTTAGCTTACCTTAAAGACAAGAAACAGGGAGAAACGCCTCTGTTCACCTGCAAAAAAGCTCTTTTAAAGTTCTCAGTCAAGGTGTTATATGACTTTAATGTTTTGCCATTATCACAGTGAGCCATAGAGGTGCTGGTAGACAGGTTTTGTTGCTGCTAGCCTGGCTGTTTCAAGCTGTTTATCTTTATGCTAAGTTAAAGCAGGTAGCCCTAGAAGCAGATATGATGAAAGGGATGATTGAAGAGATTAATTAGGCTGATATAAATAAACGGTGCTCTTTTTTTTTAAGGAACTACCTAAAGACATGTGATGGCATAGCAACAGTATTGGCTTAACTATACGTACTTATTTGGCCTGGGTTTGCTTATCAAGGACCTGAACTATTCTAAGATGAAAGAACTGATTCCCTGTCAGTTTACAGGAATGTGATAAACACTTTCGTTTCATTTCTTTGCAAGCTAAAGTGAAAGAGAATTCTTGCTGCAGAGGTTTAACACAAGGAAACATACATGCATAACTTATCATCAGACAAATGCACATACACACACACAACCACACGCACAGATGTCCTGGTATTGCCAAGCATATGCTTTTTTTTTTTTTTATTACTATCATTCCATCCATGGTTGGGCTTCAATCAGAGACACACAGCTTGGATTGCTGGTTTGTCTGATTGATTGGTTGTTAGTTTGCCTTATAGTGGTGTATATCATGTAAATGCTGGACTTGGAGGTGGGGGGCAGTCTTAAACAGTCTTAAAAGTGGAACACACGGCTCAAAGTGGAAATTTACTGGTGTTGTGCGCAAAAATGCAAGCCTCTCGAAATTCATTTCAAGCTTGGTGAGGAGAGCCGAGGCTCCTCCCTGTTGGACTTTCATATCAAGCTTCTCTGATTTGGCTCCGATCCCTTCCTGAGAATCATCTTTTGTGCTCTGATCTCCTGTGTATGCATACAGTATATGTATCTTTTTGCCTTGATTGACTATGAAGAAAATATATCTATTTTTTGTAACTGTTCTCTGATGTGCCATAACTCATGTTTTCTTGCACACTGTTAATATTTTGTGGATATTGCTGTTTAAAAAAGATGATATTGAGAAGTAGATAACATTAATAAAAAGATGATATAATAACAAACTTTTCCTGTATTGTTTTTTTTATTTTGTTTTGATGTTAACATCAGTGTATTTCAAGTTTACTGGGCAGATCACAAACATCAGATACAATACCAGTATGAGCCTCGCAGAGCTGCTGGTATAGCTGCAGAATATTAGTGTTTTTGATTATTATCTGCAGTTTATTGGTTTAAAAATGCAACTGCAATTTACAATGCACTTGCAGAAACATGCTCTCTGGCCTACTTGGTATACGATGTGCAGCGCATGATGCATGTAAGAGAATGCATCAAACAGAGTAAACAAAGAGCAGAGCTAGGTAAAAGTCTCCCAGTTTGGTCATTTCACAGGAATTCCATTGTTGTAGCCGTCTCAGGCCTTCACTGTGCCCTTTGGAGTGTGCTTTCAACCGTTACAAGCTTGTCTCCAAGTTTCAAACCATACTTCCCATGACCCTTCTGCAAGTCACAGCCAATCGGATTTAGGCTGGATGAGCCATGGCCTTTGAGAAGACACTCCCCTCACCAGTCACTACCCTGTGTGATTGTAAACAAGTGTGAGGTCCATGTGCCTCAATATGTTCCTCTCTCCTCTAGCAGCAGACAGGGCTGTGAACAGCCATGTGAGAGCAGAGGGTGGAATAGATTGCAAAGCAGAGGGAAGATCCTGAGATTAAGCAGAGATAATAGAGGGATCAGAGGCTTCACCCACACACACGCACAAACACACATTATGTTATTTGCATGCAACATTGTTGCAGGGCTTTAGCTGCAATATATAATGCAAAACTTACATTTTTAAAAGATTCTTGTTATGCATGTATGGAATCTGGCTAGGGAATAAATAAAAACACTTGACACGCAGGTAATGCGTCTTTCCTGTAATGCTTCATTACTTCCTGACTTGTAGGGACAGTAGGTCTGCATGAGCTTGTTATGCTTGTTTTAGTGAGTTTCTGTCCCCACCCCAGTTTCATTCTCACTGACTTATGCTCACGACAATAGAAGGGGCTGGCAATGACAAAGACTTTGCCCTAAGTGTGCATGCATTTTCCATGACTTCAGCCCGAATGTAAACTGTAGTTGCGTGACTCAGCAGGTTCCATGACGCACACATGGCTTTTGTTTTGAAATCTGAGCAGAAGCCCCAGGAACAAGAAGAATTTATGAATAAAATAATTTATTTACTTAGATAACAGAGCACAAAATAGATTACAAATAACTACAAAAAAACAATACAATCAATAAATTAACAGTGTAGCCACTTTACATTAGTTATTTATCAGAAAGGCAGCACTCTTGAAGGCACAAAGAAGTTGATATTTTTACAATACATTTAAAGCTGATCTGTCCGGATCAGACAGCACAGGCGTTCTGCATCATTGGGAATTTCGGATCCTGCCTAAATTTTTTCATCCTCGGAGTCTCTTTACATTGTTTTTTCTTTTGTTTCTTCTGGTGTCAATAGGTCCTGTGTGTCTTTAACATTATTTCCATTTCAGTTTCCATGGTGACAATTCCCCAGCAGCTTTCAGCTGCTCATTTTAAGAATGCACACCCAGTCTTTTCTACAGAAAAATACAAGTATTGTAAATACATACCACACATAGACATACCACACATACAAACACACACCTCTCCTCTCCTTTTCTGGGACTCTCCCAGGAATGTCTGGTACAGTTTCAGCACTGCAACATTCCTGTCCAGTCAAACAAACAAGACTTCCAGGTATAAGATGGGTGTGGATGTGTTCCTTTCAAAACTACTACTCCTCTTAATGTTTGCTATGTCACACCCCATAGACATTGTGAGCACCCAGAGAGCAACACAAAACAGATTGTGTTTTGATGGCATTGTAAAAACATTGTGACTTTTCTCTCTGTATCTTTTGCACAAGTACAGATTCTAGAAACCAGTGTCCAGTCCAGCTGTTTCACTAGTCTTTGAGTGGGAGTCCATGGTTTTGCTGGTCATTAAGGATAGTGGACTACACTCCAGGTCATCCCTGCTTGAGCATAAAGATCCTTCAGTGTATCAGTATCTGGCCACAAAAGTTCCTGTATGCAGACCCTTCAGCGTTCCTGCAGGACTAGTTCAGGCACCCACTGGTCAAGGCGCCGACTCTCCTGGCAGTAGGTCCCCACTTCCTGCAGTCTGCAGTGCTCTGCCTGAGGATTCTGTGTGGGAGAAAAAAAGAATCATGTCCAGCGTTCAATTTGAATTGAACCTGCAAAGTAAGAGTAAAAATCACAAGGCGATGAGAAAGAAAAGGTGCAATATCTTAGCTGAAAATTGTGCATGAAAAAGATCACCATCTGCCTTTCAGTTACATAAGAGGTAGCCACTATGCTGAGTCAACACACCGTAACCAGCATGCAATGAAGGTCTCTGTGCTCTTCCTGGTTCCTGTTGGCATCCACAGCTCCCAGCAGCCGCTGGAGTCGCTGAAACCCAGAGACTCGCAAGATGGTGATGCCGCTGTCGCAGCAGAAGGACTGTAGCAACGTGAAGTGGATCTGCAGCGCCACATCGTTTTCATCGTCGGCTGCCAGCACGCATAGCACCACGCTGTCTGGATCTCTGAGGGGGAAGAGAAAAGAAGAAAAATGAGGAAAAAACTGAATTCACATGTATGGGGGTGATCAGTTTGGGCAATGAGAAGAGAAGCACAAACCAAAATTAATACTTTCAACTCACACATTAAGAAGCTTGGCTGATTCATAAATGCCAACAGTGAGACAGCCTTGTTTCTGAGCAGTTACCAGCAACTCCTCCAGAGCCAGACCTACAGACTGCATCCTAAGGGATAAGGACAGGACAGTTAGCCTTTTGTATTCTGCAATATGACAAAACATTAGTGGTATTAAATATATGCAGCACTGCTTCAAAAATCCCCCCTCTTCCATATTAATTGAATTAAAAGTCGTTAGAACACTGAAATACACGCTCAGATCAGTTTCATTATCAGTTTCATGCATGGGGATGATTGTGGTGATATAAAACAAGCCATAAATGCGCATTTTACAGTTTCAAGGAATTTCGCTGCATGTTGTGCAACGTGCATGCGTAGTATTGTGTATGCCAGTACAAAGATATTAATACTGAGGTCTTATGACTCATAATAATTCATGCATAATCTCTGGATTTTGGCTTTTATGCGGGTGTCAAACTTTGACAGCACAGAAAAGATTGTAACATTTTATGCACCCAGATGTTAAATAACAGAAAGTCTCTGCGTTCCAGTCTCAAATCAAAGCTTTCCAAAAAGCACTTTAATTACATCAGCCTAAGCAATCCACACAACGGAGGGGTCAAAGGACGATCAACATACCCTTCCAGCACATGATCACGCACATGCACATGCTGAACCAACATAAAAATAGAGCTGAAGCAAGAAATCTTACTTGTTCTCGATGGAAGCAAAGCTTTCTTCGGGAATCATGATTGCAAATTAAAAACCGATCCCACTGCGTAAATGCGTGACAACTGCCGGTGTACCAAAGTTATGCCAGTCTCTTCTGCGTTTGTTGTTGGCAACGTTGCGTCACAGTTTTATAGTGAAGCTGGAAGGTGGGCGGCACCGAAACTAGGCGAGTTTTGCAATTGGCTCAAAGGAAAACCAACATATTTTCTTGTCATGTGGCCTCGTGGGTTTGTATGGTTACAGTGAGTGATGACTTTACGGGACAAAAGTACACTTGTCATTCTGACATAACTGATATTGTGCATAAACAAATACATGCATCTGTTCAAGTGAAATGGTCCAACTAGCTCCCGTGTTGGACTATGAGATAAAATTGTGTAATAAGAGATCACCTTTTCATAACAACGTCTTTACAGGACTGATGTGATTATGTAATTATGACTGACATCTAGTGGCTGAATGAAGGTGGAACGTCTATGTAACCCTCCTACTACTGAAAGACTGCAGTCATGCATATAAAGCAAGCAAGCAATTCGTGGAACTATATCATCAGTAAAAATGGACCTAGAGTCAAATTTGCAATATGTAACAAACTGAAATAAAGCATATGATAAAGCACATTGACTTTCTCTGTTTTCCTTTATTTTTATTTTTTTACACAATAAGAGCAGGACAAGGATGAATATATTTGCAAATTAATATTTTCAGAATATCCAAGTTAATTAAAATAAAAGAAGTGCACACAACAGACTCTGCTTCTAAGGATCTGAAACTCAAGCTTGACTTAAGGATCTACCTCAAAGCTGATCAGGACCCATGATTGGATCACGTGACATCTGTTAATGACTTTAATTAAGCTCAAAGATTTTAGCTTCAGAGCGCAAAAATATAGCACTTTGATCCAGTGGCTTTTAGTTGAGAGAAAGCAGCATGCAACGTGCTGGCACATCTTTGCAGACATGAAATGAACAGTGAATATTTATAAATGTTTTTACTGTTTCACTCATGAAACAAATATAGTTTCAGTTTGCCCACAATACAAGGGTTTTACTTTAAGATCATTTGTTGCAACCCTCTTGGAGAACCTAATTAATTGATCATTTTGAAAAGGTCTGAATTGAAATGGTTTGGGATGCTTATATGTTTTGGATTTCAAATAATCTGATGTTCTTTGTGTTCTTGATAATCAGGGCGGGAAATATCACTGGATCTGTAAAGCTCCATCTGATCATTCCCTTCCTGAATTTCAGCCTGGTTCTCAAAAAAGCTGTCTGCAAAGTTCAGCATGTGCTGCACAGCACCAAACAGTAGAGTGTCAGTGTCCTGGTCCAGGTCCAGCTCCTCACTGTAGTTCTTCACCGGCAATATACAGGATAACGGGATGCCCAGAGCCTCACTCAGCTCACGCGCCTGATTACACAGATTAAATGAGCATTATTGTCATGTCAAATTTTGACCTGCTACTGTAAATGCATCTAAAAACATCACCTTCTTCTGGATGTAAAAACTGCGATAAACATTCTTCAAGTCTTCCGCCACCAGTGGACAGGCCTCGTCTACTTTAGTCATCAGCAACAGCTGAGGAATTCCTTTGAGGGACCGGAAATATAAATCATGACTGAAACAGTTTACTGACACCAAGAAAAGGTTTACCCTTTGTTGTATTTCCCTAATATAGCCTTACATATTTACATATACATAAAACTGCCTGCTGCACGTGCTGTTTTCAATGTTTTCTAAAAAAAAAAAAAAAAAAAAAATCAAAAGATTTTCTGCTGACCCAGCTGATTAGTCTTTCTCCGGATGGCACAAAGTTTTTCCAGCATTTTCTGGCTGAGAATAGAGACCTTGCAGGTGTCGACCACATAAACCACACAGTGAATCCTGTCACTCAGAGTCACATGCTTCTGATAGCCAGGAGCATCTGTTAGGATAGGGCCAGATGTGCTAAACTGAAGTACAAAAAAACATAGTTGTTACTTATCAATCAGCTGCCTACGTTTTTTGTATTTAATCATTTACTATTTAATCAGTTAACATGAAATGCACCTGGTAGCGATCCTTGATGTGACCTTTATAGATGTTGACCAAGTCCTCAATGTCCAAACCACCCTTTTCCTCCAGCCCCATTGTGTCACAGAGGATCAGTGGGACGACGCAACCACCTTTCCCTGCCTTGATGGTGTAAGTGCGAAACTACAGAAAAGATAGAAAATGTCATTTAATGGGAAAACACTGTACATTACAGGTAGAGCATGCAGATTCAGTTATACAAAAAGTCCTGTGCCAGTACCTGAGTGGTCACACTCTCCCCCGCTGTGCCAGCGATGGCCTGGGAAGTCATGTTGCCTCGAAATGCTGAGTTGATGGAGTTAAAGAAGCTGGACTTGCCTGCTCCAATCGGGCCTACCAACAACACACGGGCTTGGTGTACTGTTTTGATGTCAGGCTTATAGTTCAGGATGGCCTTCATCAATTGCTGTTTTTGTCTAGAAGAAAGAAAATGTACCCACACCACCCAGAGTGCAAGCACAAAAAGTTTACATGATGACAAGCTAAAAAAGATATGACATAACCTTATACTGATGATGAACATATGATGAACAATTTAGTTTTTCTTAGAATTACAAAATCCAAACATAATTTATATATTTTACACAAACACCACCAATAACTGTGCTGCAGGTTTCTACATACTCAGCTGTCCATTTGATGTTCCTCCAGGGCTTGGGCAAGAGATCTTCTAGGTCTATAAGTGAAAAATCGATTAATAAGAACAGGATCACTTTTTAATCATATCAATATTAATTCTCTAAAAAGTGCACAGTGAAATTACAAGCCTTGGTTTAAGCATAAGCTCATGAGTGCACGAGGCCATTTCTGCAAGTAGATGAGCACGTTTCTTAATGGTCATGAAATGTCTGTTTTGAAAGTATAACCATGGGAGACATCTTTTTAATTCTATAAAACTCAGGGATTACTTTTACACACCTTCAACTCGATACACCTCAAACTCTGTCAGTGTCAAGTCATTTCCATGCATATCTGCAGCCTGAAAGTTGAAGCCTGTGCCTGGATTTGACTGCACTTCAGGTTTGTCATCATGCAAGAAAACCAGAGCACCGTAATTTGGACCGGTGCCTCCATCAGTGAAAGCACACTGCCCGATGATAGCTGCTACCCTCAGTGGTTTGTTTCTCTCAGCACTGATACTGTAGAGAAATGTCTTCTCATCATTGACACCCTCTCCACCTTGAGTGTAATCTTTGGAGGTGTAGGCTCCATAGATGAACCCAGCAGCATTGTAGGCTACAATAACGGTGGGCCCTTGATTGTCACAGTGTCTGTGGAAGACATTAGCAGTGAACCCATGGATGCTGGCTTTGTGGAGCAGATGGAGTTTGACACGACCGAAAAGAGAGAGGAGCTGCTTCTCCTGATCCTTAGACAAGGCGGATTTCATTGCTGCCATGATGGGAAATCACCTGATGATGTAGACAGATCAGATCAAGTTTAACAAGTTATCTCAGAAAACCACAACTGCACATGCATCCTGTGACCATTTATATAATATGTTATTAAGGGTTTTTTGTTTTTTTTAATAAAATGTCATGTAAACCTGCAAGTGAATCATCCCACTCCCACCTTACTGAAAACTCTTTTGCTTGTGAAACACTTTCTTTTTGAAGGGCACGTTTGCTGTCTTTCATTAAAACATGTAAAATACAATCACCACCAGTCCACATAGCAAAATTGGTATGGCCCAGATCTGGCCCACACAGTGTGCTTATACATGGCCCACATGCTACAAAGAATGACGGGCCTTTGGTGGCCCAGATCTGGTTTGCCAGATGTGGTCCACACAAAGCCAGTTGCAGACACACTGGTGGTCCTGTGCTGGCCCAGAGCAGTTTCAGCTCTGGCCCCAGATGTCAGCCTAATGTGTAGCTTAATTAAGACGAGTAAACTGTCTGTCACTAGGTTCTGGATAAAGTGTACACTGACAAACCTGTCAAACTTGCATTTGAAACGTTGGTTACCATAGCAGTATAATATTGCAACATGGCATTTGTGTCTTCTAACTAAAATAGGAAAATAGGAACATAAATAGTGTCATCATTGCCAGACCTCTGGCCCACATCTGGTTGACATACACCAAGCTATGACACTGGTCAGTCAGAAGTGCCAGCTTACTTTAAAGTAACGCTCTGAGAATTTGGGGTTTTATTTATCTGACTTCACTTTTCCTAGTTTTCATATTTGCAGTCAGGAGAAAATATGTTAATTTACAGCTACCAATTTTATTATGCAGGATAATCAGCACAGAAAACATTTCATGTTTGATTCTCAAACAAGAAATATAATGGCAGAAACATTTTCTCAGACAAAGAGAAACTGAAAGTAAAACCACCTTCAAGAAACCCGCTGAAGTGATAAAAGTCATACTTGCAGCAGAAAGATGCACACTGTGGATGAAGTTAGATGTTATCAAAACAAACTCACCTTCAGAAGACAAACTGATGCAGGAAAAATACAGTCTGTGGCACGCTGCAGTGGTTTAATGTGTTGTGGAGGTTCAAACAGGAATGAAAGTAAAAGTAAACCTTTTTTCTTTGTCCCTGTTGTGATTGGTCACATTGTAAAGGCTGTAAAATGAGTGCAACCAATAAGACTTGACATGAAACATGATTCTTCTGTGATACTGAGTTTTGCAGTTCAGTCTAAAAGCTATAAAAGCGTCTTTGATGATACACCGAAAGAAATACAGTTATGAGGAATATACAGTATAATGAGCCTTATGAATAAATTATTCAATTAGTATGTATTTGTTCCTTTATTCATGTGTATTTTAGTCATTTTCAGAGGTTTTTTTTAAGTATAATCAAATTCAGATGCATACACATACATACAGTATTGTGCAAAAGTCTTGAGTTACTCCTCTTTACACTTCGTCTTCAAGGAACCACACCTTGTTGATTTTTTTTAAACCGGTCTTAAGCAATAGTTTTCCAGGCAAAAGACTTTTAAACTTTTTCCTTTGGACGTTGGCTGCTTTTCCTCTAAAAAACAACCTTGTAGGTTTACCCCTTCCCCAATAACAACCTCAGTCGTGATTCCCTGTCCTGTTTTGTTCCTGAAAAACAAGTCAGTGAAAACCAAATTCATTTTTAAACTCACTGACTTTTATGGCAACATATAGCAAAATCAGCAGAAATAAGAAACAGACTGCCTATACGAAAAGTGACCACACCGTACATTTACTGACTTAATCCAGGGGTTGTTACTATGTAATAAGATACTTTGGTTGATCTTGTGTTATGCAGTATGCTAAATTACAGTTCTTTGTCTCTTTTAATCAAAATTTTATAATCCTAAGTATGTAACACCATCCAAAGCATTTCCAGAAATATAAAATGAATTAAAATGTAGCTACAATAAGCAAAAGTGGGTAATTTGTTCTATTGTGTTGTAAGATTATGATAATTTGATTCAACATCCACAGGGCAACTCTCAGCAGACCTTTGAATGGTGATGCACATTCTTTATTCATACATTGCTCACTGCCCTACAACCCACACATTTGACATTGTTATTGTATGTTCTTACAGACAATTACAAAGTGACACTTTCCCATTGCTCACAACACCTTGCTCTGCCCTGTCTCCCACAGTGCTTTGCTCTCTTGCTTCATGAATATCATGAATGAACAACAACATACAGTACATTTTTTATACATGCAGGACACATACACATAGTTACAATTCACTTGCAGGTTCAAGTAGTCAATCGTTTAAAACCTCAAACTGGCGCCATTTTGCAGAAAAAAGGCAGTCATGAGTTGTTATAAATTAGCACTGGACATCATTGTAACATTATTGGGATGAGTGACGAGAAATAAATCATTTTTTTCTCAAGTATAATAAGAACTTATGACTAGTTTTTATAGCGTCTTTAAACAATTGAAAAAAAAACGTGGATTTAAAAAGCAAAATGGGTTGTTGTGTCTTTGTGATCATTTGCTTTGGTATTAATCAAACTCTGCATTCCACATGCACATTCATGTGACAGGAACAGAGAGCACTGATGATTTCTTACACATCCCTCCATGGATTCGTGGATATCTAGTCTGGGCTCAAGTAAAAGAAGGACCTGTCACTGTGACTACACCAGTTTTTATGATGTGCAGACGCAATAAAAAATCAACACTTACTATTGAGAGACTGCACTGACGGTACTTTGGACACATTTCCTTGTACTTTGCACTTCCCTTGCAATTTCTTTGGCCTTTTGTAACGTCTGTGCAATTGATTTAATTAGTTAAGAATTTTTTTTTTCAAGAACAATTTCCTTGAGGGTAGAGCTGCATTTAAATATTTACCTTCAAAAGTGATAAATTGCGCATTTCTGTGTAGCCAGATTGGATTTAATGTCTCAGTTATAATAATTATAATCTAGATATGCATTGAATATGTTCTTTATTTTCCCTTTGTTTTGTTTTGGCTTTTTTAAAACTATTTTCAAAATGAACAAGAAATAAAAATTTTAAATGAAAAGAATTTTGTCACTATATTAAACAAAGTGCCCTGTGTACTGTAGTCTACTTTATTAAAACTGTTCAGTATTAGGATGGAGTGGGGGGTTGGGTGCTTTCCACCTTTGGGATGTCTTCACTGTTTAAATACAATCTGATTGTTAAGTAATTCTTATTTACACTCTGGCAAGCCTCTCTACAACACACCGTGTGATCATATCCACAATCCAAATACATATTAACAAGTCTGAGCCTCACACGCTTATGATCATAAGCATTTTAACTGATTACAATTGCAGGACTAATATTAATATCACGATTGCTGTAATGCTGTTAAATTTAATCTGGTACTCTAATCCCTTCTGGCAGATTTGCACACTCATTTTCAGTAATCTCAGAGTCAGTAATTGTCATTTTCAGTATTTCTGAGAGTCTGTTTGCTCAGCACAGTTGACACTGCCACCAATGTGGCGTAATACTTTTTTAAAGCAGTTAAAACACAAGCGCAGCAAACATCACATGTACTTACAGTGCTCAGAACAAAATGCTTTACCACTCAATATGAATATTTGTTGTTGGACTCTCATTGAGAAATGAATGATCAAATAAGTCTAATTAAAAGAAAAATAAACAAATGCACGGCTTTCATAATTAATAGTTTGCACACTTTCACCAGTTGCATGTAATATGGATAAATGTTGTTAGAAAGCTGTTAATGCTAAAAGCAGCAAAACGGGCCCAGGTACACAGCACAAACTACGATCACGTTTCAGTGCAAGCCTACACAAAGTGCCATTGACCCCGTGTATATTATTTTCAGTAATCTACAGCATCAGCTTTCATGTAAATCTACATTTATGCAGGCTGACATGCTTCTCTTGCAGCCAGTATGACCTCCTCTCCTGTTTTGCATAGGGTCATGGGTCAGTGAAGTCATGCATTACCCCCGGAGGGAAGAGATCTAAGGGCCCCTCGGTGCAACAACACCCTAAAGGAAGTGTTATACCAGGAAGAGTGAGGCAAAAGCCTCATATCGTTATCTACTCAGTCGTGAACGTGCAGAAAGAGTTGCACTTTTTTCCGTAATATTTGTTTCTAACTTCCTATTCTGTCACTCCATCAGTCCTCAAGCTCTCTACCTTAATGTCACAGTTTAATTTAGCCCAGGTCCACCTTCCATCCTCCAGGCTGCAGATCCTAGTTTGTCTCAGAACTCTATTTTGCAGGCGGGGAAAGTTTCATCCTGCATGGCAACGGTGCTGTTAGATCCCAGGACAGTGATTCCTAGTTCACGCTGTTTGTCCAAGGTCTGCTGGTACCACTCCTGCATCGACACCGATTCGAAGGTAGGGATCACTGTTACCTGGAGAAATACAAAAGGCCGCCTTTAGCCATTCAGTAATAGCTGATGATTTTAGCATTTGGAGGGATCTACAGAGTGTGGTTTGGGATTCAGTAACAGCCCAATTTTCATGGAAATGATCTCTGTGATTGCATTTTACATTTTCTCATTTTGGGGGAAAAAACACTTACATAATAATCTACTGTATAATGTTTCTACCTGCATAGAGTCTGGCCATGATATCTTTCCATCCAGCAGAGCATCCAGGGTTTGCCTCATTAGTTCCTCCCGCTCCGGGCTGTCACCGCTGATGATGTAGCAAGAAGAGCGAACACACTTGAAGAAGTCCACACTCACTGTGGGAGAGGAGGCTCCAGAGGGGGTATAAGCCAGGTCCACATACACACTGACTTCCCCAGCAGAGGTAGCCTTAGAGCCTGTGGCCGAAAGGAGAGGAGAAATTACAGCCTAATAGCGCTCATACCGAGACACAACACTTAAATGTTGAAGTTGCCCTTAAATTACGCAGGGCAAGAGAAAAAATCCCACTTCACAGCTCATACCTGGACTGGACGAGGATTTTGCTGGTGCTGATCGAGTGCTGGTGGAGGGGGTACGAGCTAAAGAGACGCTTCCTTTTGCGACTCCACTTTGGCTCCCTGTCCTGCTTTTCCCTGAGCCTGATTTTTGGGAGGCCTCAATGACCTGATCACAAAAAAGATCAAATGTAATACAAAGTTCAGTGGTAGATTTTGTTTAAATAGATTATGATTTAGACAATTTTATGGCCCAAATTTTTAAAGTAATAATTAGGTTACGCTTTACAAATAAAAATAACATGAGTCAAAAGGCCCACTTTGAGTATTTTGATGGGTTTTATGAAGTAACAGAAAACATTTTGTATCATATCAAAATGTCAGATATGTTGAAGCAGCCATTCATATAATAATCATTTTTACTCTTATAAAATAAAGACACAGGCTTTAACCTGTGGCCAAAACCAGTTGCGCTGATAGTATAATTAATCTTTCATATATTTTCATAAATCACATATTTTGCCTTCAATCTAGCAGACGAGATAAATTCAGTAATTACTCGGACCTCTTTGTGTGACAACACAACAAAATAATTCAACCTGTCTTCAGCTTAGAAATACCACAATCCACCTGAAGCCACAATAAAGCTCATACATGATCTTAACACAGGCATGTGTTTCTGCTCACGAGACAAACTCACCCCTGCAAGTTTTTTTCCTCGCATGCCCGTGGCTTTTGCTCTCTTGCCATGAACATCTGAGTCAAACTGGGGAACTGGCATGGAGGCGTCAGGATGTGGAGGCAGAGGTGGACTGTCCCTGAGAGGTGCTGGAAGAGGGTCTGGCGGCAGAGCCTGATGGGTTAGGATGTTTTGTGGAGAATTAGAAGGCTCGCTACATGACTCATCCTCATCCGAGTCCAGAGCTCCGTCAGCAGTGGTGGACGGGCAGTCCTCAGTGCAGACAGGGGCGTTTGAGTCACTGGGTGACGTGTCCTTGGTGTTGTTATTGTTGTTGCCGTGATGATGCGGAGTAAAGGCTCCTCTGGAGGCCTCGCTGGTGCCTGAGCCGGAGTCGGGCTGTTTAAAATGTTTAAACTCACAGGGAGAAACCAAACACAGGTCTACATCATGACCTGAAGCCTCGAAATGAAGTGTGCTGGGAGCCAAAGGTCGTGCTGCCTCTGAACTCTGACCTAAAGATTTGAGAGGCTTCTTCATTTGTAAGGACATTCCTGCATAGTGGCTGCCATTGGAGTGAGAGTGATAAACGCTGTCATCGCCCTCTCTCTGGCTCCCAGTGGTTGGTCCCTGCTCAAAGGACATGGACAATGATTCATCTACCTCTGTGGACTGAGGTGAGCTCACCTCTGCTGGCATGGAGTGTGTAGTGGTGGTGGCAACAGAGGGAGACGGGTCTGAAGAAACTTCCTTAAGTGTCCCCAAAGGAAGAAAACTTAAATGCTTCTCTCTGGGATGTGTGGGGTTCTCTGGAGTGCTTTTAGGATGGCATAGCTGCCCCTCACTTTGCCTGGATGACCCATTTGGCTGGTTAACATCAGCAGAATCTAGGCTACCCTGGGCTTGTAGCCGGCTAAGAGCAGACCTGTTGCACCAAACATCGTCTGGGGACAAACAGTAAGGAGTGTGGCCTGCGCTGTTGGGCCGTGAGTCGGGGGACGCTGGTTCTACGGTCTCCTCGTCGGGGCTGACAGGAGCCTGGTTCTCTGGAGAGGATCGCGAGGGTGGACTATATTTCAAAGCCCCATCAAGAAGCGTGTACTCAGTTGGAGTTAAGTCTAACTGGACTGTACGCTCATTCTTTGGTGCCTTGTTCAAAGGAGATGGAAATCCTACAACCTTTGCAGGTTTTGTAGCATTTCCAGGCTGGTCTACAAGGCTTTTCTGCAAGTCTGTATCAGCTCTCTCACCACTTCCAGGCATATGTTGCACTCCATTATCACCACTCCCTCCACTACCTGCTGCTTTTTCTACTGATCTGTCAGCTGTTTCATTACAAGTGTCTTCTTGGCTCAGGCCTCCTAGGCTCTTTTCATTTTCTGGATCACTGCTTTTCTGCTTATCTACCGTTTCCACCTGTGCCTCTTCTCGTTCGATTTCCTCCCTCAGCTTAAGAAAATCAGCTGTCATATCTTCAGGGGTAGACATTTTGGAGCCACAGGGATTTTCCTCGGGGTCCATTTTTTTATTTTCCTGCTCAGTAACAGTGCACTCTGGATCAAGGATTTCTGGCACAGCTCTAGTGTCAGATTTGGCTGAGTCATTATTTGGCAGTGCACTGTTGACATGCAGCTTCTTGCTATCATTTGCTTCCTTTCCTGGTAGCTTTTTTGCTTTCTTCTCTCCTATTTTAGAGTCATTCTTTGCTTCTTTTTTGAGCTTCATTTTATTTTCGTTCTTTAATTTGGAGGGAACACCATCCTTCTTGCTCTGACTGTTCTTTCTAGCTATGCTCCCTTCTTTGTTGTCAGTCTTCTCCTCTTTTTTCCCATCCTTTCCTCCTCCTTTTTTGGAAGTATTCTTCTCTGCTGCTTTATCCTTTATGCCTGTCTCTTTTATTTTGGTTTTATCAGTCTCCATCATGCCAGTTCCATTTAATGCTTTTCCTTTTTCCTTTGAAGACACATCCTTACCATCTCCACGCTCTTTCCTTTGTTTGTGTGTTCCCTCCTTTCCTTGTGACTTGACACTGTCCTGGCTCTCTGTCCTCTTGGTCTTTTTCTCTTCTCCTAGTTTCTCTAAGTCTCCCATTGTCACTGTGGGTTTCTGGAGAAAGGCCAGCCCCTTTAGCTTTTCCAGCCCCTGCAGCAGCTTTGCCTGTGGGGTAATGCCAGGGAAAAGCACCCTGACCACCTTCTCTTGAGGACACGCTGGATGCCACACAAGCAGAGCACACACAGAGGTGAGGGCGGTGAGAGGGAGAGTTTGGGATTTAGATGCTGATGATACTCCATCGGGCCAATTTTGCATGAATGTCTGGTATTCCTGGTTGTTTTTGCCTGGGTTTAGTATGTATAAATCCAGCTGTCCCACTCCCATCTTTTGGAAAAGGGTTAAGGGCTCAAAGGGGACTCCTTGCGGTCGAAACATTGGTTGCGGTCTGATGTCTAAATTCTTTAACAGCTGTAGGGTTAGAGCAGCCTGCTGGGTGCTCTTCAGTACATTGTCCACACCTGACAGGAGAATAATGATAACTTGTATAACCAATCAGTCATATCATTGTTTTTAGCAGTTAAAAATGTCATGAGATAACATGCACAAGTAGATGTTGTTGGTGCTTGAACATTACACTGATTGCTCAGTGCAAAACAAAACAGAAAGTAAATAAATGAACAAATGATATTAATATAAATGCATTTATCAGAAAAATGATTGATAGCTGATATTAACAGTTTGGTTATTTTTTCAATTTTTACTCTATTGTTGTTTTATTGCAGCACTCACAGGGCTGTTGTTCCACCTGCAACCTGCTGGGGGCATTAAAGAACACAACCCCAAGCTCTGGAGAGATGAGCTTCTTACACGAGTCCTCTGTGGAGCAGTATAAAGAAAGAAAGAGAGCCACAATGTGTTATTTCAGAAAATGAAACAAATAAAGAGAGCATAATTTACTCATTATCCCCTGTTATGCTACCTATGACGTCAGTTCTCAGCTCCTGCTCAGCCACCTTCCTCTCCAGGAAGGAGACGACACCAGGGAGGTTCTCTGTCCCGACATGCGTCAACAAAACAGCATCAACTCTGTCGAGGTGGCGGACCAGCTTCCAGAAGCAGGCCTGAGAGTCCGAGCCTCCGTCCACCAGCACCGTAAACCCGTTAACGGCAAAGAAGGCACAATCACCACGGCCAGCAGGGAATACGTAACAGCAGGGGCGGGACAGCTTGAGGAAACCCACAGTGGTAGGAGGCGGCAGCAGGTCAAAGGGGGAAGAAGGACAAATGGTGCAAGAGATGAGTGATGTGAATTTCCCCAGAGCTTCCATTGCAGGCAGCACCTCTGGGGGATTGATGCAGAGACTGAAAGGACCTTGCAGGGGCTGGTTTTCCACAAGAGTCTTTCTCCACTGGCCAATGTTGGGACAACTGAGGGTCAGATGGATCCTGCTGGGTGGAAGTGAGGAGGCAGAGCTCTCCTGGTCAAAAGACTGAAGAGAGACAAGTTCCCAGCATTATATATACAATTTTTAATTTTATCCTTCACAATTTACAGTAAAGTCGCTCAAAGCTATATCTTAGTCATGTCAGTGGATAGCGCCTCACATTTATTAAACAGGCAAATTTATGGGATGGTCATTTTAAATGCTGATCATATTATGTGATTATGATTTTTATAAAAAATGAGAAGATACTAAATACTGGTTGGGATCTTTATAAACTCTCAATATCAGGATCATCCTCAATAATACATTACAGCCCCGTTTTTAAAGTATCATTTGGATGTTAGGTCAAACTTCACTGTTGTGAGAACTTGATGTTTACCCTTCACTGCAAATTTTAAGAGTTTTGCACTATTTATTAAAAGATCATTTTTCAAGACCACAGTCCAGGAACTCTTAACAATTTTCTGACCCTGAAACTGAAAGAATGATCAGTAATATGAGAAGATAATCATTAGTCACTGCTCTGAATTAAGCCTGGATTTGTAGGTGGTAATAAAGGTTTACTTTAAAACTGTACTATTGTTACATGTATAATTTTAAAACCTCTGTGTGTGCTTGAAAACATGATGCTTGTTTTTAAGCGTGTACTCTTAACATATTCTGATATTGTCTATATGCAGTGTTCCGGTCATTTGGGCTTCAAGGTGTGGCAAGTTTGTGCATTCAGAATTATAATTGCAACTTTGTGGTTAGGTGTATACCTGTTCTGTTAAGATTTGTTTCAGTTGGTATGGTGAAAACAGTCCTCTGTTAAAAAGCACGTCTCCGCTTTCCTCCTCACTCAGGCCAGCCAAGATCAGCAGCTTATGAGCCGATTCTCTGGACAGGAACGCAAACACCTGACCAGGGAACAGAAATGGAAAAAAATCAGGCCTAATCGAAAGTCAGCAGAAAAGCAGTGAAGATAAATGTAAAAATATAGATGGAGAAAAATCAAAGAATAGTAAACAGTACTGTGAAAATGCATGAAATACTCTTAGGCAGGCTTTCTTGTAATTTCTTTAAGAAATGTTCTGCAAGTATCTTGAAAGAAATTCAAATCACCTGGTTAGTGCAAAAAAAAAAACCAAAAACCAGTATTTTATGAATATCAAGTTGTCTTAACTTTGGTATTATTTGTAGGTTTGACTAAAGAAATTGGAACAAATGTTGTGTTTTATAACAGACTGCTAGTAATGAAGTGCCTGAAGATACAATTTAAAATAGGCTCTTTTCTATATTGTCTGTTATGTATTTACACCAAACCGGTTCATGTCTTGAATTAGATGTTGTTTTATGCTTGAATGATTCATAAATCAGCATTAAATAGCTTAAAAAGATCTTCTGAAATGCTCAGGTACAAGGATGGACCAAAAATGAGTGAAAAGGCAATGTCAATGTCAAAAAGACAAACTGTATAAGAGCTTCAGAAATCCTGGAGAACTATTGCTCAAGACTACTTTTTTTTTTAAACTATAAGACAGTTTGGTTCCTTGGAAGCAAATTATAAAGAAATGAAGGGTCTCTCAAGACATTTGCACAGCTCTGTACATCAAATGTCACACATGTCACAAAGATGTCACACCCTTGTTTAGCTGTTTTGTGATTCCAGGATTACTCCATAACAAAGTAAATGAGTAGCTACAGGCCTCATTTTTACCATGCAAAAAAATGTGTATATTGAGTATAGACCAATCAGCCACCACATTTAAAACGCTGATAGTGTTTATCACTGATCATCTAAATGCAGCGCAATGTTGTGAATTGAAATCTTGGATTTGAATTTGTTGCCACTTTGAATTCTTTGTACTTTTTTTAACTTTATGCACAATCTACTACATGGTTATTTTTATTTTTGGAGTCTTGCGTTTAGGTCACAATCGTGCAAAAACATAACAAAGGTAACATGTCTGTGCCCCGATATGACAGAGCTGTTATATTAGGTTAGGTTCCTCTGAAGGCACATGCATAACTGCACAACGGTCTTCATCAGTGTGCAGTTATGACTTCGGTCAGTTTGAAATTTAGAGCAAAACGTAAATGCACCGCAAAAAATATTCAACAGATTTTCAGAAATGCAGTATATTATCATAATAGCCAGGTATTTCTCAATATGATGGAGAGGCAAACTTTTGTGCATGGAAGAAAATGTAATTGATTGAGCCCCAACATCCCCTCTCTGGTCTGTGTTAGGCCAGAAATAGTCAATAACAGCCACGGCCAGACAGCCGGGGAAATGTTCCAAAACCAGTGAACTGCCACATGGCCCTTTTATCTACTGACTGGTGTGCAAACGTGTTGGACTGTCTGTGCTTCCACATGACAAATTGTGTGCTAATTGGATTCTGGCAGTGATGATTTGAGTTAATTGTGTTTTAGAGCATGCCGGTGCTTTTGATATGAACACGAGGTGACATACGAGGTTAGCGTTTTTCACAGAAAGCTCAACAAATCTGGATCCCACGTAAAAACAGGGGAATAGTGTTTAAAGTTTGGGGGAAGAGGGTGAGTGTTTTGGTATATTGCACCTTGCTTTGAGATGTTGCCTATTATACATATTATACTACATACAGTAGCCCAGTTATAGTGTGGAAGTATTTGAGATAATAATGTTGTAATTTTGCATAGTTATTCAAGGCATCTACAGCCTAATGAAAATAATGTACATGTATAAATTCCTGTTGCACCTGCTTAAACATAGTGATGGCAATAAAACAACAATTCATACATTTGGGAAATTATTATATTCAACTTATTTCTGAATAACTGAATCATTTTAACACAGCATCATTTTGTCAGCTGCCACCCGAGGATTTATCCCCTCACCTCTGAATGAACCTGGTCCTGAGATGGACTGATCACCACCTGAGTGTCCAACACTCTGGTACAGTGACGTAGACACTTATGCCCTGAAGAGGCAGAGAGAAAAATAAGAAGAGATATAAAGAGAAGGACAAACAGACAGCCACAGGGATGCAAACAAGAGGGAGATAAGCCGACAGGTCCGAGCATTGAGTGACAGACTGGAAGCAAATAGGAGAAGAGCTCAAAGAGGAGAAAGTGAACTGGGCTAATCGGACGGGTGATTGACTCACTGGGTGAAAAAGAGAAAGTAAGAAAAGTGGAACAGCTGAGTCAGAAGGATTGTCTGAGGAAGAGATGCCAAGTTTCCTCAATCTGAGAAGGACATCCAGTCTGAGAGGCTGGACTGGGTGAACAGCTAAGAATACAGAGGCGTACTTAGCCGACTGGAATTTCATGACCCAAATATGAACAAATGTTTCTCAGTCTTTTTACACAAAGGGAAACAGAAAGGGCTATTTTCCCTACATGACATTTTGCATAATTCAACCAAACATTTAAAATTCTGGGAGAATATGTCTTTTCCTTTCCTTGACAATAATTAGACATATATCTCTGTTTCTGTACACTAAAAAATGAAGCTACAAACACCATCTGGCTAACTTAGCTTAGCATAAAGACTGGAAATGGGAAAATGACTAATATTTCTGTAACACATGTAAAAATTAGAAAATAGCATCACATATCACATAGCATGTGAAGGCTGGGAGCAGTGACTTCCTGGAGTCTCCACTGGTGGTTAATGTAAAACCTCAACTTGCTGATTCACCACTCTGGTAAATGTGAGGGCTCAGGAGGCAGGATTGTTAGTATTATTAGTATTATAGCAAGATACATAGTTTTGACACTGAATGCAAGTGAGTGCTATTGATTGTTGTCTAACTTTTGGACAAGAAATTAAATAAATGCATGCCTCACACTATTCATTTCTGTAGTCGATCTTATTATGGAAGCTATACTACAGTGCAGGCAACCTCTCTGGATAGACAAATGTCTGCTCTTGACCATTTTCATCACTTCACTTTACACGGATCAGCTGTGACACAACTGTTTAATTCTTTTTGTCTGTCTTTTTTCCTGTGCTCAGCTGTCCTTAATTGCCAACCATACAGAGAGAACGAGAGGTGGCAAAACTTGGCTGCAGGTTTCTATTGTTTTCTGTGTCGTGGGCCCACCCATGCTCAACAATCGCCCTGTCTGGCTGCTTGTCCACTTTCCTTCCTTCCTTCCTTAGTGACCCCAGATTGGCTGAGCTGAAATATTGCCATGGCAATGGGAGTTTCCCCAGTAGGGCCAAAGAGTTTGGCAAGAAAGATGACTTAAATCTTACCTGCACTCTTGAAAGATGCCGTGTGATGGGAGAGGAATTCTTGGAGGTAGAGGTTCAGGTTACAGGATTTTAAGTCCACATCCCATGACCGAATACCTGACAGCAAGAAAGTTAGAGGCTATACTGTCACATGGTGCAATGTGATAAAAGCCTACACATGTCCAAGTATTCGCAAAATATTAAAACTGGCTGTTATAATCGTAGCTATCCCATAGTATATTTTATTTCAATATTTAATGCATTCAACCAAATCTGCTCTCTCTTTTTAACATAGTACAACGAGTATCATTGTATCTTGCAATCTGTCATATAAACACGATAAAGAGTCTGTAGCATTTACTTTCAGCTAATTATACACATTAAATACAGAATGTACCATCTTATATTGTACATGTAAATGTATTTTCTGTTTTTAGCTGATAAGTGAGGAGAATTTGAGGTTTTTCTTTGAAACACGTGACAGTCAGCTGAATGTGGTTGGCTTTTAGACTGCTAAAGACACATGATGAAGACTGAAAAACTGGAGGACACTATAGCAGGTGATTTTCCCAATCTGTAGGACAAACAGTTGTTAAATTATTATTTTTATGATTAACCGATGAAGAAATAATCTTTAGCTACAGATGTACATTCAAAAAACTGGGCTGTTTGTTCAGTTCATGAAAAGTTGATGACATTTTTGAAGTACATAGCTTTCACCAGAGTGTAATGAAATGTTAATTGGCCCAGTTAGCTACAGTGCAGGAATATGAGTCAGTCTGTTTTTCTATCTGTGTCTGTCCTCGTGGTTTCTCTTCAATTTCCCTATCTATCCTGTTTTACATGAACTGTCTGCTACACATGCTGGCTTCCATAAAATGTCTACAGCTGCAAAACAGCAAAGCAATAAAACATAGACTGTAATGGATCGTTATGAGTACGCACTGTCTGGTCTGCAGCATCCACAATTACAGCTGTGCATAAATGCACAAAGGTTAATGGGACATCGCTTACAAGTGGCTGTGTGTGGACTGAAAATCCCCGGCGCAACATTTCCCTCAAAGCTTGTCCTTACATAACTAAAAACTAAAACTGAGGCGAAAGGCAAAGCACCCACTCCAGACAGCTTTTAATTATAATGTGTCCGGAGGGATGAGGGGGTGATGCTGATGGTGGAGTGTCGCCAGATGACGCATCCTCGGTCAGTACGGTGGGGAAAAATTGCATAAAAAAACTGCAGTGTGCTCAGTATATCACCGCAAGTGATGATTTGGGCAAGAAGAACTTGCAGGAAGCTGGGTTTTTTGTAATACAATTGTATAGGAAAAAGCAAAATGGCATACAGCAGCTATTGGACGCGGGCTGAAATAAACCTACCTCGCTCTATCTCCCTGCTGATGTGTTCCGTCTGCCTGAGGCGAGCGGTCCGTCCGATTATGATGAGCAGGGAGTATTTATGGAGGCAAAAGTCGAGGTTTGCGGTAGCGGCGCGCTTCGGCTCCTCCTGGACCTCCCTCTCCAGCACCCGGCTGGACGCCATGTTGGAAAATTGCGCTTCTATGTGATGTCATTGAAAAAGCCTGACAGCGCCTTTTATTACAGGGATGACAGCTGCTGTGCTGGAATTCAGCCGCGCATCAGTGAATGGGCAGGAAGAGGCTGAATTATTGATCACACGTGGCAAAGGGATCAATATCTATTTTTATTAATCGCCGATCCCATTGTAAATTACTTCCATGTATATTTTATAATATCCCATGCAATATTATTACCGCAAAGGTGCAGCAGTAACACTCTACAGACCCTTGAATTCAAGTTCATTTATTGGTATTTTCATCTTACAAATCTATTTATAAACTAACTGTGCGGTATTTCCAACAATCAGGGGGAAAGAAATAAATATAGTAAAATATTATGACCAAAAAAAGTCTTCCACAAGATGCCGCAATGATTAACACAATGATGTGACACAATAATTAACACGGACGAGAGAAATAAAAATTAAAACGACAGACTCACAAAAACTCTTATTCATAACAGTCAATGTTTATAAAGGCAAAAAAAAGTCACATTCTACAGCATTTTATTTTCTATCACAAATGTATTGAACAGTAGAAGCAGACCTTCCTGTCATTTCTCACATTCATCTTTTTTTATCAGCCCTGAACTCTTTCGTTATTTCTTGTACTTCTGTTATCTTTTTTTTTCCTCATCACAAACATTTCAGAACATAGAAGTTACAAGTAGTCCCCCGTGGACAGCTACACAGCGTGCCAATACGCGCGCCTTTACGCACGGCGCACGGCTCCCCTGCGTCACACTGAAAGGGTAACATAAAATTAGTACACTGTAGACAAAACATTGTAAATTTTTTGCGATTTATAGAATTTAAAAATCTTGATTAGATAAAAACAAACGTCTAAAAATCCTCATTTTTTTCTGACTGTTGTAAATTCAGAGAATCTTAAATAAGAAAATAAAATCTAACAGGTTTCGTGCTGTTTTATTTCTCATTTGTCTGCTTACCGAAGGTAACCATCCATGCTTTTTCTCCAAGGGCATCTCTTTGCTCCTCAGCTTCTCCAGAACTTCTTGCAATGCGTCAATCTGCACAGGGGGGGATAAAAAGTCATATTATCAAAAAACGTTTACTATGGACTTTGTTTTTAAGAAAATTGTTGTTCAAATAATTTAAATACCCTAAATACAGAAAAAAAATCAACATCCTTCTTTATACAAATTAAATCGACTTAACCCACATCCCCAACAAAAGCTCTCACCAAGTCTTTCTCTTGTTGAGTTTTCAGGGTGAAATCCAGTGAGCGCGTCTCCAGTGAGGAGTCCTCTGCGCGAACGAGGTACAGGTAGGCGTAGCAGCAGGTGACCGCGAGGAGGAGAGTCCGCGCACTGACCATTGTGTTCAGACACATAAAGGAGGAGTCCTTCTCTTCAGCGGGTGGAGCTCTTTTCCAGTAGACAAACGCTTCTTTGGAGTGTTGAGGATGGATGTCTTTTGTCCACAGAAACTGTCTTTATAGGCTCTTTGCAAGTGCTGCTGACATCAGCCAGTCTTTGAAATATTCATGGAAACTTTGACATGGATGACACTGCTCGGCACCTTTGCATCTTTAACAGGAAGCGATAAGAGAAGATGAAAGCCAAACGTCGATGTGAGACATTAAAATTTGTGAAAGTGATGATGAAACCAAAGAGTAATTAAACTCCTTTATCTAAAACTTTTTATCCCAGTCTTCCAATCAATTTCAGTTAACTGATCCCATTGAATTCCCAACAAATCACATTTTTTTCCACCTGTTTCTGTGGCCTTTTTGGTTAATCACATATCTGACTCACTGATGCGTCACATTGATGTGTCAGAATCAGAGTGAGAAATCAAGTAAAACAGCTAATCTGCATTTTGATTGCACAGTTATCGAAATAATAAAACAACAAAAAAGACAACAACAGAATTGTTTCCAATTTTTGAAAGTGGTGTTTTGCAAAGCCCTGATAATTTCACTGAAAAATACAATTTACTGCGTAAAATGCACAACAAGGAATCCACTGGGGAGATTTTATGACTTGCATTTGACACTATAAATTACAGATTACCAATGAAAAGGTTAGGAATTTACAATATTAGCCTAATGGGATAGCACACTCGTGGCCACAGTTATCTTGATGATAAGGGTCAGTATGTGCAAACAAAATATCTGTTTTGGTGTAATTTAACTTTTTTCTTTCAAGTTTGCTATTGGTGAAGTCTAATAAATGTGCTCTCATTCAGAAAGTAGACCCTAAAAGGGTAGTTCTAAAAATTTAATGCTTCCATCTATACATGGTGTTGTCTCATTTTAATTCAATTCTTTGTCTTTAAAAAATAGTAATAATAGCAGAAACAAAAGTCCTTAATCTTAAAGTCAAACTTTATTCATATCTTATTCTTATTTAACGATCTGCCCTTCTGATGTCACTGCTGTTCTGCAAAGTTTAAATCAGACAGGCTGACCAACACAGAGACCAATATGTAATCAAGATACAATTTCCTTTTGTAGGAATAACCTTAACCCTCCCCTTACCCTCCCAAGAGTAATGGGAATGAATATGTGAGGCTGTCAGGCTTCTGTTTACACACCAAACCATATTACTGACCCCCATATCACTGACAAATCGTTTTACGCCATTTACCATGCTGGTCATGATCCCTTTCACTATGTTGGGGAAAAAAAAGACAAAGCAGACAGCACCTGAGGGCCCTGTTCAATATATAAAGCTTATATGAGTCATTCAGGTAGAATGGCAGCAAAGGATAAAGGGATTTGGGGGGTTTGAAGGAGAGAACTGTAAAAATCCAAGTAATTCAAGTCGTTATACATGTATTTCCCTTGACAATGATTTTTTTTATAATAAATGTATTCAATATCCATTGTTAAAATATTTTGTTGTTGCTGTTGTTTCTCACTTTTACCGCGCGGGGGCGAGCGCAATTTGGAGGAGGGAAGCAATTGAACAAGCAACCGGAAGCTTATCTTGCAGTTTACAAGAGGTGTTGCGACTTTCCAGCGTTTTTTTTCTGTACGTTTGGGTAACAGCAACAGTAAAAAATGTCCGAAAGAAAAGTATTGAATGTAAGTATATGAACTCTAAAACTGGTACTTCACTGCTGTTATTAAAATACTATAGGACCAGAGCAGGTTGGCGTTAGCATTGAAGCTAAGTGTGGCGTTTTTTATAGTTTCTGTTTAATTTAACTAAAAGCTGGTAGGTAGCGTTGCTTTTTCAACTACTGTTACTACGATAGTGTGTATCAAGACTATATTGTAATAAAATTAGACATTATTAGTCTAATGGCTACAAGTTTGTAAGCTAACCTATGTGTTTTGCTATCCACAGAAATACTACCCTCCGGATTTCGATCCGTCCAAAATCCCGAAGCTAAAGCTCCCCAAAGATCGTCAGTATGTGGTCAGATTGATGGCTCCATTTAATATGAGGTATGCTTGTCTTACCCACGTATATCTAAGAAGTTGTTTCCTGGTTACACTTCTGAAGTTTAACTTTCTTACAATGAAATGCAGCTAATGTTGTAAAGGATGCTGTTATGAATACACAACCAAACAACATGCGAGAAGGCGAACAAAAACGCCCCCTGGAGCGTTATGAATGGACTGGTACCAACAGTTGTGGTCAGACATATACACTCATCATAGGCATGACTGTCATGGTAATTCTGGGCTTTTAATGAACATGCAAAACAATCTTTAGATCACATTCACCCACTCAGACACAGCCACTGTAGTAACCTGGGACCTCATGACTGTTTGCATACTTCGGTTCACATCAGTTTCAGAGATTTAACAAATAGGATTTTAAACAGTGGGATGTGTTTAAAAAAGTAACATCTACTCTTTTTAATAACTCTGGTAAATGACCTTCATCCAGCACATAATAATAATCTTTTAACATTTTTTCCAGTTTCAGAAAAAATGAGCTATATCATGCTCTTGGAATGACTATATGACACAAACATTGTATTTTTCAAGTTGTTGGAGAAGGTAGAGCTGTTTTAGAGCTTTCTTTCCAAATAGAGACTTCCAGGTCCAGTTTATTCATGGCCTTAACATATATATTTCTGCTTTTTAGTGACTTAAGCGTACAGTGTTAAGGTTATTTCTAACTGTCAAAGCAGGAATCTTGGTTGGTTTGGTTTATATGAATGTAAGTCTATTCATTAGATATATGGCTTATTTGCAGTAAAACAGGGTTGCTGCTCACTTATAGGACCTTTTTTTGGCTTCTCTAAATTACTCCTGTCACTACAGTGTCATCATTTCTTCTACTTTGCAGGTGTAAAACATGCGGTGAGTACATTTACAAGGGGAAGAAGTTCAATGCACGCAAAGAGACCGTTCAGAATGAGACCTACATGGGACTGCCTATCTTTCGTTTCTACATCAAATGTACCCGCTGTCTTGCTGAAATTACATTTAAGGTAAGTGTGAATGATCTGATCATCGAAGTTGCAAGAGATATCTCAGAGATATCACTTATATTGGGCATAAAATACCCGTTGACAATGCTATATCTTATGATGACGTCATAGACTGACCCAGAGAACACAGACTACGCCATGGAGCATGGCGCAACGCGGAACTTCCAGGCAGAGAAACTCATTGAGGAGGAGGAGAAGAGAATCCAGCAGGAGAGGGAAGAAGAGGAACTGAACAACCCCATGAAGGTTAGTGTTTTAAAAGTCATCCTCTGTTCTTACTTAAATTGGCACATGAAACACAGAATGAATGGTTTCCCAATCCTCGACCAGGTGCTGGAGAACCGCACAAAGGATTCAAAGTTAGAGATGGAGGTTTTGGAGAACCTGCAGGAGTTGAAGGAGCTGAATCAGAGACAGGCTCTGGTGGACTTTGAGGGAATGATCGACCAGTACAGAGAGATGGAGAAGAGGGAGCGGGAACGGGAGAAAGAGGAGGATGAGCGTGAAATGAAGTGAGTTGTGCATGCTCAGAAAAATTGTCTGATTTTTTTTTTTTTTTAAATTTTTTTGAACAATCTCAAGCATGTTTCATATTTAATTGAAAATGTTTTTTGCTATAATATCTAATACATAGCTAGATGTATATGTGGAAATTTAAAATTACACTGTGCTTTGTTCAACAGGGAGATGTTGGATCGTGCTCTCGTGAAAAGACTCAGAGAGTCTGACTCTGATTCAGAAACAGAAGAAGAGAGCAGCAGCAAACAGTCAAACAAGTCCAGCTCAGACAAACCAACAGACATCCTCACTGCTGACAAACCAACAGAGGCAGAGGTCTGTATAGCCACCCACATGTGACATATCTAAATATCTGTCAAGATTATTTAGTCATAATCCTCAAGGTTTCAGTGACTGCCTCTTCATTTTCCTGTTTTACCTCCAATGTTTCAAAGTTTGAATAAAGAACTATGATTTTCATTTTATAGTTTAGAGTCTGGAGATCAATATATTGAGCTGGGTTTTCATAAACCCAGTCACCTAACACAGACCTCTCATGACACATGTGAACGTGATCCAGAAATATGGCCATCTTCTGTGGCCCAAACCTAGCTTAAAATTGACTGAGGCAAAGTGAAAAGCAATAATGCTGAAAAGGTTTTCGAGTGAGCAACATATTCTTCCATCCAGACCATGTCTTTCTGGGAGAGCTTTGCATATTTCAGCAAGACAATGCTGCATCTATTACAACAGCATGGCATTGTAGTAGAAAAGTCCAGGTGCTGAGCTGGGCTGCCTGCATTCATCAGTGGAAAACATCTGCACAGTCATGAAATGAAAAATATGCCAAAGACTGCTGAGCAGCTAGAATCTCTTATCAGACGAGAATGAGAGAAAATTCCTCTCCTAAAAGTCCATCAGCTGGTTGCTAACAAACTATTGTTAAAGACGAGGTGATACTACACAGTGGTTTTCAGTTTAAATGTTAAATATGATGTTCTGTTTTCATTTACATACTTTCTCAGCTTCTTTGGAAGAGGGTTTATATGTAAGGTTGTGGCAGTTAAGGCCAGTGACTTTCACAATGCTCATTGTCTTTAAATACAGAATTCCACAATCACAATGTACTTAATGAGAATTTTCTATGTGTTGCTGACCGAAAAGCTTTGGGCTGTGTTTTCCTCATCCTTTCTACAGGGAGCTTCAGCTGGAGGAGCAAAGAAGGCCAAGGTGGAGAGCTGGGAGAGGAGTGTCGGGACGCTGGGTGGTAAAGGAGCATTAGGTTCACTGATTGTCCGAAAGAAACCAGTAATGACTGTGAGCAAACCCAGTTCAGTAACGGAAACTGCTGCTCCTATCTCACAGACAGGTAACACATCGTTATCCTGCACACTTTGGCCTCTTTTATTTGAAGTCTCTGGCATTTTGTACTTGACTTTTGTTTTTCTCTCACCAAACTATGTCCTTCGTGTTGGTACTTGTTCACATCTTTAATCAAAAGTTAGCTTTTTCTTCATTGTAAGATAGTCTTTGTTTGTCTTGTTTTTCAGATTCAAAGCCAGCGACGACAGATGCTTCTAAACCCGTCACCACACAAAATGGGTCATCATCCCTCAGCCTGTTGGGGGCGTATTCAGACAGTGACAGCAATGACAGCGAATGAGAACAAGATGACTCAAGTGACTGACATACAACTATATGTATTGTGCAGAAAGGAATACAGTGCTTAAGCCCTGTTTGTAATGCTGTACAGATATTGAAATCTCATATAAATCAGCTTAAGGATTCCCCCCCCCCCCGTTCTTTAAATCCAGTCAGATCCACAGAAAAATGGGTCTGTTTGTCCTGTGACTATACCACCTGTATATTTTAATGTTTATTAAAATGTCTGTACTGTTTGTATGTAGCATTTTTTTTTAACTCCGTGTCTTAAAAGCATATTATAATGCTGGTGTTTCCAAGCCAGCAGAGAAACATATGTGCAACATATTGGGTTATTTCTCAGCTTGTCCTTGGTCTTGAGGTCCATGCCCTAAACGCACCACCAAAGAGCCATCCAGGTCCAGGAGGGGGCATCCTAATCTAGTCTCCAAACCAATTCAACGGACGTCTTTCATTGTGGAACAGTAGAAGTTCTGCTCTTGTAAATGAACAAGCTCCCCACCTTGCCTCAAAGGGAGAGCCCAGACACCCTTCAAAGGAAGCTCATTTCAACATTTGACCACAAAGCCAAGATAAGTCAGTAAATCAGTAATCCAAATTCATTTGTGTAGTTTTTTCCCCCCCTCCGCAGACAGGATTAACTGGATTTAACTTTCATTTCATATACATAAGCTGGCTCCACCTCAGGCAGCCAGCATTATTAAAAATCAAAATGCATAATGTAGTCTAACTCAGAGCCCAGAATAAATTAAGTAGTTGTGGAATTGTTCCAGGGTGGAATTATTGTACAGCATCTTTAATGATTTTTGTTAAACAAAGTTGCACCTTAGCCATACTTTTCTGCTAGCCATCAACAAGCTTCTGGCAAGATATTTGATCACTGTTTTTGGTAGAATTAGTGCAGTGAATTTTGTTGATTTCCTCACACCAACCCCGCTTTTAAGCATAGTTCACAAATTTCCAGCGGGACTGAGGTTTACTTTGGGAAGGCCGTTCCAGAAGCTTAATTTTAGCCTGCTTTTTCCGTTCCCATAGGACAACAGTCCTATGGGAAAGCTAGACCCAACTGTGTCTAGCTTTTGAGTTGAGGTGAAGTAGAAGAATGTGGAGGTAGGCCTAGTTCTTTGCACTTTGTGAAATGAACTAGTTCAACTGACAGCAAAACAGCTCCAGAAAATGAACCACCATCATTTACATTTGGTACCCTACAGTGTTTTTATATTTGAAAGTCTCACCTCTGCTCCTCCAAACATACCTCTTGTAATTGTGGCCAAATCGGTCAGACTTTCTCTTGCCTGACAATCCATTTTTTTCTCCAGAAGGCATTTGACTTGTTCATGTGGTCAGCGTCACATTTCAGTCAAGCTTGAAGGTGTTGATTTTGGAGTAGCTGCGTCTTTCAGCACCCTCTCCGTCTACAGATATGTAAAACTGTCTTCGCTGTGGACCGTGACACTGTGTTTCAACAGTTTCCAGTTCATGGCAGGCATGAGCCCAGGTGCTTCTTGGGTTGTTTCTAACATCTTAACCAATTTTTTTCTCATCTGAGGATGACAATTTTGGTCTTCCTCCAGTCCTTGGCGATTACGTACAGCTGTTTGAAGTGAAATCTTGGAATATGCAGTTATTTTGAAGTGGTTCCGAAATACCTTTGCCTCTTCTATGTAATTTTCTTTCTTATTTTCACTGAGTTCCTTGGACTTTTCTATTGTTATGAGAATTGGTCAATCCAATGTGTGCTGTCAAATAAATCCTTTATATGCTGGCAAAGAGAAACTACCAGATGTAGTCGATTGTGATTACCAATGAGAACTTAATAGGCCATGGCCAGTTACTAGATGCTGTAGAACCTTCAAACACCACTTATTAAAATACATGGTGAGTGCATTTATATATTTAAGGCTGTATGTCTATTTTTGATCCAGTGTGGATTAGAAAAAGCAAAAATAGATTAAAAATTTTCACCCAATTTTTGTTTTTAAAAATAATTAAAGTTGTATGCAGTACAATCATTTAAAGCCCAATTCAAATTTCAAAGATAATCTAAAATTTAGCATATGTGAACAATGTAGAAGGTTAAAGTTCACAGTGATACGTCGCACACTCTTCAGTGTAGAAAACAGATGAAAAGCAAAATATTCCACGATGGCGGGGATTATTTTTGAAAGAATGAGGATTATTCACAGCGCTGCAGTTTAAACAGTGGATTAGGCAGGGTTCGTATGACTTTAATGTCGACTCACAAAAATAATGAACAAATAAATAAATAAATAAATGTGTGTCCCCTCCCCTTTAATCCAGTCCGCCGTGGCTGTGTGGTGTGTCGGAGACGGTCTGCTCCAGTGTCTCCTCTGGTCCGGCTAGCATTAGCTGTCTGACCTGCTTGGCTCCGAAGCTAATTTTAGCGATTGCATATGTTTTACTTTGAGACTGGACAGCATTAACACTAAAACCCGGATGGTAACCACAAAGACATAACTGGAACGGGTGACCGTCAATGCAAAGAAAAAGGGTGAGCCTAAAGAAGTAACGTTAGCAGAAACTGACGGTAGCTGCTACTCGGCTAACTTAGCTTAGACATGTTAACACTGCAGTGACTCATATTTAACTGCACAGCTCAATACTCCAACTCATAACTTCTTAAACTAAAAGACAGTAGGATTCGTTAGCTGTTAAGCTCTTTAAGAGTATTTTTTTAGGAGGGAAATGCTACCCTTAATCCAGTGTTATGAGAAAGTGATTGATTGAACACCTTTAATTTACAACCTAATGCTAACTAGCGATTGTCAGTGGACGCTGAGATCTGCTTTGCTGTTTATTAAACCAGAGGAAATCTTATGCAAGCTAACCACACGGGTTTAAGATTAGGGGTTAATCTTGCCTAACCTGTTGAGTATATTGTTGTAACAATAGCTCTCTGTTTTGGGGGTGACTTTGTCAGGGAATATAAGGTAAGATAAGATAACCTTTATTAGTCCCACACGTGGGAAATTTGTTTTGTCACAGCAGGAAGTGGACAGTGCAAAAGTTATGACGCAAAAATTAGAATACAATAAGAATAAATACAGTACACAGCTGTACAGAATAGAATAAAATAATATACTATATACAGTAGAATAAAATAGAATAAAAATATACAATAAGATAAAAATAGAATACGAATGCTATATACAACTGAGTAAAAATACAACGATGCCAGAAAAGATTATTGCACTTAGTGTTATTGCACATGTGTGGATGTGTGTGTTTGTTCAGTTAAAGTCTTTGTTGTGGAGTCTGACAGCAGTGGGGAGGAAAGACCTGCGAAATCTCTCCATCCCACACCGTGGGTGCCGCAGTCTCCCACTGAAGGAGCTGCTCAGTGCTGTCACAGTCTGCTGCATGGGGTGGGAGACGTTGTCCAACAGGGATGACAGCTTAGCCGCCATTCTCCTGTCACTCACCACCTCCACTGGGTCCAGAGGGCATCCTAGAACAGAGCTGGCCCTTCGGATCACCCTGTTCAGTCTCTTCCTGTCCCCAGCAGAGATGCTGCCGCCCCAGCAGACCACACCATAAAAGATAGCAGAAGCCACCACAGAGTCATAGAAGGTCTTCAGGAGTGGGCCCTCCACCCCAAACGACCTGAGTCTCCGCAGCAGGTACAGCCTGCTCTGCCCTTTCCTGTAGAGGGCGTCTGAGTTATGAGTCCAGTCCAGTCTGTTGTTCAGATGAACACCAAGGTACCTGTAGCTGTCCACAGCCTCAATGTCCATACCCTGGATGTTCAGTGGTTGCAGTGGAGAATGCTTGTGCCTGCGGAAGTCTACCACCAGCTCCTTGGTTTTACTGGCATTGATCTGGAGGTAGTTCAGCTGGCACCAGTCCACAAAGTCTTGAGTCAGTCCTCTGTACTCCTTGTCGTCCCCATCAGTGATGAGGCCGACTATTGCAGAGTCATCAGAGAACTTCTGCAGGAAGCACTGGGTGGAATTGTGGGAGAAGTCTGCAGTGTAGATGGTGAAGAGGAACGGAGCCAGAACCGTTCCCTGTGGGGCCCCCGTACTGCAGACGACCCTGTCCGACACACAGCCCTGAGTCCTCACATACTGTGGTCGGTCGGTGAGGTAGTCCAGGATCCAGGTAGTGAGGTGATGGTCCACTCCAGAGTTCTCCAGCTTGTCCTTCAGAACCGAGGGAAGAATGGTGTTGAAGGCACTGGAGAAATCAAAGAACATGATTCTCACAGTGCTTCCAGCGGTCTCCAGGTGAGCGAGGGAACGATGTAGGAGGTGAATGACGGCATCATCCGCTCCAATGCCAGGCTGGTAGGCAAACTGAAGTGGGTCCAGTGATGAGCTTGTTAGGCGCCGAAGCTGAGCCAGGACCAACCGCTCCAGGGTCTTCATCAGGTGGGATGTCAGAGCCACCAGCCTGTAGCTGTTGAGGTCCTTGGGGCGTGAAGTCTTTGGCACTGGTACAACACAGGAGGTTTTCCAGAGCTGTGGGACTCTTCCCAACCTCAGGCTCAGGTTGAAGAGGTGCTCCATCACCCCACACAGTTGGTCCGCGCAGGACCTGACGACCCTCGAGCTGATGCCATCTGGGCCCGCTGCCTTCTTGCCATTAATCCTCCTCAGTTCCCTCCTAACCTGGGTGGTTGAGAGAGACAGGCTGGAGCCTTGTGTTGAGTGTGTATTGGATGCTGTTGTTGGGGGTGGGGAGGAGTGAGCAGGGAGAGTAGAGGAGGTGTGAAGTGTCTGAGGTGTCAGAGGTGGAACAGCAGCAGTGGGGGTGGGTGAGTCTGCAGCCGATGTTGTAGACTGTCTCATGGTTGAATCAAATCTGTTGAAGAAATGATTCAGTTCATTTGCCCACCTCACATCCCTCCCAGGCAGAGAGTTCTGCTGTTTGTGGCCTGAGATGGTTCTGAGGCCTCTCCAGACTTCACCAACGTTGTTTTGCTGAAGCTGGTTCTCCATCTTCTGCCTGTAGCTGTCCTTCCCATTCCTTATAGGTCCCCTCAACTCTCTCTGCACCCTTTTCAACTCCTCTTTGGATTTGAAGGCCCTCCTCTTCTGCTTGAGGACAGCTTTAATTTCTGGGGTAATCCAAGGTTTGTTGTTGGAGAAACACCGTACAGTCCTGGTAGGTACGGTGTTATCCACACAGAAATTAATATAGTCAGTAATGCATGTAGTAAGGCTGTCGATGTCCTCTCCATGGTCGTCACAGATCACCTCCCACACAGTCGACTCAAAACAGTCCTTAAGAGCCTCCTCGCTCTCCTCTGACCATCTCTGCACTGTGCGGGTGGCTGGTGGCACCCTGCGCACTAAGGGCTCATACACAGGGACAAGGTGCACCAGGTTGTGGTCAGATTTGCCCAGGGGAGGGAGAGGTGATGAACTGTATGCCTCTTCAGCATTGGCATACAGTAAGTCCAGTGTTTTAGTGTCTCTGGTTGAGCAGGTCACATACTGGGTGAAGGTGGGCAGTGTGGAGTCCAAAGAGGCATGATTGAAGTCCCCTGATATTATGAGAAGGGCTCTCGGAGATTGTGTTTGCAGTCTGCTGACCACTGAGTGGAGAGTGTCACAGGCTGCATCCGCGTTGGCCGAGGGGGGGGACATACGCTGTTATTGCGATAACATGCGAGAATTCCCGGGGCAGATAGTACGGACGCATGCTAACAGCTAACAGCTCAATGTCTCTGCTGCAGAGTTGTTCTTTCACAGTGATGTGCCCAGGGTTACACCATCTGTCGTTCACAAAAACTGCCAGTCCCCCTCCTTTCCTCTTACCGCTCTCTCTCGTCCTGTCCGCTCGCAGCATCTGAAATCCCGGTAGTGTCACGCTTGTGTCCGGAGTTAGCGGTGTTAGCCACGACTCCGTTAGCATCATGATGCTACATTGCCGGTACTCCCTCTGTGACCAGGTTAGCGACGTGAGCTCATCCATCTTATTGGGCAAAGATCTTACGTTTCCAATGATTACAGAAGGAAGAGATGGTCGATAACGTCTCCTTCTCGGGCGACGGCGCTCCTTCCCAGCACGACACCCCCGTCTTTTCCTCCTCAGCTCGCTGGGAATGTCGGGTCTGTCCGCCGGCAGTACCGCTGCGGGACGCAGCGCTAACAGCTGATCCTTAGTTATAAAAAATTACGAGAAGAAAAGATAAGAAAGAAAGAAACTCAGAATGAGCAGAGCTGCTGTAACAGGCTGCCGCACATGGGGGGCGCCGGAAACAAAGGTGGAAGAAATTTGTGCAGATTTGTGCATTTCTGTTAAGTAAGATGGTGCAGCTGAAATGGCCAATTTAATAATCACTAAACAGTTCCTACAATGTGATATTTACTACTTCATCCCCACAGATCCATGGCAAAGTGGCTGAAGGACTACCTGAACTTTGGCAGCAGGCGTGATCCTCCACAACCCCCGAGACCAGATTACAGCGAGAGCGAGATTTTGAGGGCCTACAGAGCTCAGAAGGAGCTAGATTTTGAGGACCCGTACCAGCACACTGATAAGGAGCATCAGAATGGTGGTTTCGGCTCCTGTAATGCCACTGTGAGCCTTCCCTCTTTCCCTGCATTTGGTTCAGCGCTGCCTAATGGTGTAGAGGTATGACTTGGACTCCTTTTTTTACAGTCATGCGCACATGCAGCTTATGTTCCCTCCTCAAAAAAGCCATGTGTCCCTACATAAATTGCCTCACAATGACCACTTTTAAATGCACATGCTCCAAAAAAGATATGCGCCTGTTTGGGTGATGTTCGATTCATTATCTAATGTGTTCTCTATCCATGTCTTACATTTAGGTAAAACTTGTGTCTCCAAAACACAGACTGATTAAAGTGGACTCTCAGGAATTTGGTCGCTGTAAAGTCCCTCTGAGCCCTGTGACTGTTCAGGAGGAACCTGTAAGCATTGTTATTTCAGACAATCACAATCTCAAAACACTGAGGTCCAATGTCATTGCATTTAATTTGTGTAATTCGCTTTGTTTCTATCCCCCCCACTAAGGTGGTTCCCTCTGCCCCAGCAGCGTCAGAGGCCGACGCAGATTACTCGGATCCTTTTGACGCACATCCACACCCAAGAGCCAGAACAAACTGGGAGCCCAAATCTGCACCAGCAGACTGCTGCAGTTACATGGAGCCATTTGAGGCCCAGCGAATCATTTCAGGTTTCCTCTACATAAAAGTTGATACTTGTATATGGTGAAATACTTACCGTACCATAAATAATTCACATTTATTGTGCATTTTATTGAGGTACAAGTGTTTTGGGAAGAAATACTTACCCAATTCTTAGGAGGGGTAAAGGTGAAGTTTTCACCTTCTATGTTTCCTGTGCAGAACTACAGCACAACATGATGGCCAACCGGTCTGGGAGTGGAGATGGCAGTCAGCTATATGACAACCCATATGAGGAGAGGACTCGGTACCACCATCGAGCTGGTCCGCCTCAGAAGGTTGAGGGTGGGGTGATAGACAGCAAGGAGAGCAGGCTGCCTCAGGATGACGAGAGGCCGGCTGATGAATACGACCAGCCGTGGGAGTGGAAGAAGGACAACATCTCTAAAGCCCTAGCAGGTAAATTGGGGATTTCCTGGTATCTGTCAGTGCGCCCCAGGGCGGCTGTGACTACAATGTAGCTTGCCATCACCAGTGTGTGAATGTGTGTGTGAATGGGTGGATGACTGGATGTGTAAAGCGCTTTGGGGTCCTTAGGGACTAGTAAAGCGCTATACAAATACAGGCCATTTATTACAGTTCTGTAACTACTTGTCTTTGACGTATCATTTTCTCTCTGTGTGCCCATAGTTCAGTTTGAAGGGACTGAAAGAGAGCGATCACGAGGTCACACAGAACAGTCCAGGCTTACCATGACAGGCGCCACATCAGAGGCAACTACACTCCGTCTTGTAGGTGACACTCCTTCGCTCTTGGGAGAGAGGGTGGATCCATCTCTGCCGCTGGAGAAGCAAGTGTAAGTTGAGATTCACAGTCTTAACCTTTGATGTTGGCTCTACTAGTTTTCTTTTTCTTTTTTTTATTCTACTTCCAAAAAATAGCAGTCTTTCTTGCACAACATACCCTTTTACTTTCATCATGCTTCTAAGTAATTAATTGTCTTTTGTTTTTAAGTGAAGTTCCTCAAAATCTTTGGGTTTTTTTGTTGTTTGTTTGTTTTTCAAAATGGGGGGGGGGGAAAGGTCATTCAAATAAACCAAAACATAAAACGGCCTTGAACTGGTTTAAGTTCAAGGCCGTTGGTCCAGACATGCATCGTCTTGCATTTAAAAAAAAAAAAAAAAGAAAAAAAAGAAAGAAAGAAAAGTTCGCAGGTTTAGTTTGTTTTGTTAAGTTTCTTTAGATTACGTGTGTGTGTGTGTGTGTGTGTGTGTGTGTGTGTGAGTGAGTGAGAGACAGAAAGTAAAAGCCAGTACTTGTTAGGCTACACAGTTTTCAGTTACTGTTGTTGTAAAGGGGAATTTTATGTACTGACAGCCATCCCAGACGAAATAAACTTCATAAAGGAAATGCCTACAACTTAACGACTTGAAAAATTCATCCCAACATTTACTTTTTTCTTTCTTTCTTTTTTTTTTTTTTTTTTTAAATTGAAACATGCAAAACTTGGCTTAAGAACAAAGTCTGACCTGTGTGACTCACAGAATAAATCAGAAATGGAGGCTGGAGCTTTGCATTTCCTCTCGCATTTGCATCTGCAAAACACAACCAGCCGCACTCGGCTTGGCTTATTTTCTTTTTTTATTTGATTATAAAGAAATTGTGGCGATTACTGTCACATGTTTGGTGTTGTCTTGTCTTCTGCGTTTCACATCCTAAATGTGATGGGTTACCATCAGCAACAACAAAAGGAAAACAAATATTTTAAGTTCACGCTGATATAAAGCTGGCTGATATGCACTTATGACCATTGCTGTAAACAATGTATACAATTTTGCAACTGTTTTATGAAAAGATTAATGCAGTTATGACTTTATAAAATGTTTAGCTTTGTGTTATGCTGTCCTGCTGCTTGCCTGCAGGTGGTACCATGGAGCCCTGAGCCGGGCAGAAGCAGAAAGTCTGCTGACTCTGTGCAAAGAGAGCTCCTACCTGGTGAGAAATAGCCAGACGTGCCGAAACGACTACTCTCTCTCCCTCAGGTAAACATGAGTGTCCCTGAATGCTGCGGTGTGGAGTGCATCAAAAAGAAGGAAAAAACCCTTCATGTTGTCTTACTTCAATATTACCGCACTCTGTTAAAGGGTAATTATTCCCTTGTGTACTTGGCTTTAGGCCCTTCCGAAATTTATGTGATCTGGTCCCCCACGCACCCACCCATTTGGGTATTGTTGCACATCATTTTTCTAGTTTCTCTGTTCTCACTTGGTTACAACAACCTTTTTTTTTTTCTGGCTTTTTTTCTCTCAGCAAGTGTCTTTTTTTTTTTTTTTTTTTTTTTAGTCTCTTTAATAACCAACATGGAAACAGCTGCTTGGAAAAGATCATAGGAATGCTGGGAATTGCTCCCAATCTCACATCTGTATTATTTTGAAGCAGTGAGCTGAAAGAGCACAGGAATTTGTTTGCACTCTGGTGCAATTTTTTTTTTTTTTTTTTTTTACCAAAATATTTGTGGATTCTCTGAGCATATTATGTGCTTAAACCACTGATCAAATCAGCAAATTAGCAAAAGGGAAAAAAGAAAGTGAAATGTAGCTGCAAAATGGATGAAGGGAAACTTGAACAAACTGCTGCCAAAGCCCTGTTTTGGTAATGTGATAGAATCTGATCTAAAATATTGTTTTGATGGAAGAAAGCCAGATGTGTAAAAGCTCAAGCTGAATTTTGCGTTCAGAATAAAAAAAACGCATTTTTCAGGTGCTCGAGTTTGCTTTCATACCACATGCGTGTTGGGTTAAATAAGGGTATTTGTAGAAGGTGATGACATAACAAATACAAGGAAAAAGAGAGGTGCAGGAAAGACCTGTTTGAACTCAAGATGTTGTCTTTAATGATTGCTATCTTTACCACCAACGCACCAACAAAATTACAGGAAGACGAACCCAAGCTTCTCTAAGCGATGATTTTGGCCATTGTTTTTATCTTGGATCCCTAAACTTCACTTTGCAGAATGAATAAGTTGACATTAAAGCTAGTTCTGAGGGTGCATAGTGAGATTAATGGTACATTAATTATATCAATTAATAACCTATTCCCAATCAGATTTTCTGTTTCATAGACCCTTCACTAATACCACAGAAGGAAGCCGTGCAGTAAAAGTTACGTGTGTGTGTGTGTGTGTGTGTGTGTGTGAGAGAGAGAGAGAGAGTCATAGTCCCAGAGACCTGAACACATTTGGATTAAATACCTATAAATGAGTTTAAAACACAGTATTTTTATACATCTAAGTGTGTCACATGACTCTTTACGTTAGAGGAAAAGTGAAGGATTTGTATTTATATGTTTGACACCAGTTTCAAAGTTTGACATTTAGAGATTGAGGCTCGGTTATATAAACAGTCATCAGTGATTCACAGTGAGAAGGAATAAAACTGTCGGCAATTCATACCAAAATAATAGGCACAGATGCTGACTCCTGGTTGAATGACAACTCTCCAGTTCCCTTTACAGTTTTTTGTTGTTGTTCCTGTTGAAACTTTTTAATTAAGCAAAACTGAATGGGCTGATTGTGTGCGGCCCACCCCAAGCAATGATGATAACACAATTGGAATGTTGATCTGAGACTGCAGGAATACTTTCATCACAGAAAGCTGTGTGGCGCTCCGATTGTTGTACGAAACATAACGTGACATATTTGTTCCAGGTGGCAGTTTTGATAATTATAAGGTCTTAAAACATTCTGTAATGCTCATGCACACACACAAACGCACACACACTTTCATTCTCAGTCTTTCAGTGTACTAATTAACATTCCTGTCAGGCAAGTTGAGGCTCATCTGCACTGTCTCTTTATTGTCAGGAGCTGCAAAGGCTTCATGCATATGAAGTTCACCCAGTCCCCAGACGGCCGCTACGTCCTCGGAGAGAACAGCCCTCCGTTCTCGACCATCCCCGAGGTCATCACCTACTACACGACACACAAGCTGCCAATCAGAGGAGCCGAGCACATGTCCCTGCTGTATCCTGTCCCAGTGCAGACCCTCTGACGGTGACATACACATCCTGATTTTCATGGTGCTACTGAATATATTCTTATATACATATATATTCTTAGTATTTACCTATTTCTACCTGTGTCCTACATGCTATGACACTGCCATTCTACCTGCACAGCTTGCAAGAGATTGGACCATCTGGTGCCATCTTTTCTGTTTTTACTTTAATCCCTGTATCTACACTGGCCGCTTACAAGAGAGCTCAGTGCTTAAGGAATCTGTGAAACAGTACATCACTGAAATCCCTCTATTTATCTGTCACGGACTCTTGAAAGTCAGCAATTGTTGATAATAGGATTGTTAGCTCAGTACTTTCACCTCACAGAGGAAAAAGACAAAATCTAGTCTTGAGACGGTAGAATTTATGTAATCTTGCATGGAGTTTTGTCTTTATTGCTGTCAAATGTGAAGCAGACTTAAAGAATATTATTGGTGGGGTCAGGGTGGCCTTAGCTTGTGCCAATAATCCAGTTTTTTGTTTGTTTGTTTTTTCTTGTCACATGAATTTCATGTTTTTAAACTGACAAAAGGTCAAAGTGATTGGAGCTCTGGTGTGAGGATTGAGAACTAAGTTTAAAAGGTTGGAAATGCAGTTGAAATCATGCTGTGACTACAAGCAGTATTGTTGTTATATATATATATTTTTTAAGTTTTAGTTACAATTATGAACCAAACACTACATATTTAAGCCGGACCATCTCTGCGCCCTGGGGTTTTCTCTCTGCGCGTTTCAGAGGCCCGCCAATGTTACTTGATGCTGTAGCCGTTTTGCCCTGCAGTGTTCTTGGCTCCTCTTGTTAATGTGTGAACAACACAAAGTTGACTGCATCACACAATAACAGACTCCTGCAATACTAGTTTAGAGAATATTAACTACAGTATTATACTGAAAGCTTGTGGCTTTGTGAACATGATTATCAAAGAAGCTTTGGTATTTTAATGACTGTGCTATTTTATAAAATTTTAAAACCCTGTAAAAAATAAAGGTTGTGGTGTTTTCAGTTTGTCTCTGCATTCCTTTTTTTTTTTTTTTTTTTTTTTTTTTTTTTTAAATAAATAATGTTTCATATGAGCTTCATAATGATAAATGTAATAATGTAAATTAAAATTTGGAATTGAATTAAAGGTAAGTTCAAGTTACTCCTCCAGCACACAGTTTAGCTTAGAAAATTACACACGCTTCTTTTTTCCCAGATGGAATGATGGATTTTTAAAAAAAAAGAATATGGTGCACAACTTCGAATTTATTTTGGATTTTTTTCTAATCCACACAGTGTCAAAATTAAACAAGTTTAAAATGGTAGGATTCAAGGTTGTGGCTTTGGTAAGGAAATTCTGGATGTCCTGTATTGGTCTGCTTTATCAGTTTATGTGCAATTACAGTCACAGTCCTGTTGGAACCCCCAGTTGTTGTTGTTATTTTTGGGGTTTTTTTGTTGTTGTTTTTGTTGTTGTTGTTGTTGTTTTTTTGTTGTTGTTTTTAAAGTGCCCTTTCTCACTTTCCTGTCCCCCAGCCCATGTCTGTCCGTCTGTAACAACTGAAAATAAAAGAAATAACAACAAAGGCTGATCAAATGGGCCAATATAGCAAGGCCATGATCAATTCTGACGGCTAAAGAACCACAAGGGACAGGCAAAAAAAAACACCACCATACCTGATAGCTGTTGATGTTTGTAGGTTTGACAGCCTCACCTTGTCATTCTAGCCAGCTCAATCTTTGTCTCGTCTGACCATCAAACTTTTCTTTAGTAGGTTTTCGACTTCTTTATGTGGTCAGCTACAAATTTCAGCTGAGCTTGTGGACATTAACCGATTTCCTCTCATCTGACGATGACAGTTTGGGTCTTCCAGTCCTTTACAAAGTGGTGATACATCTGAATAACTTGTATTTATGCGCAATTGTTTGATAGTTGTACATAACTACAAAGCTTAACAATGTTTTACATGGTGGAATGTGCAGTTGTTTAGAAAGAGGCCCTTCCATCTTGTGCACAGTTTTCAGTCTTAGCTCTTCACAGAGTTCCTTGAAATTTCCCATTGTTGAGTATTGATCACTCTAGTGAGTGCTGTCAAACATTTTATACCGATGATTTTTTTTTTTTTTTTTTTTTTAATATGACTGATAAGTCAGTCTCAATCACTGATGAGAAATTAATTTGCCTTGGCCAGGTCAGTTGTCTGGACTGGAGAAATGAATCCAAATTTGTGCATCTAATTCTTGTTTTTTAAAGTCTATGCTATACAGTCCTTCCAATATAGGGAAAAAATGTTAAAAGGAATCATGATATTCATGCCCATTTGGAGTTTATGTAAACAAAAATATAGTAACTAAATCTTTAGTATTTTTGCAGTTGAAGAATGAAGGAAGTATGAATGCTAGTTAAAGTTAAATGTAGGTCTTATCTCACATTGCAGCTGTTCACTGCCAATGACAAAGTGAGAAATTTATGCGAGCAGCAAGTGGGAGACGATCTCGCTTTGCCAAGCACATTCAACATAGGCAGGTGTACTGTCACCTGTTACTACAGCAACCAGCAGGTTTCGGTGTCAACACAGAAAGCTGCTACCTCAGCTGCAGGACAGGTAAGTATAGCTTTAAGGTAACTGGAAAAAGTACTGTTATATGTTAAAGCTAATTGTGTGAATTGGTTTCTATTTATAGTGTAAGCAGTTTTGGAAGGGTATAATGCACTTGGCTTTGTAATGGACGCTACAGACAAAAATTATACATAGGTATTAAAACTCGTTTTGCCTAGACAACTAATCAGGCTTGTTACACTACTTGGAAAAAGCCATTAGTCATTCCTCATGCGTTATGTTTTGCTTCCACACTGTCAGACTTTCGGTTGTTTTTCAAAAGTGATTTCAAGCAGTAGTTGTAGTAATAAAGAAAGGGAAAAGTCGACGTAGATCTGACTCATGACCTATCAGAAACGGTCTTAGTGGAAAAGATGTCAAGAAGTTATTTTTTTTAGGAAGTGAAACGAGGAGAAAAGAATCTGAGTTTGGAATTTTTAAGCTGACAGCATCAACTGTATGTACAGTAAAGGTCATCAGGGAGGTGCAACAGTTAGTGTCTACAGCATCAGTAAAACATCTGTAGAGCTGTCATTGTTTGGCGCCATTTCAGCCAGCGTTGTTGGAGATCTTTAAAAGAACCGACTCAATTATGAACACAGGAAAGTATTGTCAGGCTTTGATCCATCATGCATTATCATGGAAAGCATGTGATTGGCAACAGCTTGATTTTTCAAGATGGTAGTGATCTCTGTCAGTGAAGTAAAAGCGTACCTGGATAGAAAAACATTATTAAAAACTATATCAACATTATTGAAGCATTGCAGGATCATCTTGATAGAAAATGGAGCAAAAGTTAGCCAACATCTAAAGAAGAGCTTTGAATACCCTTCAAGAACACTGGAGAACTATACCAAAGTAACGATCATCCTAATGCTTTTATCCAGACATTGTATCGTCATCTTTAGGCAACTAAAAGTTATGAATCCCAAGCCGCTCAAGCATTTCAGCTTCATCTAAGACTACCATTATGATAATGATCGACCAGAACTACTGACAAATGTGCTGTCTCAGATATAAAAGTATGTGGTTGTAATTGAGAAACTCTCTTTTGTTACAACTGAATCATTTTAGCAGCAAAGCGTTCTCCCAGTTGCATAAAGTGTTTCCATGGCGACTCGGATACAGCAGTTGGCTCAACCCAAACCAAACAGACTAAGATATCCAGACCGGTAGGTCTGAATCGCACCCTTTAACGAAGCTCTCTGTCTTTGTCGCCTTCTTTTTCACAAATGGGCTCTTTTCTGTTTTTCAGTCGGTCTGTTTACTGGCTGGATAAGCTTCCACCAGAAAGGAGCGGATTAACCACTAAAATTGGTCTGTGTACCAATCGTTTCCTTTTTTCTTCTCTTGGCAAACTTGATCTTTGCTGCCTTTTTGTAACACCATGCATAATTGTTATTTTGTTTTCAACAGAGTTAACCCCCCGCTGGTCGGACTTGTGCATAAGTAGAAAGTTCTACAATCAAGTCACGTAAATATAATAGACTTCTAATAAATGCGCGACCCATTTTGGGCAGTTTCTTAATAACTTTATGGGGGTTTTTTTTCAGAAACATTTATGTGCTCTTATACGTACGATATGAGTCAGTTTTCTAGTTTCTTGTTCCTTTTTTTTTTTTAAAGTTTTTAATGTTAGATTTTCGCACAGCTTTGTCACCCTGTCCCCATTAAGATCTTATGTTGTACTAATATTATTAGCAAGATCCAGTAAACCAAGATAAGAAACTTGTTTGATTGGATTCAAGTGATGAAACTTTCATCATCAGTGTTTGCAATCAGACCTCTCAGAATTTTCTGTGTGCACATCTGCAGCAGAGTAAAGTGCAGACCTTCATGAAGCCTGAAGCTTCTGAAGCCTTCCCTTTAGAGACATAACAAGAAAACCTATTTATTGTAATTTTCTTGCCACTACACATGTCACAAACAAACACGTCAAATTAGGCAGTAGCTAAACTGTACCTGCAAGACCTTTTTTTTTTTTTAAAGCTCTCTCCATCTTTATGTCCTTCCTCAGAATTTCTCCCATATGGCAGGTCAGTGAATGGGCTCTTAAGGCCGTCCCATCCAAACGGGTGTGTCATCTGGCTCAACCTCGGGCGCCTGCAGCTGGTTGGCAGCCCGCCTGCCCGTTGTCGGTCCCTGTGAGTAACACAAACTATTTCCTGAGAGAAAACAAATATGTGGTGCATTGTTAGATGACTGCTAGTTTACCATACCTGCCACAAAGTCTTTTAAACTCCACAGCCTACTGTGTTAGTTAGGCCAGAATGTCCGGTATTTAAAGCGCCAAAACTTGAAAATATATTATATAATTATATTATAACTTTCAACAGAGCCATCTTGTGTTTTTTACTGGTTTTGTATTCTGAAAGCATGAATAGGTCCAGGTGTTTTGTGGTTGGCTTTGACTTTCCCTTCAAGGAAGGTTAGGATGATCAAAGTTAATAACTTCCCTAATCCTGAGACATGTGATTGCCTGTACATCCTTTCAACTTAATTTATCTAATTAGGCGTGGTGTGATACATTTCAATTTAAAGTGTGTGACATGACTATAAATCCATGTTTCATATGGACAGGATGAAAAATACCTGACTGACACCATTCTTCTTTGTGTTTAATAGGCTTATTTACAAATTTGATTCCAGGTAAGCACACAGACAGCTGTTGCCACTTCACGGATCTGCCAGCTCGCCCAGCCAAAGCGAAGGCAGGTTCTGGAGAAATCCAGGCACGAATCTAAACATGTACAAGTAATCCACCTGCCCTCTAAAGCATCTCCACACATAGAGCTACTCGCCAGTAAGCCTATTTTTTTCCACCATGCAATTTTCACCTGCTTGCTTCTTTGCTTGTCTAGGCTCTCAGTCACCCAGGTAAAGGTTCTCTAGAGAGCTTGAAATAAAGGCAACTGGACTTCTTTAGGTTACTGAAGTAGCTCCACTTCTTGTCCGTGGGGGTTCGTCTGAATACAAATTTGTTTTTAGAATTGAGTTGCTTTTTTTTTTTTTTCTTCTTCAAGCTGTCTAGACTTTTTGCATGTGTTTAAACTTGTATTGTCTGCTAGTTGACACAATCACCTTTGTTGCCCTAGCTCCGAAGAATGACCACCCCGAGTTCAAAGGAGACCGCCCAGTGTGCTGGTCCGTTTCCAAAGCTGCAAAGAGCTACATAACCAGCCAAAGACTTCTTGATCTGTCCAGTCCTAAAGAGAGGAAGGCTCTGTATGAGGGATATGACCCATACACGATCAGCCGGGGAGCCCGATCAGCCAGCCCCTCTCCCAGAATACAACAGCTCTGTTTGCCTCTGTCTCGCAAATGCAGCTCAGAGTAAGAGCAGTGACGGCAAACACCGGTCCCCAGAGAGCTGTTGATTGTTCCATTTTCCTTGCCGAAGACTGTAATCGTGATGAAGTGTTTTCCTTGTGAAATAATGACTAAGCTTTGTTATTTGTTCTGCTGCGCGAATAGCTATGCACATAAGTAAAAGACTACTGCAACATCTTAGTGTTTAAGCCCTTGGATATTTGCCACTGTGGACTTACTGTATTAACTGAAGATTTCCTGATTTTACCCGTCTAATTTTTGCCAGGATAAAGCTGCTGTTAAGTGTAATTATTCTCCTTATTTTCCTTAAAAACATGCTTGTGTGTGAAATATCTTTTTTAAAGACTATTGTTGTGCATCTTTGGTAATGATGAACAACATGCTTAATTGCAGGTTGATTAGACCAACTGGGGGGATATTCTTACCCACAGATGAAGTTTCTTTGTGATATTATGCAGCACATATCCTGTAGTACATCCTTCACGTCTTAATTGCTTTTATAGTTATTGTTAACACAAGCCCCATGCGTCAGTTTTACACACTGCAGACTAATTTCGAGGCTAAGAAAGGTAATAGCTGAAAGGAAACGATTGTTATTATTATAGTGCAGATGCGCCTAATGGTTTTGGAGTAGTTTCTGTGTAAATTGGCCACAACATAGAATGCGGGAAAGTGAAACCTGGTTTTTTTTTTCGTTATAGAAAAAGTTATGAGTTATTTGTGACGTGTAAATGTCATGTAGGCTATATAAAAGTGACCGTTTGGGGGGACCTCGATCCGCAGTTAGGCAACCGCACGCCACACATTGGGCACGGAGTGGGGCGGTACTGGTGTGTTTACTTCGAGGTGACAAGCGGCAGATTTTGCGCAATCGCTGTAGATGAACTCTACGAGACGGGTATCATTCGGGCATAATCCGGTAAGAGGAGTTCGGATTTTGACATTTTGCAGCCGCTCGTTTCGTTTCATGAATTGCAACTTTGGTTGAAACTCACATAGTGCATGTTTGTTCTGCTGTTTAACGTGATTAACGCTTCAGTAAGCAAACAGAAAAACAACCTGTCAAGCTGCTCAAGCGTTAGCGGTTTGTTGACGAGAAAATCTGCTACCACAATTCTTAATGAGTGATTAAAAGTGATTGTTGCTTTATTCCTTGAGCTCTCATTGGTGCTTTCGCGCATCGTTATTAGTGAGTTGGTTGAGAAGTCGGCTTTTTCAGTTTGAAAAAAAAAATCGCCCATTATTTGCAAATTTCGAGTTCACTTCGTTGCGATGTTTTACCCAAATCTATTTTGACCAGCTGGTCAAAAACAAAGAAGAAAAACAAAAAGCATCGTAACCATTTCGCTATAACGCATTTTAAATTAAATTAAATAAATGTGGAAAGTGATCAAGAATGACCAGAAAGCCAAAGTGCTCCAGCTGTTACTGTCCTGTTGTGAACCTGCTGAGTTACAATAGAAACAGATCGCGAGAGCCCATCAAATAAAAACTGGAGTAACAGTGATCCAATAAAAAAAATTTATTGGGGTCATCCTGTAGTTCAGTGATTCGTTTATATGCATAATAATAATAATAATAATAATAAAAAGGAACACTTGAGCAATGTTTAACTCTGACTAACTTCCAACCTTCAAAGATTTGATTATTTTGATTTCTACTGAACTTGTTTTATCATTTTGTTTTGATTAATAAAGATCCAGTGTGTGACTTAAGAATTTCGTGATTTTTTTTCTTCAATATATTTAAAGCATTTTACGTCTATTAATGTTATTCGTGCAAAGGTGGAATACTTGAAAGCTACATCATTTCTGTGTTTAGAAGCACTAAACACAGTAAATCAGCGAATAGTTTATAATCTTCTATATATTACACACTGTGCTTTAGCTGAAATTAAGCTTCCTTTAAATAATTAAATTAAATAATCAAACTGTTTTATGAACCCAAAACAAGTTGCATCTAAAACTCTCAGTCACTGTCTCCTCAATCTAAAACTATGAATCTAGCACAAATGTAACTTTAGATTTCAGAGTGAAGTTTGTTATGGGCGATTCTGATTGGCACCTTTTTGCACATAAAAGTTCTGATATTAGTGCATTAATAAATGTATAAAGTTCACAATGTTTTTAAAGCACAATATCTGGGCCATTGCTTACTGCAACGACCCTTGACTCAGGCTGCTATGTATGCAGATACCAATATATCAGATTGTGAGAGATGTATTAGATGGGCTATAATGATAATCCATTTTAAAATGCTGTTTTCTATTCTGACTTTAAATAACCAAAAAATCTGGAGTGGCTTTGTATTGGTGTGCGCCAACACACTGAGTAAGAGCTCCCACCCTGAGGGGAGCTTTGTTTTCTGTCAAGGGGAAAAGTCAGATGTCAAATTGTTTATTGTGATCGATCTAGTCACCACTTGCAAGCTTTCACAAACTTTAGAAAGTCACTTGCACAAACTGCTATGTGTCACATTGGTTGGTGCGTTTCCTATGGTGCAATGCCAAGGAACTCAAAGCAGTAAAAAAATGTTGTAGTGAAACCGTTTTTAACTTACAGAAATGCATTCAATGGAAATGATGTAATCTAACCACTAAAGCTATTCATTATCAGGCATCCTGTGCTGACACTTCACAAATCTTTTTAGCAATTTTGCGGAACAGCGTGCAGAGTCCTTGAAGAGTCCTTGATTTGCATGTAGCATGATGGGAGTGAGTGGGTGAAAAAGCAGTTGGTCTTCATGGAGCGGAGTCCAGCTGTGATGTGGACCTGGCTGCTGGGGGCTGGACTCGTCCTGGGTAATGTTTAACTTTGTTATCTTTCTGCTGTTTGTTATCATCCAGAGCAAGCTTTCAAACAATATGTGAGGATGTGCTGGTATTTCTGGAAGTGTCGTTAGTGGAACCGGGTAATAATTTGTTATTTAAATGACAGAATCTCACCAAGCATGAGAAAGTTACAACCACAACATGTCACACCACATCCCTCTACTTTCCTCCCAGGTTATTGTTTTTGGTTTTATACCACACAGTTTTGTTATTCTACTGTATAATAACCATATAACACCAATTAGCAGACAAGCTTATCAACAAGTGAGTGAATGCAGTGCTGCACAACATTTTGTTATTTCAGCCTGTGAAGACCAAAACACGGAGTGCGTAATTCGGCAAGCATTTGTCGGATGACTAGAAGCATGTCGTAAGTGGCACATTATTATCATTATTAACATAGGTGACAGGGGACTTCAATAGCAGTAAACCTCCTGTTGCAATGCAATGTTCCGCTTGCAAGACATTCACGAAAGTGCTACTTGCACTAATGCACACCCATCACACGAGCTCTGCCTATCAGCAGTGTCCTCCCCCAGCAGTGGAATGCATCCTGCCACTCCAGAAAAACAACTGAGGAACAGCTTGGAAACACAACTAAGAGCCCAAGGTGTTGAATCTCTCTGCAGTCTCCCCCTTAGCCCAGTCCACTCGACCATCTACACTGGAACTAGCCTGATCCATGCAGGCCCCAGTGTGTAACCCACTGGATTCAAAGGATCCCCGGTATACACCCTGAGGCCAGAAACTGCAGTTCAGCCCCAGATCCCCTATTTATGCATCATCGGTTTAAAGTTTTGCCTCTTTTTAGCTTTGATCTTGCAGTAGATTGGTGATTTTGAGACAGCTAAAAGACCCCAAATGTCAGCATTATCATCATTCTGAAGAAATCAGTCCACCTGTACCAGCATATGGTTATATTGGCTTACGACAGGTATACCCAGCAGGCAAAACAAGCTATGGCAGTAGGAGCCAAGAAAGGATATTGTTCCGTCTTGCCTGAACTACTGTTGTAACCTCAGGGAAAATAACTTATAAATGGCTGAAAGCTAATTAATTCCTCTCATCATCTCTTTTTCACCATCCCAAATTTGAAAACAGTGAGTCAGACTTGGGCAGTGGAGGTTTTGCATACCTGAGTCACATGAAAGCCTTTCTCTGCACTGTGTTCACACTCTGAGATGATAAAACAGTTGCGCTGATGCTTAAAATGTGTGTAGCCTCATTTTTTTTGAGCACACATAATCAATCAAAACTTCAAAAGAGACTGGCATCAGTATAAATCCTGCTAATAAGGATGAGTCTGCTTAATAAAGGTACCGCAAGGCACGAGTGCTGACATGCAACGACTGGCTCATAGATAAAAGGTCCTTATTTTAGTTAATTTTTTTAAAATCCACTTTTACCCACCTACACCACACAATAAACTAAAAACCACACTCATCCTTATCAATGAACTGCAACATGTGCTTTTCCATGTCATTAACTCCAGCCACTCTCAATTCTTCCAGTGTTTTGCATTACAACATCCACGGCCTTCCCCCGACCCCCTCGGCTAATCGGCTGTGTGTTCATACATCGAGTTAATGTCACCTGCCACTGGGAGCCCGGAGACACGCCAACAACGAAATACACTCTGCAGGTTGAGAAGATATCTAGGTGAGACAAAATGTTCTTTTACATAAAAAGAAAGACAAAGACATTTGAATAATATGTAGATAAGGAAAGTGAAAAAGAAACAACGTAAAAATCTATTTTTGTGATCATGATTTTAAGTATCTAATCAGAATCAGTTGTTAGGTTTAACACAATCGTTTGAAAAATGTTATACTACAGTATTTTAATTTTGGAAAGGCCATCACACACAAACCTTCAGTGTTGTTCTTCGGAGATCTGATGCCTGCAGCCTATAATTTACATCATTTTTCATATTCATCACCCTGTTGACTAGGTCTTTTGTTTCCCATTTGTTTTTTTCTTGTTCTTTCATTCACTCAAGTTCTCCCTTTTGATGTATAACATTGGTAGATTAACAATGTCCACTAACCCCATGAAAAGTCCAAAATACCACTCAGTATTTTTGAAGATGTATCTTTTTAAAAAATTTTTTTGAAATTGATCATTTTCCATGTCTAAAAAAACAGCTTTTCTCAATAAAAGAACTCGCTGTTGATGTCTTTTGGGGCAAGGGTGGCAAAGATGAAAAACCCTTACAAGTATCAGCTTTTGGCTACACGGAAAACCTTTTGTATTTTTAGTTTTTTAATCTTGCATCTTTATTCTACGCTGCAACAAAACATTCATAGTATAACAACATGAAAACATCAGGCATGTTATCATTAACCTCCAGGGGACTTAACACCTGAGCTCTGCTCAGCTTTACGGGGCTGTAAGGGAAAGTTTCAGGTCATTGTTTCACAGACTGACTCATAATTTTACTATTATGATGAACGCTTACTGCTCTTACCTGTCTTTCAGGCTACAACATGCAGCTGTTTGCAAAGAAAAAAATGCCAGTTAAAGAAACAAAAACGTATAGCTAAAAGCAAACTTATACAAGTGTGAATGTTGCACTTTTGCCAGGAGACCAGTAACAGATCTACAAGTAAGCGATAAAGCTTGTCCATAACTGCTAATTGCGCTTGTCGGTGCGTTCAGCACTTGTGTGCGCTGTCTGTGAGTGGAAAAGACAGATCAGTTATTGCAGGTTTAATTTGTTAAAGATTTGTGCTACTAATCATTCTGTATGAGTTTGCGTCACCAGTGCCAAATCCTTTATCACTGTTATTATTAAAGAGAGGTCGTTATTAGAAAGAGTTTGACAAACGGCTTTAATTTAATGTTTTAATGACTGTGAAATTCAACTTGAGAAATGGCTTTAGGTCCTTTAAAAATTTCTCTGCAGCTGCTGCTAAGCAGGAAGCAAACTGTCTGATACTGTCTTAGATGTAAGTTTGATATCTGTCATGGCAGGCTCAGTTTTGGGTTGCTTTTTTTTTTCATTGCATTTTTCTTCTCAGTGAGATGTTGCGTGTGCTGCTTGTCAACTTAACATTGATTTAGCAATCTGCAGTGTTTATCGGTGCCTGTGGTGGATTCAGAATGATCCATTTCAATGAGATTACCCAAGTCTCCGTTCAGCAGTGGTCCACCGTTGTGCTTTGGCACGCAGGCAGGTTTGCAAGTTGGAGCTGGTGTTGTTGTTTGATGGTAATTCATTGTGCCTATGCAAATCCTTTTGTGTGTAATCACCTTTGAAAATGACATCCGTGTGAGGCTTTGATGGGAGATTTGATATGCTTCGATGGTGGGAGACACACAGTTTCCACTTCCTCTGTGTTTTTTTTGTTCTAGTTTTTTTTTTTTAAATATATATATAGCTGATATTACTGTTCAAGATGTATGCAAAACTGTGAATTTGAACCTGAGCCTGACACAACATGTTTCTGTGTGGGTTTGTGGTTTTATGCCTTTTTTGGTACATCACTCTCTTTTCGTGTAGTAGCGCTCCGTTGACCTTGTAGGTGCATGTTTGTTTCTGTCAAAGTGCCAACAGGTCTGCAAAAAAGACATACACCTGCACCACGCATGAAACCACCTGCACAATAGGACTTAATGGTTCAACTTCAAGGATTGACTTTTGCATCACAGTCACAGCACACGGTGGAAGCGAGAGCTTTTCATCGCACCCTCGATGTCAGCCCGGCAGGACAGAAGGTACGGTAGTTTTGCTTTCCCTTTGCTTATCCCATCTCATCGCTCATGCCTCACGTCTCTCTTCCCATATTTCTCAGTGATGCTGCCTCCAGCCATCCTGAACAACGTAACAGAAGTTCGTGGTTCTCCTCAGTGTCTGAATGTAACTTGGAGCCGCGTATCATCGGACTTTCCTGTGTCTAACAATGAAATCCAGCAGGGACATCTGAATTCACAAATTGAAACAGTGACTGAGCAGGTGAGCCGCTACTATAACTGCATGCACATGCAGAAATAACACGTTCATTCATTTTCACACCTGCAGAAACCAAAATTTCACACATCCTGTTTTCTTCCTCTTCAGCACCACTTCTGTGTTTAGAATGTTACATTTTTAAGTAGCAGAACGTAGGAAAAAAAAGTACAAGACTTTGTTGGAAAGCATAATAAGTCACTTTAAATATTTACTGATATTAAATTGTTTCACAGAACATCAGACTGTATGTATTGCATCTTCACAACCTCATTCTTTTTTGTTTTTGCTATACAGCTTGATTTTCAGATCAGAAATGTGACAATGGAAGGCTACTCTGTCCTGGTTTGTCACCTTAGACCTGATACAGAATACACCATCAGGCTTCGCCACCGTTACCGTGGCCCTGCAAGTCCATGGAGCATGTGGAGCAAAGCACTTCAGGGAAGGACAGCAGAAGATGGTGAGAGGAAATGGTTGCTATGCTTCTGCTTAAATCCACTGTTGAATCCTAGTAATAATGATAACTAAAGGAAGATTATAAAAACAATCATAAGGGGAGGAAAAGACCCCTTTTAAATAATTATTTTCCATCTATTAACCACTCATCTTGGTTGTGGTAGCACGACAACTCCATCCCTACATATAATAATAATAATAATAATAATGGATTGCATTTATATAGCGCTTTGCGGGGCCCTGAAAGCGCTGTACAATTCCACTATTCATTCACTCTCACATTCACACACTGGTGGAGGCAGCTACAGTTGTAGCCACAGCTGCCCTGGGGCAGACTGACAGAAGCGAGGCTGCCATATCGCGCCATCGGCCCCTCTGGCCAACACCAGTAGGCGGTAGGTGAAGTGTCTTGCCCAAGGACACAACGAAAATATATATATATATATAAAAAAAAACACCCAGCACGCCCCTGCGGGCGGTTTATCCTTCAAGCTCGGGTCCTCTACCAGAGGCCTGGGAGCTTGAGGGTCCTGCGCAGTATCTTAGCTGTTCCCAGGACTGCGCTCTTCTGGACAGAGATCTCCGATGTTATTCCCGGGATCTGCTGGAGCCACTCGCCTAGCTTGGGAGTCACCGCACCTAGAGCTCCGATTACCACGGGGACCACCGTTACCTTCACCCTCCACATCCTCTCGAGCTCTTCTCTGAGCCCTTGGTATTTCTCCAGCTTCTCGTGTTCCTTCTTCCTGATATTGCTGTCATTCGGAACCGCTACATCGATCACTACGGCCGTCTTCTTCTGTTTGTCTACCACCACTATGTCCGGTTGGTTAGCCACCACCATTTTGTCCGTCTGTATCTGGAAGTCCCACAGGATCTTAGCTCGGTCATTCTCCACCACCCTTGGGGGCATCTCCCATTTTGACCTCGGGACTTCCAGATTATACTCGGCACAGATGTTCCTGTACACTATGCCGGCCACTTGGTTATGGCGTTCCATGTATGCCTTGCCTGCTAGCATCTTGCACCCTGCTGT